>NC_140511.1:71571499-72171499 GCF_964339955.1 Pipistrellus hanaki
CTCTTATACATTACAAAAAAACTACGTTTATGTTTGACAAAAAAATTATCATTTTTAAGAAAAAGTGTTTACATTTTAATTATCAAAAATAATCACTTAAAACTATTTAATACATTGTCCTATAATCTTTATCACAGAAAATATGCCAGTACTTCACTTTTTTAGTTTTGCAATGTAAGCACGAGCTATATTAGTTTTTTAAAATCATATGTTTGAGGCTTTTTAGATATTAATTTTGAAATGATTACTCTTCATTATGTAAGAACATTAAATATTCCAGACTGCCAAACTGAAAGAGTACTTCAAGGTGTTTTTGCTAAACTGAGGGTAAAATCATTGCTGTTCAGCTGCTTAGTTTATCATTGCATGGATCTAATGACCACATACTGAGAGCCACCTGAGGAGATTTAATACAGATATTGTATTTTGTACCTCTTTGCCTAAATTATGTTTTAACTATCTTTTAAGTGAAAGAACAAGCCTCATGGGAAAGAAGTACAGGACTTGCAGCCAAATAGACTATATCAATTTAACTGCAGGTTACAGGAGAATGATTAATTGAATCAAGCTCTTTGAGTCTTTTGGACATAATGCTCATTTTACATATAGAGTCCTACAAAATTCAGTTCCTATGGTTAACAAAATATATCCTCAAATGATTTTGATTATATCCTTTATATACTCTGACCTCCTAGACATGTCACCTACTATGAATTTATGAATGTTCTTAGGAGAATCTCATTTTCTTCATTTGTAAAATTGAGATGGTGATAATTTTCTCACAAGTTGCTATGCACATAACAAAAAAAACACTGAAGAAACTATGACAATTAAAGTAATAACAGCAAATGAATTTTAAGATTTACAGATGGCTGTCGCAGATATTATGTTAACTTTTCTAACAGGCCTATTATAATATTAAGATTATGAAAACATTTGTTTGGGTAGACCTCAGTTTAAGTTCTTTTAATGATATTATCAGCTTTCTGATCTTGAAAAATTTTATTAAACTTACAGGCAAAAGTTTCTTCCTATAAATGAAAATTATATTCTGCTTTGCAAGGTTGTTATGGGGATTATTGGTAATCTATGCAAATTGCCTACTCACTGAAGAGTAACTATTATAAGTGTTCAGAAATGATAGGTATGAGGGGTTATAATTATATGCAGCAAGCAGAATTGTCACACCCTACTAGTGGGAATAGTTTATTTCAACTCTCCTGACAAAGTATTCAGCAGCATCTTCCAAAGATGAATAATACATGCATTTTCCATGACATAGAAATCCTACTGCATGCATGTTCACTAAAAGCCATGGTCTAGGATGATTTTATCTGCACTATTCATTATAGTCCAAATCTGTAAAATGCCTTAATGACCATCATTGGTTGAATAGCCATTCATACAATAGAATGGAATTCAACAACTGAATGGATGCTTTACAAAACACAATGCTATCAATGAATTTCAGAAGTAGAAAGTTGAATGAAAGAAGCCAGGCCTAAAAGAGTATATACTTGACAATGACATTAATATAAAGTACAAAAACAGTTTAAATTATGTATTAAGCAATTAAAAATAGTGAATACCCTTAATATTATTGGGAGTGTAATGATAGACAGGGACTATAAAGAGGATTTTGGGAGTTCTAATTACAGAAATATCTTTGTTAATGAAAACGTAATTGTCAATCAGTGCACTTCCATGCATGCAAATTTTACTTTAATAACAAGTAAAATAGTATGTTTATATTTTTAATATTAGAAATATAAAACTTTCATTTTTAGATAGTTTTTATTATTTTTTAAGTTTTTACACATTTTCTAATTGACTGATTTTTCACTTGAGCTAAATTGTTAGAGTAAAAATCTACCTCTCAGAGATACTCATCTCTCATACTCTTGAAGTTTCCTTTAGTTAATTTTTTTTCAGGCGAATTTGTAAGAACTGCTTTCTAAATTCAAAAGACTGTGTCACAAGATCTTGGGAAACAAGGGTGCCATTGCTTGACATGGATGTGAATACCAAATAACCTTACTATAATTGAATATAATTGAGCAAGCTAAAAAAGCACACACATTAGTTGCAAACACATCTAGCTTAGGCACATAAGATACACCTCCATCTTTTACCTCAAGATAATGTCAGTCTTCTTGGTAAGGTAGAGATACAAACAATAATGGTTGCATAGAACAAAGCCAACAACGGAGCTATACAAGGAGAGCTGAGAGGATGAATGGTCAATTTTCTAAGGGAGGACAGGAAAGGCTTTGAGGAAGAGATGACCCAGTTAGAGACTGGAGAATCAGACATTTTCTTTTCAAAATCGTTTTTCTTTCCCTTATTTAAAGGTAAACATAGTCTTCCCCTATTTTTTTTATTAGAAAAAAAAATCTTATCTATTCTGATGATAGTCCTACTGATAATATTTTATGAAATACATGTCCTGTAATAACTAAATTTTTATGAACTGAAATGACTTTAAAAATTAAATTTTGGAAACTATTAAATTGTACCATTGATGTACATCTAAATTTCTTAATTCATTCTTTAATAATAATCAAAGCTTTAAAATGAACTTCAGCCCAGCCAGTGTGCCTCAGTAGTTGACCATTGACCTATGAACCAGGAGGTCATGGTTCAATTCCTGGTCAGGGCACATGCCCAGGTTGCAAGCTAGATCCTCAATGGGGGCTGTGCAGGAGGCAGCCAATTAATTATTCTCTGTCTTCATTGATATTTCTGTCTTTCTCTCCCTCTCCCTTTCTCTCTAAAACCAATAAGAATAAATAACAAAATGAACTTCCACTTTATTTCAACTTTAAAGATTTTAAAATTCAGTAAGCTATGTCATTTATGAACTAAAATTCTGCAAGTGTTACAGACTTAACAAATATAAATATGGGACAAATAGCTAAATTTGAATTTCTGCCAAATAACCTTTTTTTTTCCTTGTAAGTACATTCTAAATATTTCAAGAGACATATTTATACTAAAAAAATAATTGTTTTTCTAAATTTAAACTTAACTGGGAATTCTGTATGTCAGCTCCTAAAAATTTATTAACTTAAAAAATTTCACTTCACTGTTCACACCTCACTTAAAAGCTTTTAAATTGTCACACAAATAAAACACTAAGTGGTAACACAGAATAATAGAATTGAAATCAATCAAATTCTAACACTTCATATTCAAAATCATTATGTCATCATGATCTACCAAAAATTTCACATTAAAATATGGGGATATGTAGAGTCATGGTTTTGGAAATATATACTATACCCAAACTGAGATTGAAGGGCTTGACAATTACATTCTTATTCTCAAAAGAAACAAATCTGACTGAGCCTGTGTGTGTCAAGGGGCTACCTTATATACCTGAGATGTATTTCATGTAAATTTTGTGTGCAATTTAAATTAAGAGGAGTATCTTAATATAAAGCTTACATATATGAAATTACAAATCAAGCTCAACTGTAACCATGGCAATTGTTTTGAATTTAGACCAGCAAAAGTTTGGACCCCCTTATGACTCCTCCAATGTGTTTTTGTAGGTTTTAAACACTGACATGAC
Source organism: Pipistrellus hanaki (assembly GCF_964339955.1). Lineage (NCBI taxonomy): Eukaryota > Metazoa > Chordata > Mammalia > Chiroptera > Vespertilionidae > Pipistrellus > Pipistrellus hanaki. The sequence goes on from NC_140511.1 coordinate 71,575,074, forward strand.
ATTGCTTAGATTGCTGGTGCATGGAAATGAAAATCAGAGCAACTTACTCAGTTTTATTGTTGTTTTTAAGTACTCTACCAGTAACTGCCCTTTTAGTCCTTGTACCCGGGTGAGCATTGCCACTGGACCTTTCTAATCACCCTTCTATGAAATATGATTAATGGCTCTAGATTTATTTCACTTTTTTAGAGTATTTCTGAAAAGGTGTATCTATTAAATTAGAGGTCCAATGAATGAAGATTCATGCAAGAATGGGCCTTCCTTCCCCTGGCTGCCAGCACCGCCTTAGCTCTGGCCTGATCCACCTTTCCACTTGGGCCACAGTCAACTTTCAGCCTCCCCCTGCTTCCCAGAAGCACAGAGCTGCTGGGTGGTGTGGAACACCTGTGGCATCACCATGGCGATGATGCAAGTGTCCCTAGCTGCCCCCTGGCCGCTTGGTGCCTGTGTATGCAAATTAACCTGCCATCTTTGTTGGGTTAATTTGCATACTCACTCCTGATTGACTGGTGAGTGTCCCAAAAGTATAGTCAATTTGCATCTTACTCTTTTATTAGTGTAGATAGTATCCTCAGCTTCAGCAAAGTTCTTTGAAGCTTTTCTGTTTTGGAATGAGTGGTGGTGGATTTGGAAATCTATGGCAGTACAAATAACAATTTGAAAATAATATAAACAACATGATAACATCTTGTTTGGAAAGCCTACTTCAAATTTGTAAGTTTTAATTATGTGGCTAACCCAACCTCTCCTTTCCACCTTCAGTTAAATCCTTAGTACTCTTTTAATCTACTCATAGTGAGTTTTCATGTTTTTATAACATTTATAGTTGAAAATTGCCTTTAGACCAATACAAAATCTTTCTTAGAAGTTATGGTGGCTGGAATTTCATAGATTTGTCATGCGTATGGCATTTTAAGTATTATATACTTACTTGTATAGAAATAAATGAAGATTACCTAAATTAGAACAAGCAAATGCTATTTATTCAGAGCTTGCTACAGCAAGGATGTCAGCTACGATCACTTGTGTTTGATACTCTAAGGCAGTCAGGGGAGTATAAAAATTCTATAGTGAAAAAAAGAGACAGCCTGATTGGAAGTTGTAGCCCAGAAGCTGAAGGTTGGCTAACTAAAAGCAAGGCATCCTACGTGATTGGTTAGACAGGCATATTTGGCTTTCTCTAATTGGTCCTTAGTTGGAAGAGATCAAAATTAGAGAAGCTGGCAGTTGACTAAGCTCTGATAGTTTGGAGTAAATTGCTGCACAGGTTGTGGTTTGGCTTTCTTTCTAGTTGCTATAGATTATGGGTCAGAATTCTATTTTTTAAAAATATATTTTATTGATTTTTTACAGAGAGAAAGAGAGTAGGATAGAAAGTTAGAAACATCGACCAGCTGCCTTCTGCACACCCCTCTCTGGGGATGTGCCCGCAACCAAAGTACATGCCCTTGACTGGAATTAAACCAGGGACCTTTCACTCCACAGACAGATGCTCTATCCACTGAGCAAAACTGGTTTCAGCAAATTCTATTTTTTTTGTATACATGGTCTGGCCATTGTCATTTGTACATCAGAATCTCACTTGTCTTTGCTCTTCTCTACAGATGAAGACAATGAGACTGTCAAATGAAGCAATGTTTAAAATTCACACAGATCCCTGGTTCTCAGGTTGTATGCTTGGTTCATTTACTCATAAACATTTCTTTAAATCAAATTCTAAAAGTGTAGCCTATATTTAGGCTGAATAAGAAAAACAAAGTCTCTACCAGCATGAAACTCACCTTCCTTTCACACAATATATAAGATAATATCAGGTAGTTCAGTGCTTCAACCATATCACCATGTTGCTGATACAGTCATTGTTTTATTTTTTTTTTAATTTTTTTTCTCAGAAAAAAAGGGAGAATAGACTAATTGCATTTTGTTGACAGGATCTTAACAGTCTAATATTAAAAGCAGCTGTATGTCTATTCCATTAGAGCCTCCTATGTGTCATCATTCTTTTCCTGAAGTGAATTAGACATTAAATCAGCTCTGAGGAAATGTGCTCACATAGGCACTCCTATTGTTTACCTGTGTTGCTTTTTAAGTGCATCAAACGGAAACACTCAGGGAAATGAATCTGTTCCCTTGCCAGAGCTTCTAGCATATGAGACTCAAAAGATGCTGATAACTGAGCTGTAAACTAAGCGGAATAAAAACATCAGTAGATAGGATTTTCATCCAGGAGATTTATATGTGCATATTTTTGATGAAACCAAATTGTCTTTAGAGAGTACAGATGAATGTGGAGTCAAAGCTATTGCAGAAAACTACTTTTTATTCATCCAAATTCTGAGAAAAATCAAATTATAGGCTAACTGTAGGGCTATGAATGCTTTAAACAAGATATTATTTAAAAAAAAAAAAAAGAAGAAGAAGAAGAAAAAGAGCCATGGAAATGCATTTGTCAATGATGGGTAAGGGTGCTGATTTGCTGAATGGAGTAAGAGCAGTGGTTCTGAAACAAGAATGTGAGGCAGGTCATCTCCTGACTCATTAGGTCCAGAGTGAGTGTCCAAAAATCTGCATTTCTGTCTATGGCCATACCACCCTGAACACGCCCGATCTCATCTGATCTCGTAACCAAAAATCTGCATTTCTGATATGTCAATAGGCGATGCTGCTGCTGCTAGCCTGGACTCTACCCTTTTAAAATCATCAGAGTAGAGGACTCCTTGTACAATATTCTCCCCTCTGCTTTGGAACTCCTACTACCCATGGTTGGTACAGTGGCGGAAACCAGTCTAGGACTGGAACAAGTGAAGTACGGCCCTAAGGATAAGATCAATTTGTTTCTGTTTGGCATTGTGAAAGGAACAGGACTTTGTTTTGTGAGAATGAAGTTTCCTAAGTTAGTATTTAGAACGAATGGGCTTTTGAGGAGAAAGCCAAGACTGTTTTCTTTCTAATAAGAGATTAAACACTGTAGAAAGATGGAATTCATAAATAGAAAGCTACTGAGGTCCTATATTTTATATTAATTAGTCTAAGGGTTCATTTATTTAGCTTGAGTACATCCAAATTCTTAGAACATTCAAAGAAATAAAATGTTCTCTATTAGGCATATTGTAACAAATGTAATTTTGAAAATAAATGTCTTTTGCAAATTGTGTGGGTAAAAGGAGATGAAAACAAACTCAAGAGTCAAGTGGTAATTGCAATAAACTGTTGCATGTCTCACAGAGTTTTGCTACTTAAGAAACACTGAAAGAATTGTAAATATGATTACAAAATGGGGTATGAATTTTAACTCAAATAAAACCTTTATACGATCTAATTAATTGCCTTTATTTATTGAGCCATTTAGGCAATTGGAATGAAACTGTCACCCAATTGTTTCACCTGCATTTTAGTAGTATAAAGTCCCAAGTTCTTTTATTTAAAATATTATTCATTTACCACTGTGACTTGTGCTTTCTATTTTATTATAAATGCACCTTAAATAAATCAAATAACTAGTATATGCTTGTTTACTTATCTGTAAGTACATAGTGGGTATAAATGGCCATATTTCATTTCTTCTCTGACTTCTTCTTTTGAAAATCAAAATTTCCACAAAACTGAGAATCACCTATTTGTAAAACCCAAAAGATTATAAAGCCCCATAATATGTTTTAATATATTTGAAAAAGAAATGCGTTCCACAACTCCAGGTATGGAACCTGTAATGTTCCTTAAGTGTTGTGAATCGAGTAAAAAGCGACCCTAAGAATTTGCTATATAGGATTCTGAGAAATTCAATCTTATTTATACTATGCGTGGCTCCTATACTTGAATACAGTTAAAAAATATTGAAAGCTTTTATTTTGCTTGTTCAAACGCAGAATAAGATTGCTTTTAACAGGACACTCATAAGACCAATCCCAGAATGCAGACAAAGTCACCGGATTGTCACCTTGTGTTCAAACGGTGTCCCAGGCTTCCTTCCTGTGGTTCCAAGGAGCAGGCCCCTATTTAGATATCTCCATATCTCTACATCAGAGGCCATGAGCCCCTCTGGATGCTATCTGGCAATGGGTCACTCTGTACTGTCAATTGCTAATATTGTCCCCAACAAAGCAATTTCTTCTACTGCATGGGAAACTCTCTCCAACTGTTGGCAATTTTAGTCTGCAGTTAGCAGATAACAAAGATACACATTTTAAGTAGTTTGGTTCTGAAACTAAGCATGTTCATTTTTCAGAACAAGAACTTCATAGAGTCTTGCTTGCCTGCTTTCTGGTTGAATGGGGTTAGTGAAAAATGGGAAGGGAAAATATAAAACTCTTTTTTCATTCCTCAATAACAGTGCAAAATATATACACAATAATAAACCAATAAATCACTTTCCTGTGTGTGTGTGTGTGTGTGTGTGTGTGTGTGTGTGTGTGTGAGAGAGAGAGAGAGAGAGAGAGAGAGAGAGAGAGAGAGAGAGAGAGAGAGCACGCCCGCAAGCGTGCACGTGCTACAACCTATGTAAGGGAGGAAGAAACAAGGAATGAAAATTTAAAAAAAAAAAAAAAAGAAAAAAGAAAGAAAAAAGAAAGAACTAGGTATATAGACAAATTAACTAAGTTATTCTATTCAGGGCCACCTACATACCCCTCTTAAAATAAAGCAGTTTCCTATGTCACTTTTCTCATAGAAGAGCTTCCTTTTTGAAGGGATCTAAGAAAGTTGTTCACTAATTGGGCAATAATTCATAGCTAGGAGTCTTTATTCTTCACTTGAATTCTAGGTTCTGTCCTTTTTAGCAAACATAAATAGGTCTTAAAAAGTGGCACTCCCCAGGAATCTGTGTTAGAAGACAAGATTACTTCACTTCAATGCCATGCCACAAAGTTCAATCACAAGGTGACTCTTTACAATCTTATTTTTGAAATGGCTGAAATGATAAAAATGATAAAAGATGCTCACCCTGCTATTTGGTATTTTTTTTAAAAAAAAACATTATGCCTTTTTTTTCTTAATGTACAAAATAATAGGATATGCTCTTTGGTCAGTGAAAATAGGGGACTTAATTCAAATAGATAACACATGTATAGTCTCTGTATCCAAAAGTCTCAATATGACTAATATAAATTTTACAAATTAGTGTCTAGAACCAAAATGATATTTGTGTATAAATCTGATACCCAAAAATTTTGTATTAAATCCACATTAAAATCCTGACCTTTTAAGAATTTCTGTGCTCTCTGAAGTTATAACCAATCACATTGGGCAAAGTGTTTTATGTGTTTTATAAATGAATATAATATTTTGCAAATAAAATATTAACCCTGTGTTTAGCTGAACTGAGCAATCTGTATTCCAAACCTATCCTTTCACTTCATGGTATCTAAGTAGCACAGCCATTATTTATTATTTCAAATAATTTGTTTTATGTTCATGTTTTCTGAGTGATTATGACTTCACTAGGGCACAACCTTCATCTGTCTTCTTCAGTATGGTGTCACCAGGACCCAATGATGGCTGACGGTTAGTAACTATTAAATGAATCAACCCACCAACTCAATAAGTGAATAAATAAAATGAACAAATTCATTAATTAAAGGAAGATTATAAGAAAAAAGACTTGAAAATATAATTAGAGACTGTATTGTAATAAGTATAATATGTCTAAATTACCCTTCTTTGGTATTTCTAGATAACTGGAAAATATGAAAAATATATTTTGCTATCTCTGGTTAAAAGGTAAAAAGTCGATGGAGCCTTGGTCAGTTTGCCTCAGTGAATAGAGTGTTGGTCTGAGGACTGAAGGGTCCTGAGTTCGATTCCTGTCAAGGGCACATGCCCGGGTTGTGGGCTCGATCCCCAGTGGGGGGCATGCAGAAAAGAGCTGATCAATGATTCTCTCTCTTCATTAATTTTCTATCTCTCTCTCCCTCTCCCTTCTTCTCTGAAATCAATAAATATATATTTGAAAAAATTGATGGAGAAAAAAATAAATGTCAAAATCACAGAGGCCACAATACTGACCTTGCATTTTCCTGACATATCTTTATGTAATTTATCTTGCATTGCTCTACTTTGCCTGTGCGTATATTTCCTGTTCTTCTCCATCTTCTCCCAGCTTGGTTGATTCAATCAATTGTGGTCTTTACCTGGCAAAGACTTCTCTAGCAGTTATTATGTCACCCAGTTTCTTTTTTATTTTATTCAAATTAATTTTTTTAAATTTCTTTATTGATTGTGTTACATATGTATCCTTATTCCCCCATTAACCCCCACTCATGCCCTCACCCCCCTTTGTCTGTGTCCATTGGTTAGGCTTATATGCATGCATACAAGTCCTTTGGTTGATCTCTTCCCCTTAGATTCAGAGATATAAACCTCAGAGGGAAGGTCACCCAGTTTCTTATCAAAAAGCAGGTACTTCTTTGCAAAAAGCCTTGGCATACCCTTTTATCTTCTCATGTATTCACGATTTACTATCCATATGAACTTTTCACATCTCTACACTCACATTTTGTAGATATGAAAAACCGAAATGATACACACATGTATATAAGTTATGCAATGCTTTGTTTATGAAATACATTTTTGAAAGCTTCCCATATCAGTTCCTATAGAACTACCTGATTCTCTAAATGGGTTTCCTATTAGTCTTTTCTATTAATGTACTGATACTTATTTATACTTTCCCTTTGTATGGCTCATTTAATTAATTTCCAAATTTATATTTCCAAAACAGCCACACACACAACCAACACACATGCATATATTTAAATATTTCTACAAAGTTGAATTTTGAAAGTACAACTGTTACACCAAAGGGGAAATACCTTTTCAGCCAGAGAAGGACAGTTTTAGCTTGGAATTACTTCATTTTTAGATAAGTAGTATTGGCACTGATGACATTATAAAGCAATCCGATGTTAGCCTTGAAGGATGGCATGATCATGAATCTTCATTACCTTCTGTCAACCCCGGTATAGATACAGCCACCTCCATGAAGTCCCCAAGGGAGATTTATGCACAATAGAATAAGTGAAGCAAAACATTTTATTTTTTCCTGCAATTTTGACATCAAATCCCAAAAGAGACTACTACTCAACTGAGTTGATCTCCATGACAGAAGGAAGGTATCCTTTGCTTAGAAAAAAAACTATATTGAAGAAAAGAATAAAACCTAGCTGTGATTCCTTTCCCATAGGCCCACACCTTTTATATGGAGCCATGATCTCAAAGAAAGCAAACCACAGGAGAAGAAAAAACATTATTTTTTTTCTAACAGGTTAAAAGTCCTATGGACTTCTGAGCTAAGTCTTTTTTTTTTTTTTTTGTGGGAGTTTTTACAGTTAAATGTGTGAAATCAATTTGATCATCAAAAACTGTTAACTTTGAAGACCAATTAAGCAACATGTTATTTTGAACTATTTGTTCAGTTCTTCACATGAGTGAATTAGTTTATACAATGAGAAAAAAAGTAGTTATAAATTCTTTGAATTTTGTCAATAGAAAAATTGTGAAAATTTGTCTTTTGCTCTTTTTATGTAAGTGGCCTCTGATTTTTACCTTTTGGTTTGCAAAACCTATATTTACTTTGACTACATATGAAAAAAAATTGCCATCTCTTAGATGAGAGCAAAGAGTCAAAGTTATATCCTTAAAATAACAAAACTGCAAATCAATCACTGATTAAAGGCTATATATTTTAAGAAGTTTGTACTTTTCTAAATATTTCTGAATCAAGTGAACCGGGGAACTATTGCCACTGAGACAAACAGCCAGAAGCACTACAAGAAAAAAAAAAAAAACACAAAAAAAACAAAAAACAAACCTGCAGAAATAGCTTGCTGTACCTGATTTATTTAGAAAGAACTCAAAGGATTTGAAGCTCATAGTAGTTTTAGTAAGGGGCTGGTGGAAGTGCAGTCATGGCTGTAAAAGGGAAATCCCAAGAACCCACCAAGATGAGGTCTAGAAAATGTCAGATACTGAGGCTGAGCAGCCAGCCATTTAGAAGAGTTAACAGTCCATTGTATAGTAGGAGTGTACTACTATTTGTAATACTTTAAGCAATAAACCAATAAATACATAAACGAAAAGCAATAACAACAGCCCACTGCACAGCAGGGATCTACCTTGAGGAAGTTTCAGTGCCAAAACAGTGAGTTTCAGGTAATGGATTGCACTTCTGGGAATATGTGAGGTCACCAAGGAAGGGACATTCTTGAGAACATGCCAGTGGCCTTTGCAGAGATTGATCCTGATCTGTGTACTTATGCTTGACATACAGAGAGATTTTTACCTTTTGTAATTGCATTGGTATGAGAAATGCCAGGACTATGAAATAGAAAATTCTCCTGGTAAAATGTCATTAAACAGTAGGACAATCTGTAAAATGTTAAGCTATGGCTTTATCTTGTCTGCCTGAAACCATATGAAAGCCCTTATGAGTAGTATCACACAGAAACTGGTTTTATAATTTTCAAAGTCTGTTATTTTTGTTCTTTCTCATTTGTTTCATATCTATGTAAATATATATATATGTACATGTATACACACACATGTAAACATATACACATACACACATATCAGTCTGAAATTCACTAATCTATATCCTTAGTATCTCAGATGTTATGACTTGAACAAAATTAGGTGTTACAAGAGAGTTAAAGGATTGTTATACAGCCTAAGCATGTCAAACTCCAGGCTGATAGGCTGCATGGCCTGCTTGCAGCCGCAAGTTTGATATGCTTGTTATACACCATCTCCTCCTTAAAACTAGGTGGCACAATGGCCTCAGAATCTATAGGATATGAGCTCCTTAATTTCTTATCCCCAAATCCTGTTTGGAGAATCAAATATTATCTAAAATAAAACATATTGATGCCCTAACTTATTTTGCTCAGTGGATAGAGCTTCAGGCTGTGGACTGAAGGGTCCTAGGTTTGATTCTGGTCAAGGGCACATGCCTAGGTTGCTCGATTCCCAGTGAGGGGGTGAGCAGAAGGCAGCAGATTAATGATTCCCTCTCATCGTTGATGTTTCTATCTCTCTCTCTCCCTTTCTCTCTGAAATCAATAAAAATATTTTTTTAAACATTTTGAGCATTGGAACTGTGACTCAAGAAATTTCTTCTTCCCTTCAGTTTATTCACATCTATCAGCTATTGATTAGACTCATAACACCAGGATTTGTATTCTTCCAGGTTGCTGTGCATCACCAGAGGAAAACCTGTGATGATCTTGAGTTTCCACCAGGAGATGATCTATTAATTTCTCCTTCATTCTGTCAATCATCAACAACTGATTTAACTGCCTTATGTCTATATCACAGTATCCTTCCCTATAAGATTTAGGCTGCATTGAAGAAGGGAATTTTTTTGCCAGTCTGCTCAATCATAGCTTAAGTTTAATCTTCTATCTTTAAAATAACATCGTGAAATCAAGAAGGGGAAAAACAGTTGATTTCAAATGTGAAGTCTCATTATCTTTTACTGGTTTAAATTAACTGTGGGATTGGGACAAACAATGATTGATTAAAAAAAAATAAACTAATAGAGTTAGTGTAACTCACGAAGGTGAAGGGTTTCCACTGGAATAAGCAGTCTTTATCCATAGATATTTGTCATTTACATAATATGTTACTTATATACATATATTACTTATATCATTTATCACATAACCATATTTGGTACTTATAAAACATTCTTTTCTCATCTACAGTTAAAATAAATTTTCTGAAAAGAAAGCCTCTTCAATAGATGGTGTTGGGAAAATGGGGAGAAGTTATGGTTACATTGTATTAAAATCTATTACATGTAAAATAGCATTATGTTTAAAAATGTACATAATTTAAAACTTCTTTATTACTAAAAAGGCCACATCTGAGCCTTCATCAGGTCAATATATCTTTCTGGTCAATATATCACAGATAATGTGAGAGAAGAGGCTGCAAGCTGTACATAAGCCAAGTCATAAAGCAATTTACAGAGCAATGTGCTCTTCTTGGTGTGAGTTTAAATTTACTCTGAATTTGACCGGCATGTTGACACTTAACACACACACACACACATATATATATTGTCTGTTTAAACAATCCCCCAATGAGACTAAAAGCTATTGTTTTTGTTAAAAGTGGCTGCTACTTAATTTTTGTATCCCCCACAAATTCATACACAGACATATTAACTACCTGTTGGTATTAGCAGGTGTTGACATTAGGAGATGAGGTCTTGGGGGACTAATCAGTTCATGAACGTAAAGGTCATGAATGGGGTTGGTGTCCTTTAAAGAAGAGTTGCTCCCTGTCTGTCTCTACTCTCAGCTATGTGAGGACCCAGCAAGAGAGCCATCTGCAAACCAGGAAGCTGGTTCTCACCAGAACCAAATCTGTCTACCTTGATTTTATGCGCCCCAGCCTTCAGAACCTTGTGAAATAAATATGTATTAAGTCTTCCAGTCTATGGTAATTTCTCACAGCAGCCTAAGGTGACTGACAATTGCCTGAGGCATGACCATATCTTGCTATATCTTGGTGCTTCTCTTACTGCCAACTAGTAGGAGCTATACCAATAGGCCATATGTGACCATTCAATTCCCGGCACCATACAGGCATACCTGGCTTGAGCATGCTTTGCTTAAATGTGCTTCAGAGATGTTGCATCTTTTACAGATTAAAGGATTATGGCAATGCTGCATCATGCAAGTCTCCTGCAGCCATTTTTCCAACAGTATCTGCTCATTCTGTGAGTCTGTGACGTTTTCATGATTCTTGTAATATTTCGTATTTTTCATTATAATATTTGCTATGATGCTCCATGAATAGTGATCTTTGATATTATAATTGTAACTGACATGCTACAGAGAAATTGTTCATGAAAGGAAGAAGCAACCCCACTGTTGCTGGCCTACCCCACTGTTGTCTTAATTTTAAGAAATTGTCACAGCTACCCCAACCTTCAGCAACCACCAACATGATCAGTCAGCAGCCCTCAACGCTGAACTAAGATTCTCCAGAAAGATATATTGACCTGCTGAAGGCTCAGATGATGGCTGGCATTTTTGTAATAAAGAGTTTTTGAATTATGTACATGTTTAAACATAATGCTAAGGGCTTAATCACAAGGAACAACAACAGCCTGCAATTATTAGAATTGAGAGTCTATATACTATTATACAGTGTAAACATAACTTTTATATGCCCTGGGAAACTAAAATAAATTCTTGTGACTTGTTATATTAAAAAATTGGCTTCATTGCAGTGGCCTAGAACTAAGCCCATGTCGTCTCCAAGATATGCAGGATGATTCCAGTGGGTATTGGCAGCCTGAATCTGGGCCCAATATCAGGCTCCAACATACTCTTTCTCTTTTCATTGGATTTATCATCGCATTCACTAGGAAACCACACTTTCCAATGCTACAGTCAAAAGTGTATGAACCAGGATCACAATTTACTTTAAAAAGATGAAACTTCAGAGATAAGAGCTAAGAATGAAAGGACATATTTGATTATATTTTGAACTTGCTTAGAATTTTATTAAGGAATTGAAATTTACTCAAGAGAATGACCTTTTTAAAGTCCACTCATGCACTAAAGAAGTTTCAGAATGTTTAGAGGAATAGAGGAGTAGGAAAAAAAAATACACTAGAGAAGTAGATGAGGTTTCTGTAATAGTTTTGGTAAAAATGAAAAGACTTCTAGGAACCATTTTTGATGGGTGTCTAAGTTTGGTAAAATAGCATTCAAACGCAGAAAATCATTTATTTCTTTGGGTCTGTGTTTTCACATTTACAAAGGAAGGGGGTAGAAACAGACCTTTTCTAACAGGGATATATGGAGGCACTTATTTTTGAAGTGTGGTATTTATAGAGCACTAATATCAATTTGGTATGATTTGGTTCTGACATGATGCTGTTAACTAAGCAGGGGTCTTCAAACTATGGCCTGCGGGCCACATGCGGCCCTCAGAGGAGTCTGATCCGGCCCACCAGGTTTTTTGGGCAGTGAGCGCAGCCGAGGTGTTACAGTAGGAATTAGTAGTTCATATAGTCCAGCCCTCCAGCTCTCTGAGGGACCGTGATCTGGCCCCCACTTTAAAAAGTTTGAGGACCCCTGAACTATAGTTTGATTTCTCACTATAATTGAATGTGGAAGAAATTTTCACCAAAGGTCTGAATAGCCCTTCCTTGGCTGAGTTAGTATTTAGATGCTTTTAGAAAAAGTGTTTGTTTAACTTAAATACATCCTAGGGCTTTATGAGGCTAGAGTCCTGCATAAAATCATTATAAAAATAGACATTCCAGTAAACAAAAATAATCACAAAACACTTATCATTTGTATCTTTAAGAGTAGTAAAGGGTTTGCTAGCAAGACAGAATACAAAATTCTTTTTAAAAAAATGTTTCTCAAGTCCAGGTCTTCCATAATCCATGTGTGTGCCAGAGATTCTTCTACCCCCGCTCCCCAAATAAAAATGCCTCTAGTAGAATTTGTCTGATATTCCTCTTTCTTTATTAACCCATGCCACACTCCAGCCGCACTATTTCCTTGAGGGAACTGCCTACCAGGAGCCTCACCCATGTAACTGATGGTGTCTAGCTTCTCCAGATTGGTCTCCAGCTCCTGCTTTTCTTTTGTTCCTCATGGACAACTGCGCATGGGAACTCCTGGGGAAAAGCTTTTCCCTCATTTATTTTGCTCTCAAGAACCAGTTTGGCTCAGTGGCTAGAGCATTGGCCTGCGGACTGAAAGGTCCCGGGTTCAATTCCGGTCAAGGGCATGTACCTTGGTTGTGGGCACATCCCCAGTAAGGGGTGTGCAAGAGGCAGCTGATCAATGATTCTCTCTTATCGAGGTTTCTAACTCTCATCCCTCTCTCTTCCTCTCTGTAAAAAATCAATAAAAAATACTTTAAAAAATAAAATAAAACTCATGGACAAAAAAAAAACAAGGAACTTCTTAGCAAGAATTTGGTCACAAAAGAGAGACAAATTCTCACTCAAGGGTTTCTCCATTGAATGGCAAATCCTCTTTCTATTATCTTTGTACCACAAGGATGATGGTACTTTTTGTCAAACAATTCTAGAAGCATAGTCAAGCTATATAGTAGGTTGGTTGTTTCTATCAGATAATCTCCTCTGAAACTTGGAATAGGAAGGAAACATGAGAGCCAGAGTTTAATCCCTGCTCAATTAATCTCCAATGATTAAGACAAGTGAAGAAAGACGGCATATTAGGTCAATCACCCCTTAATTATCTTTCACTTTCACAGTTCAAATAATTGTGAAATTATCTTGCATTCCAAAAATCCTGGGGAATTCAGGTTTCATTATCACATTTGTTCCACTTTTGTTATTTTTTTATAATTGGCAAGAAAATGAGCAATTAAGAAGTCACAGTAATCTCATAACCAGACCATCAATGGGTCTGTGCTGCCTGTCACTACTTGAGTCAATTAAGCAGAGACAGAGTTGATTCAAATATGAGCATTTATTCCAATACTGCTGGCAGTATGGGAGAGCAACAGGTCACCCACAAAAATCAGCACTGTACTCCACCATAAGCCAGCTGTTTACCTTGGGTGGGAGGACAAAGATTACATGGGGAAGTAGGCAAAGGGTATGCCAAATGGGTAGTTTACAGGCAATGGGAGATAGAGATCTTCAACGGACTAGTGATATGCAAAGGGCTGGCGGTCTTCAAAGGGCTGGCGATTCTGGTTTCTGCAACAAGGTTATCCCCCTTTGTTCATACTGAAAGCAGACTATAAATCTACAATCCGGGTAAAACTCTATACTCAGAATTGGTGAACCATTTATGTTTCCTACTGGGTCCTCACTGGGGGAGATCTAACTTCAAAAGCAAATGAGATATTCTCATTCTGTGTCTCCCTGTCAAAATTTGCTCTAGTGATTTAGGTGTGAGGGTCATCATGACCTTGGTTTCCTGGGTTTTCCTCTTTGTTATGATAAATTCATAAACAACTATAATTCATATGACCTTCCAATGTTATTTTTCCTTTAAAAAAAATAAAACAAGATTGTATAGCTAATCTTGCTGTAAATTGCTTCTGCATGGATAGAACCTGATTCTCATTCATCAAGGCTTTTTCTATCTCATCCCCCAAAAAAGTATTCTAATCTAAACTGAACAGAAAGAACATTTTTTTTCTTTTTCTGATTATCAATAAATTCAACACATAAATAGTAGGCAACTTCCACTGAGCCAAATATATCTCCCAGAAAGTGAGTGCTACATGAAAATGGAAACCATTAAGTCTTTATATATATATATATATATATATATATATATATATATATATATATATATATATATATATATAATGATTTCTTTTTTTTTACAGAGAGAAAGGGAGATAGAAAGTTGGAAACAAGAGAGAAACATCAATACATAGATCAGCTGCCTTTTGCACACACCCTACTGGGGATGTGCCCTCAACCAAGGTACTTGCCCTTGAACAGAATCGAACCTGGGACCTTTCAGTCCACAGGCCGATGCTCTGTCCACTGAGCCAAACCTGGTTCGGCAAAACCATTATGTCTTATAGTCTATGGATGACATTTGTAGATTTCCACTTAGCTATTGGGCTGTATGCACTTCAAAGAATTTCTAATGCTGAATTATGCTAATAGAAAAAATTAACTTCAATGCAAAATCCTTTTTTCTTGAACTTTGTCATTCTTTCTCTCTGCAAATCCCTCTAGAACCAATGATCAGGAAGCTTTCAAAAACTATTGTTGTGAGGGTATTACTATATGCCAAGTATTGCTCCCTTCAGTCCTCAGAGAGGGCAGGGGAGCCCACAGGTAGCTTTTAGCTGAAGGCAGCTTTGTTGCCTCAGGTTGTAGCAACCTTGTCCATATACTCTCCGGGACTGTGCAAGAACTATTATTTTCTGTGTGTCTCCTGACATGAAAAAAATGTGTTCCATAGCAATATTTCCAAATATGCTTAATTATTAACTCTCACTAGAACGTGCAATTAAGTTTTGTAATGGTCTTGTCAGAGTTTTATGTCCTGTGCTTGGGAAACACTTTGCCCACATGGCTCACTGCCTTATTACATTCAGAGACGCTTTCCCTGACCATTTCATGTAAATGAGAAAACTCCTAACCCCCACCACACGTGTCCAAATGCCCATGCTCTGCTTTCCATAATGTGAGATAGTTCTGACAATTACGTGAGATAATGAATATAATGCATCAAGTATATCTTCTGGTCCACAGTAAGGACTCAAGAACTATCATCCTTGCTCTCCACCACCATCTTTCTCTTGTCCCTTATCACCTTTAATAATGCTTCCATACATAAATAGAAAATGATTTTCATCTCAGAGCACCTTCAGAATGCAGGGATATTTAGCGCTTTGCTGTACATTTCAAAGGAAAGGATAACACAAGCAAAATAAACTATCTTGGTCAGAGAAGGTCAGGCTGCCTGGCAATAAACATCCACACTAGATGTAGGTCTTTCTCTACCTTTTTTTAATTGCCTGGCTTATTTGCCCACATTAAGAATCAACAGAAAATGCAGGCCAGGAGAGGAAGGTAAGATCAAATAATAGTTCTGTAGGAGCCACTGCGACACATCCTCAGTCTCATTAAAGCAGCGGGGCATCTGAGAAATTTTGATGCTGTTTTGCCACAAGGCATTGAGCAGCATATTTAGTAGAAAGGAAAGATGACACCTCCGCTTCTCAAGTACTTTCCCAGTACAGGCAAGGACACAGAATTCACCACGAAGAAAACTTTTGTTTTCCATAAAAACTTGTGTTACTTTACTTTTTGCTTTTGTTTGGGTCGAGGTCTTTGTCTTGTCACTTCAAGTATAAATTCAGATACTAATTCCAAGAATTAGAACTGATCAGCACTACAAAATCAACTTGAAATTTTTGAGTCTACATTTCGGAGACTTGTTTTTCTTAATACAAAATATGCCTACAATTAGTTCTAAAATTCTGATGTAAGAAAAAAAATGAACTTAGACATTTAATAACAGCACTGGAGTTTTACTTATTTAGTTTTACACTAAATCAGGGAACAAAACAACAATGAGCCCTGACTGGGTGGCTCAATTGGTTAGAGACTGTCCCCATATGCCAAGGTTATGGGTTCCATTCCCAGTCAGGGCACATACAAGAATCAATCATTGAATGCATAAATAAGTGGAACAACAAATAGATGTTTCCTTCTCTCTGTATCTCCCCTTCCTCTCTTTCTCTAAAATCAATAAATGAAAATTAAACAACAACATGGCTTTATTACCTAGGATACATACTAGGTACTCAAAGGTTATTAGATGTTGAACAGTGATAATTAATAATCAGACAAGGTAATTGGGCTGCTTTGAATTTCTGTCCTTGTTATTGCCAATATTTTCTCCTAATCATTGTCTTGCTTGAGGATATAGATGGCTTATTTATGAAATTAATTACAGCACAGAATTAAAATCAGGATAAGTGTATTAGATGGCATGACAAGACTAGTGTTCTCTATCTCCACCTGCTGGAGATGAGGGTCAGGCCCATACCGTGGATTATAATAAGAGTAAATATAAAGATACTAAATTAAGGGATTTCAGAGCAGGAAGGAATCAATAAAATCAGGTAACTGGGATCTTGTATTTCTTTAATTAGTGGCCAAATTGAGGTGGGCAAGTAAATCACAATTCCAGGCAAAAATAAACCAGTTTTGTGAGTTTAGGAGGAAAAAGGTGGGTAAGACCTCAAAGACAAAAGAGACTGCTGATCAATATAAAAAGCAGTGCTAAGCAGCTGCTGGGTAGAATATCTGGTGAATTTTGAAATAGAAGCATGGTATTCAAAAGCAGAGATGTGATAGAAGTCCTCTCTCTTTTGCAACTGAATGTGCACAGAAAGTTCTGGGTCACACTTGAGTGAGGAATATGCACACTCTTAACTGTGTCTCATAGGAAAATAACCAGGAGGAAGTGATTCAGCTCAAGTTACATTACATATGGAAAAGCTCATGGACTGAAGAAAAAAATTAAAAATATACTGTTGCATTTAAACATGATAAAGACTGCTGTTTAGAACAGTGACTTGTGTATGTGTTTAACTTCAGATTACTGAAGATTGTAGAAACCATAAGAGGCGAATCTTGGTCATAAATACAAGGGATATATTTTAAGTGGGCAACAGCCAGTATGAACAGAAACCATATTATTTCTGGCACCATTCTATAAACTTTTAATATATTGATTCATGTAAATCCTATGTCAACCTTAAATTCTAAGGTTGCAACCCATATGACCAGTTGCAACCCCAAAGGTGAGAGAGAGTGTTTCCTTTCAGTTGTGCAGATAGAAATGTGTGATGTCACACTAAGGACTTCTGAGGACACCTATATACTTACTCAGGCCCATGCCCTTATCTGAGTGATTCCAAGTTTAATTAATTTCATTCACTAAAGAACCCCATGAAGTGTTATTATCATTGTCCCTTTAGAAGTAGAGAAACTGAGGCACTGAAGAACTAATACATTTGCCCAAGATAGTAAGTAGTGAAGCCATGGTACGAATGTCTGGCTCTAGAATCATGAACCACCAGGCTAGATTGCATCTTATTATTTTCATCTAGAAGCCCTGTGCATGAATTTATGCACTCAAGGGGGAGGTCCTCAACCCTGACTGTGTCCACTTGCAGGCTGGGAGCTCTAGGGGGATGTCTAACTGATGACTCAGGCCCACTCCCTGCAGAGAGTGGGTCTAAGCAAGCAGTTGGACATACTTAGCCCTGCCACGGAGGCTGGAGAGGCTCCTGCCACCGCTGCTGCTCTTGCCAGCTGTGAGCCCTACTTCTGGATGAGCAGCACTCTCCCATGGGAGTGCACTGACCACCAGGGGGCAGCTCCTCAGTTGAGCATTTGTCCCCTGCTGGTCAGTGCACGTCATAGTGACTGGTCATTCCGAAGTCGGGCCAAAACTAGCTCTCCAACAGCCCCCGAGGGGTCTCAGATTGCCAGCAGGCACAGGCCAGGCCAACGGACCCCACTGATGTACAGTTGGGGCTGGGGAGAGACAAAGGAGATTGGCAAGCTGGGAAGGGACAGTGGGAGGGCTCCAGGGTATGTCCAGCGCATCTCGCTCAGTCCTTATTGGCTGGACCCCAGCAGCAAGCTAACCTACAGGTCAGAGCATCTGCCCCTGGTGGTAAGCATACGTCATAGTGAATGGTTGACTGGTCAACTCTCTGACCTCCCTAGTGGTCAGTCAGTGCACATCATAGTGAGAAATTGAGTGGTCTTAACATCATTAGCATATCACACTTTGATTGGTTGAACATCCAACTGGACGGACACTTAGCATATTAGGCTTTTATTAATAGAATGTCTTTGCAGTGCCAGTAAAATAGTAACAGAAATGCCTGGAATAAAAGGCATCTATGTGCTTGCTGCAGTTAATAATACAGAATGGATGAGAACTCCATTACAGCTACTGTGGACAGGTGAATAGGTTACTTACTGGGTTCTGAGACAGTGGACATTTGTATATTTTGACTTTACAAAAGGCAGTTATAATTTTTCATGCCAACTCTTTATAGTCTGCCTTACTACATTGACCTTAGATACCATATTTATTAGTTCTCTTCGATGAACAGAAAACCATTGGAGGTAGAGATGGAAAAGCACAAATCATTTTGAGAAAATACATTGATAGGAATAGAATTACATTGACAAGTGCATAGATAATTCTCCAAAGGGAACTGGAATCAGGAATTGGAATACTGTTAGAATTATTGATGCTTTAGGCATGTTCTTTGCTGTGTTCTGCTCTCTTCTCCCTCCTTTAAACCATTGATTTTTTTTGTCTCAAATTATTCAGAGAATAAATTATTTTTAAACAACCATAGTATATTTGTCAAAATCAGAAATTAAACATTGATAACTCATCCTCTCTAATCTGAACTACATATTTAAATTTTACCAATGCTCTTAATAATTTCTTTAGAATTACATAATTATGTGTTTGTTGTTTACTTATTCTCTAATTTATTAGATTTTTACAGTCTAGAGTTCAATCAAGTCTTTCCTGTTGTTTCAAAGGATCAGTGTTAGAGTGTGTAGCTAAAAACTGATATACATAATTCATTTCTAAACTCGATGAGTTATAAAATGTGAGCTGGAGCATTTCCTACAGCTTAAATACCCATGCCCCTTGGCGATGAGGTAATTGAATTCAATGAGAGAAGTGGCGTGTCCAAGGCATACAGCCCGGAAAAGAAGAGGGAAAGAATTCCACAGTCTTAAATCCCAGGCCAACAGATTTTGTTTATCTCCTGTCACTAGTTCATCCCATTCTGTTTGCCTTCTGTTGCCTTTTCTGACTTATTTACATGGCAGTGTCTAAAATATTAAACATTCCATGATGGAAGAGCAAGTGGGTGCTTAGGAGGAAATCCAAGGCACCATGCTTTGGCTTCGCTCATTATACCATTGAGAAATCAGAAATAGCTCCTAAAAATAATCTCCTATTACTCATGCTGTGTGAGCTAAACATGGTTAGAACATAGAGTCTGAAGAAATGAAGAAAGGAAGCTGTAGGTTGTTTTGTGACTTATATTTTAGATAGATTTCAGAACCATTCTATACCATCAGGAAAATCAAGGAAAAGAAAAGGCAGAGAATGAGGAGGGAGTATCTAAAGCAAAAATGAGCA
Organism: Pipistrellus hanaki; assembly: GCF_964339955.1. Classification (NCBI taxonomy): domain Eukaryota; kingdom Metazoa; phylum Chordata; class Mammalia; order Chiroptera; family Vespertilionidae; genus Pipistrellus; species Pipistrellus hanaki. The sequence continues at coordinate 71,594,744 of NC_140511.1, forward strand.
CAGAACGTCTAGGTTTCATTCCTTTCACTTCTTACCCTGAAAACTATTTCTTTCTCTCCTTTGATTTCCTTTCTTCAGAAATATACTTAATGAATACTATGTGCCATTCAGAACTAAGTGACTCAGTTACCTTATCATAGGAAGCAGCTATGGAAATGACCAATGGGATCTAGTAGTAAGCATGTGTGTTATGTACAAACTGTTGCCCTCTGCCCATTGAAACTGATGATAAATATCATAATTCCAACTACAATTCACAGCATCAGAGTATGAATACCTACAACCCTACATTAACTCTGCTCAGGTTGTAAGAAATAAAAGAGGTATTATTTTCCATTCACAAAGACTCACAAAGAGAATTTCTCAGCTCTGTGCCTTGTAATTATCTGGCTGACGAAACCTTGTAAAAAGCATTCTTTTCTCCTTTTGAACAATAGTTTAAAATATTAACTTATGTTGGGTCACTGTCCCTTCTTCGTACAATTTGTTTTCACCACAACAATAATCTCTGTTGGACCAAATCTCTTCAGGATCAGCTTGATATCTACATTATATCTCTAGCAACCTGGGGAATGGTGCCATCAAATAGACTCTTTAACCTTTGGGATTTCATGGGTAAAATCCTGGATCTACTTTGCAATTTGACTGAATGACCTTCCACAGTAAGAAAGTGGGAAGAACATGGAGGCAGTATTTATAGTTTCAGATGCATTACAGGTTTCAGTGAGGTTGGTTAGACAATAGCAGGCAAGTCAAACTTGTATGGCGAGAAAAGGAATATACAAAACTAGAAACCTGAGTTTTAGGGGACATTATCATAACACAGATACAGGCACAAAAAAAGACTATCTATATCTATATCTATATCTATATCTATATCTATATCTATATCCATATCCACATCCATATCCATATCCATATCCATCTATCGGTAGATAGATAGATAGATAGATAGATAGATAATCAACAAATATTATATAAACTTAGGACAGAAGAAGAATCGATCTGATGTTGAATTTATGAATAGTTAAAAGAGCTCCTCAGATGCTTTCCTGCTAAGGCTAGGATTGTCCCCAGAGATAGGTGCCTACTGCTATATGCAGGCGGTGATCAATGTAGGAGTTATGTCTAGTTTAGTTGTGTTTCTAAAACACCAGAGCATCACTAAGCATATAGCAAAAGATCAATTTGATTACATGCAATGAATACTAAACCAGTTGCAAAAATGTAGTAATTAACTTTAAATTGAACCTGGGCCACTGAAAAGAATAAAACAGAACACAAAGTTAGTCTGGGCTATATCTTTTAATAATAGTGACCACCGAAATGATTATGAGTGCCAACATTTTAAAAGTCAACAATTGTAGGGGATAAACCATGTATTTGGCATCATCATGTTAAAAGATAATGATGGTAACTAAATTATTAAACGAGGTGCTGAGCATATTATATAAACAATGCCTTTTAATAAAAACAGACTTATTACACACAAAGATAATATTTTATTTGCATATTAGGAGCCTATTGAGACTAGATTCACCCATAGCCACAAAGTTACACAGTGGCTGATCCAGACCTAATCCAGATTTGCCTTACTTCACAAGCAAGCCTGGTTAGAACTTACTCATCTAGAAAAGAGGTCTGCAGTTCCCATCAGCCTTGGGGAGTGCATTTTGGCATAATCTGGCTGGGAAACACATGCTTCCTGCTGCTAAGTGCTGTGTCATTCACCAATGATTGCTGTGTTTGCAAAGTGCACTGCTCCAGAACAAGTCAGTTCCTCATAAGCTACCTAGGCAGCAGACTGGATCTATGATAACTCAGAAGGCGAGCATCTCACTTCCACATGGATGAGCTTCCTTTTGAGCAACACAGGAGAAGAGTAGAGGGACCCAGTTAACCAAGCCTGAGGGCATCGCCAGGATAAAGGCGGTTCAATACACAACCAGAATAAGATTTTTTCAATCAATACCTCTAAGGCCTAAAAGTAGAAAAAAGACACTTGAACAGAAGATATATCCATGTCATAGTTTGCTTTTGAGGGGGGCATGGATTGGCTTAGTCAGCTAATGGTGAATGATTATATATTTATTCATTAAAGATAGTAATCCTATCTAAGAGCGAATATGCTAATTGACCCTCACACTATCGCAAAGATAATGGCACACACAACCAATAAGGAGGGAATATACTAATTGACTGTCCCGCCCTCAAAGATGGTGGCATCCACAGCCACAAGATGGCAGTGTCCAGTCCTCTCAGCCACACCAGCCTCTGGAGTCCTGCAGTCCCCTCAGCCCCTCAGCTACCCAGGGCTGCCTGAGGCTCAGGTAACCAGGCCTGACTGAGGCTTGTGCTGCTGGCAGTGGCAGCAGCAGAGGTATAATGGGATGTTGCCTTCCCCTGATCACCAGGTCGCCTCCCACCCCTAAGGGCTCCAGGAATGTGAGAGGGGCAGACCAAGCTGAGGAACCCCCCACTCCAGTGCATGAATTTTCATGCACCAGGCCTCTAGTGAGACTATAATAGGAGATGGTGGTAAGGCAGCCTCCATGGATACCCTCCATATTAACATACTGAGGAATCCTTTCATTGGGTTGAATTAATGACTTGTTTTTAACCAATAAAATACCACACAGGTGATGAGATGCCACTTTCATGAGAAGGTCACAAAAGATGATTTATTTCTTGATGACAGACCCTTCATTACCACTTTTGCTTATTCACTTTAATAAAATGAGCTGCCATTAGGGAAAAGCAGCATCAGCCAACAACTATCAGCAGCCAAGACCCACTGTCCCACGGCCCCTGAGAACTCAGCCTGTCCCCCGAGTGTGCTTGGAAGTCTATGCTTCTCCACTTGAAGCTTCAAATGAGCCAGCAGACCAGGGATGGACATTGATCACAGCCCTGGAGGACACTATGAAATAAAGGATCCAGAGAAGCTGTGCCCAAATCTGATTGCAGAAACTTGGAGTTAAATACACAGTAGGCAAAATGGGGTTTACAGTTGTTCATATGGAAATTAATACCATGATTGATAAAGAATAACTCAAGAGAATAAAACCCTGTGCTTCACGCATTCCAATTCTAAATCTGCTTTTGTCCACACTTCTATTAGTTTCATATTGAGCCACAAAATGAGGGGGTCATTTGTTATGTAGCAAGAGATAAATAATACAGAGAAATGTATTGACAGTGGAACTGTAAGTAGTGATCCTAGAATTAATCATATTTACCAAAATTGGTCGCACACCAGGTGCCATTTCAGCCACCTGGAAAACCTGGTGTGAACTCAGCAGCTATTGCAAATCACTTCTACTATCCTCTGCACAAATCTCACAAATGAGACATTTCTCTTCTATCACCTTCATTCCACAGCCTAACCTGAAGAAAGCACACAGGGTTTTAAAAAAGGAAAAAGACAGAAAACTGAAAAGGAATGTGAAAGCATGAATTCAAAGAATGACTATCTTGTGTTATAGCCTGTAACCATGGAAACACTAACTCCAGAACTTGGGGGTTAGTTCTAATATAATCTTATTATAAATTATAACTGAAATGCATTATAAAAGAAAAATTTGAGTCCACTTACATTACTAATTTTGGAATACATTCTTTGTATAGAGTTCATTGAAAAATTACTTTTAAACAAGGGGCAGTTATGTTAAATCTTATTGTGTTAGTGCAATAAGATTTAATAGAAAGAGGAAGTGCATAATGAAAGACATTAGCTTTGTCAACAAGAAATTGAGTTAAGTTAAATGTTTACTATATAAATAGTTTCTTCTTTTATTTTTCACTAGCTCAGCTTCTTAACCTATTATAAGAAAATATGTAGTCAATGAGATCATACATTTTATGGAGTTATCTAATTCAATATTATACTCCAAACAGTATTTCTTTATAGTTTTTCTTACCAATCCAACTTGCCACAAGGTTCACTAGGATAGCTTCCTTTACCCCAGAATTTCACATATCCTTAAATATCATAATATTCTATGTGACTACTTAATATATATATATATAAATGCATTGGTTTTAAGTAGTCACATAGAATATTATGATATTTAAGGATATTTAGTTATACAACCAAGATGCCTTGCTGTCAAGCCCTATAGTAGGTTGTCATGTTGTAAATTCTCAAAACCAGAGTCATGACTGTATCTAACATCTGTGAATAAGAGCAAGATACAATCAAGAGATTTTACAAACGCCAATCATTTCATCAAACAGTTACTTGGGATAACTCTTTTAAAGGGGGTTTTATTTCTTTTCATGTCCTCCTGCCATGGGTCTTAGATAATCAGAAGGTTTGGGTAATCAGCATGTATACTAAGATCCCATTATCTCCTTTAGCTATACTTTCAACATAATAAGGTTGGCATTGTAAGCGCTTGTAATTAAGGAGCTGGCTCTTGAGGGCATTTGAAATTCTTGAGCATCTGCTTTATTTGACTGCTCACAGAATGTAATGTTAGCACTGGCACCTTTACCCATTTTTAAGTCAATTCAGCTTCACATCATATGGTGATGTTTTTCATATTAGATGATGGCCTGTTATTCATTTTGCATGGTGATTAATTGTTTTAAAGGATTCTAATGTTTTATTGAAAAAATATAAAATGTTTATCCATAGGTTATATAAAAATTGTCAAAATTAAAAATAGACAAAAATGACCTTGAAAAAGTTGACTTTATTTTCACATATTGATTTTATTTTCCAATGAAAACAACTCTATGGGTTAGTAAAATAAAATTTTCTTCTTTGTTCTGCTAAATTCTTTCCTTTTCTGGGACAAAAAAAAATCTTATTTTAAAGTTGAAAAATGTATCCAAATCAATCTACTGGGGAAAAATGTAAAATGTTGATATTAAGGGTCATGAAGTTAAGTAGTTTTACCAACTTTGTCTAGATGAACAACTTTTTCAAAACATTTAATCATACTGATCTAAGTTAGGGATGACAGATCCATTTATAAGTAGTTCTTCCCTTGGGATGGAGCTACCCTGTCATCTATACAGCTCTTGGTTCATTCATAATATTAAATGCAAATATGAAGGTCAATTATTCTTGTCCACTTTACTAAATTGCCCACTCTGACATTTCAAGGAGGAATTTTGATAGTTATAATTCAATAATATTGTCCTTCAAAGACTAAACCATTGTAGATGTTTCTAGACCATTGATAATACCCCTTTACCCTTCTTGTGTTCTCCATTTCTTTATACATGTCACTCAATTTGAAATTATTCAAGATTTTATTGCCATTGTCATAGTTTCTAATGTATACACTTCATGTTACCTATTGGAGCCCACACAAATCAATACCAATGAAGTGATAATTTGCCAGAAATATGAATAAGTGGTAAAACATGTAAGGGCATGGAAAAGGCATGACCTTGAGGATGAAGCAGACTTAGTTTCTAATTTCATCCTTGCCCTCTACTACTTGGACATGTTATTTCACTTCTCTGGTTATGGGCTGAGTTTATCTGTAGCTTTAGCCAGTTGTTTATGCTATCATTATCTCTCATAAATGGAAATGTAGTTTCCTCACAGGTAAAATAGAACCAATCCTGCTTTCCTAGGGGACTATCATGAGTTACCTGAATTAATATAAAGTTTCTTATGTAGTTCTCAAAAAAAAATTAACCATTTAATAAATTTTACCTGTCATTCCTCTTTATCTCCAAGATGTAACTGCTACCCTTTTGGATTTTCCTCATTTAAAATTAAAGTCAGTGCTTATTTTATTTTTATGTAATAATACTGAATTATCCTTTGTACACATAAAATCACCGTACTCCCAAAGAAGAATTTCACAAGCAAGAAGTCCTGGATTTTTGAGTCTAACTATTGTCACCACGAATGCGTAGTTTTTATCTGTTAGGAAACAATCAGGAACAGATGCTAAGCATAATTTCTGGAATATTCACAGTATAATGAAGGTAAGCATAATTTTCTAAGACAAATTCTAGGCCTCCCTTCCTCCAATACACCAACTAATTCCTTAGGATTCTCCAGTATCAGTACTAATCCAGGGTTAAAAGCATGTATTTTCTGTAGAAATGACACTTAGCAACATCCATTTGCCTGATGTATATTAAGAAAGCAAAGATAAGACAGCACTATTCCTTTCACACGTATTTGGTACAGCTTTCTCAACGTGTGCAAGATGAAGCACTAGACTGGATTGCAATTTCCCAGACTAGAAATAATAACAGACTTCTAGACATAAAGCATTTGTTTTCCAGCCTTTGCAACACTGCTCCCTTTTCATATCTTTATTTTTCTGTCTCTCATGCGAGTGAGCTGTATAGACCACCTTTGAAATGTACCTGACTACAATGTAGCTAAAGAACATGAGTGACATAAAATACAATGTTTTAGATTTTTTAAAAATCCAAATGGTTAGAAAGCACTGTTAAACTGTATTTTTTCTTTCACATTTCAATAGGTGGTTTTTCCAAATGTAAACCTTACATTTAGACATGACAGAAAGCTTTATCAATGCTATTCTATTACATTGTGTAATAGTTTGGTAAGCTAACGGCTAATAAAGGAGTGTTCTTATATAGGTGCACACTATTGGCCCTTCAATGTTCTATGTTCTATTTAATTAATTGCATCTTTTTCTCTAAGGGCAATGCAATTTCTTTTTTTTTAAAGCACATTTTGAGAAGATAGCAATGGACTATGAAAAACAAATCTTTCATCAAAGTCAAAGGAATTTGAATTCAAATTGTAACACCACCAATGCCAATGCCAATGTATGCACCCTTAGCCAAGCCTTTAGCTGCATTGCCTGTATAATAGGGCAGTGGCTTAGTTTTTTCAAATTACCTCCATAGTAAGGGGCTCTAGCAGAATTCAATGCTTATTTGCACAGTCCCTTGCATATTCTCCTTTTCATAAATAACATTCCATAAATGTGGATGCCTTATCTGCTTTCCTAAGGGATTTTTGAAAAGCCTTTTTGCCTTTATGATTTTATGCTAAAATATTATAGATGGGGTGCTTTCATTCATTCTCTTTTGTAAAACAAAACAACAATAAAAAACAAACTTGAAAATTAGAATTAGAACACAACACTAGCATTAGATTAAAAAGATATCATTTAAGTGTTGTCAGTGCTCCCAACTAACCTTTTCAGAACTCCTTAACAAGACACCAAAGATTGATGTGCTTTAAGTAATAAAGTTATACATAATGGGGCAACTTTTCTTGCAATCTCGCAAACTCTTGGATTTAATTAACCACTGAAACTTACTTAGAGCCAACCTAGTTTGTTATCGTATCCCAAAGTTTTGCCAAAACATAGTTGCAGACAACATAATCCTCCCATAGTAACATTTGCCTCACATAATTTTTTTTTTTTTAGTTCCTTGGGGATAGTCATGAATGATTTTCCCTGAATTACATCTATTTCTACTGAAACATGTCAGAATTGAAACCAGTGCAACACAGGCTGAGTTCATGAATATTGCCATCCCATGTGTATCCTGGCTTTCAGGTATCACAGGTAAACCTGAAAAGGATCAATGTATACTGTCTTAAAAATAACCATACACCCCAATGCACCATAATCCATTTTGCACAGGCAAATTGCCCACTGCAAGCATACAACCTTTGAATTTAGGAACAGTAGAAATAAAGACTGTCATTGTTAATGCTGATAATCTTTTCTTTTTTTTTTTAATATGCACATTTAACTGTATCATTGTCATTTAAAGCTTGATTTTATAAAACACAAAAAGACATTAAACGTTCTGCACCAGAAGTTAAACGGGAGAAAGAGCAACAGCTTTGTAAGTTACATACATTAAAGACAAGTAATTGTTTTGTTTTGTTTTTTCAATATGGCAATTATACAAATGAAGCAAATGGCAAAAGGGCCTTCTGGGCATACTGTTACCACAGTTTATTAGTTCTTTTAGAAAAACAGGAAGATTCTGAATATTCAGACTTCTTTTGCTGCTTCATATTCACCTATGGTCAGCAAATTGCGACGCGCGAGCCACATGCAGCTCTTTGGCCCCTTGAGTGTGGCTCTTCCACAAAATACCACGGCCTGGGTGAGTCTATTTTGAAGTGGCTTTAGAAGTTTAAGTTTTAAAAAATTGGCTCTCAAAAGAAATGTTTTCCCTATGATGGAAACTATAAGGAATGCACTCTGATATGTGTATTAGACACTTTATTTACAAATGTTATGTGTAATCACTCTATGCTAGAGCCTGTGGTTTTCAATCAAAGGATGTTCTGCCCCAGGCCACTCACCTCCACCTGAGACATCCAAAAGTAAACGTGGGGACGTGGGGGTGTTGCAATGACTGGTGAAGGGAGATGGGAAAGGGGTGTGTGTGTGCATATATATATATATCCAAGCCATAGATGATAAATCTTCTGCAGTCCCACACATTGAGAACTTCCACATCCCCAACGCCAAACAGTAACTCTATTTACAAATAGTTGGCTGAACATATTTGAAGATGCTTTTTTGGAACAGTCCCACTGAAAGTACATTGATATTTGTTGGGTTCAGTTGTTAATTATGTTGTATTCCTCTGAGGCAGTGACTGTGTATATCATATAAACAATATACATATTTGGCACCAAGTGGGACACGATAAAAAAATACCACAAAAGGCAGAAAGGAATCCTTAGTGTGTAGTAAGCTGATGGATATCATAGAAATACCGGGCTTCCTAAAATCCCTTTCCAATCATGTGAATTTACTTTTCTGAATCCATCAATGAATCCTTAATATTAATAGAAAAAATAAATATTCCCAATCTGTTCTGATTTATTTCTATCAGATTCATCCTAGAATTCCTGTGTTCTAACAAATCTATTCATGCTTCTCCTAAGTATCTTCCTGTTTTTATTTCTTGGTTTCTGTGCTTCCCTCACAGAACATGGAAATCCCTTCACCTGTCCTCTTTATATGTCTGAATCTAACCAATTTTGTCATCCCAAGCCTTGTTAAAAAGCCAAAATTCTCATAAAACTTTCCTTATTCTATTTTCTAAGATTAGCAAATTCTCTCACTTTCTGAATTGTACTACTATTATTTTCTGTGCTTTTCATAGGATATTTTTGATATTTTGTTATAATTATTTCTGCATACCTTCTATCTAAATTAAAATAATTATAGAAATACTTTATCTTGCTCATCTCTGCAGCCTCATAACACCTCAGAGCAGTAGTTCTCAACCTTTCTAATGCTGCGACCCTTTAATACAGTTCCTCATGTTGTGGTGACCACCAACCATAAAATTATTTTTGTTGCTACTTCATAACTGCAATTTTGCTATTGTTATGAATCATAATGTAAATATCTGTGTTTTCCAATGGTCTTAAGTGACCCTGCTGGCAGTTTTCAACCTGTGGGCTGCGACAGGGTCCCTAAGATGATAGGAAAACACAGATATTTACATTATGATTCATTAACAGTAGCAAAATTACAGTTATGAAATAGCAAGGAAAATAATTTTATGGTTGGGAGTCACCACAACATGAGGAGCTGTATTAAAGGGTCATGGCATTAGGAAGGTTGAGAACCACTGTGGCTTAGAGTCTCTGTGCACATGACTGATAATTAATGAATAATTACTAAATTAATGACAAGGCAAGCCTAGGGATCTGAGGTTACAAGTAGCTGAGGAAGAATGAAAGGAGTTAGTATCATACACTAATCACACTTGTTCAGTGACTTATTCTTTCACCTAAGTTGAATTTAAAAGAATATAAATACATTAACATTGTATTAAGCCAGCCACTTGGCAGCAATTTATTGTGGTAGCCCTAGAAACATTTAAAAAGTGGAACAATATATGAAAAAAAGTGTGCTAAATTAAGTGGGCAAAGACATTTGCATAAAAATGTACTTTGACTTCTAGCTTGGCTTACCTTAGGTCAGAATATTAGATAAATTATTTATATCATCCAAATCTCTTTTTTATTTGTTTATATAACTGGAATTTAAAGAAATCACCTTCATAAAGTTATTGTGAGGATAAAGGAAATTGCTCACATAACTGTATAGAATTTTGTGGTTTTATTTAAAATATAATAATTACTTATCAAAAACATTTTTCTCAGAACTTTTCAATTTCTCACTGAAACACAATGTATTTAACAATTCTAATTAACCTTATTTCCTTTTAAATTCTTAGTTTGAGAGCACTGATTACTAAGCCAATGGGTTATCCCAAAGTGAGTTTTTAGTTGAAGTCTTTTCTAGATGGCAAAGCATTTGTGCAGATAAAGATGTTTCTTACTTCTTAGCCACTATTTCTCACATCTGATTTTGAATATGCTTGGGAGATGACATAATTATAAAAATCAATTAGTAGTCAGCAGAATAAACACATTTCTTACATTAGCAGTATGTCAGTCCCAAACACAGCAGCTTTCAGAGAAATGAGACCACAAATGTTTAGTGCTTATTAGATCAGACAACTCAATGAAAATGTACAATTTTTGTTAATACGTTGATCCACAAAAATGTAACAGAGCCAGTCAGGTGAAAGGGATAAAGATTCATTATGTATGTAATTTTTTTTTTCTGAAACCGGTTTGGCTCAGTGGATAGAGCATCAGCCTGCAGACTGAAAGGTCCCAGGTTCGATTTGGTCAAGGGCATGTACCTTGGTTGTGGGCACATTCCCAGTAGGGGCTGTGCAAGATACAGCTGATCGATGATTCTCTCTCACCGATGTTCCTAACTCTCTATCCCTCTCTCTTCCTCTCTATAAAAAATCAATAATATATATTTTTAAAAATAAAATAAAATTTTAAGTCAAGCTGCAGTGGCTATGCACTGTCCTCAGCGTAAATAGGTTGCAGATCCCAGTCACAGCACATATCTGGGTTGTGGGTTCAGATCCAGTCAGAGCATATATGGGAGGCAACTGATCAATGTTTCTCTCTTTTCTCTCTCTCTCTCTTCTCTCTCTCTCTCTCTCTCTCTCTCTCTCTCTCTCTCTCTCTCTCTCTCTCTCTCTCTCTTTCTCTCTCTCTCTCTTTCTCTCCCACCCCTCTCTCTCATTCATTTTTAGTGTTGAGTTTTTGGTGCTTTCTTAAATGCCATGTTGTAGGAGAGGACCAAAGGCAAAATTCAATGACATATAAAACACTCTAGGTTTGGGATTCCTGTTATTTACCATGTGCCTTTTTTATAATATGATTATTTATTATGTTCATCAGTAAATCTGATTTAAATAGGATTAGAGGTCCTTAATGAGAATATAAAACCATGTTCTGCCTTAAGAAGCAATGAATATTGTACAAGAGAGAATTGTATCATATATCTATTGAAAAATTAAGTCTATGTAAGAAACAACATATACTCATTCTAATTTATTTAGCCTGTAGTAGATTTCTTTAAAAATTACTAGTTAATGCCATTAAAGAAGCAAGCTTACAGAGTAAATATGATTTGCGGAGTGTATTTTATGTACACTATAGATTATACATTATGTTAAATATACATGAAATACTAAGGATGGTAAATCCCATCAACCACTGCTAATAGCTTCATACCATAATAACTAATGTTTCCTATCCTAATTTAGCTTGGCCTATTTCTTTATAGGTTAGAAAAATAGATATGACACTATAATAAACAAAACTCCTAGAAATAGATAGTAAAAGTGTAAAAAGTAAAATCACATAATTTCTGACTGCCTGACATTAATTAACTTTAGTCAAAAAAGTTTAAGAATTAAGAATATGCTCTATGCAAAATAGATATGACATCATAATAACAAAATTCCTGGAAGTAGATAGTAAGAGTGGAAGGAGAAAGTTTATAGAAGTTTTCTGTAAAACTTAACAGTCAACAATTTTATTAGAAAAATTCATTTTTCTATTTCAGAAGAGTGCCTATAAATGATTCTTGCTTCAGAATCACATCTCTTTAATCTCAATAGTCAAGAGATTTTTAATCAGGGAAAAACCCAAATTTGCATGAGTACACACACACACACACACACACACACACAACCACACCAACCCACAACTGTTCTAAGCAAGAGCTGTGGGTGATTTTACAAAGTGCATTTTGGCAAAGAGAGAGCTTTCCTTGAATGCAGCATAGCATGAATCTGTCCAGTTACTATAAGAGACATAAATAGCTATAAATACAATAGTATGAATGCATTTCTCCTTTAAGTTCTGAACTTTGTGCAGCTTTATAAGAAACTGCTAATTTCCTATAGGTTTAATACACTAGTTTTGACACTAGACAGGGCAGACCAAACTAGACTGGATATTAACATGGAAGTAAGTAGAAAAGTATATCTAGAAAACAAGAATAGAGTCCAAATACTAAGCCAAATTTTCCTGAAGTTTATACCAATGGTATAATGAACAGGCATTGCAAATTAATATAAGAACTGTATCACAGATATCAGCTGTCTTGCTTTTCTGTTGCTGTATTATAAACCATAATAAAACAGAGGGAGTTAAAACAACAGAAATGTGTCTTCTCTCTCCTAGTCTGGGAGATGATTTGGCTAATCTCTACAGTTTTGTTGCTTCATGCAATACTAGCCAGTACTAGCTGGCTATCCAAGGTCAAATGGCCATCCAATGTCAGACCATCAGGCCAACCTCAAGTTGGCCTGTAATGTTCAAGATGCCTCACTAACATGGCTGGCATTTGGTCATGGCTGTTGGCAAGACTCAGGTGAGAATGACAATCAGCATACAGCCTCCCTGTGAGGTATGGGCTTCGTATACTGCAGGTTCTGAATTCATTAAGGCAGAGAGGAGAAGCTGCTCATCATCTTAAAGCCTGGATTTCCAGAATGTCACTTGTGACATGTTCTGTTGATCAAAACTGATGGTGAAGGCTAGCTCTTTTCCAAGGAAAAGGTAAATAAGTTCTATTTCTTTTAAAATCCCATATGATAAAAGGCTAATATGCAAATCGACAGAACAGCAGAATGACCAATTGCTATGACATACACTGACCACCAGGGGGGAAGACGCTCAATGCAGGAGCTGTCCCCTAGTGGTCAGTGTGCTCCCACAGGAGCAGGACTCAGCCAGAAGCAGGTTTACGGCTGGCTAGCTTAGCAGTGATTGTGGAAGCCCCTACCGCCTCCGTGGAAGTGCTAAGGATGCCCCTATGGGGAGTGGGCCTACGCCATCAATTGAACATCCCCTGAAGGCTCCTGAACTGCGAGAGGGTGCAGTCCGGGCTGAGGGATCACCACCCCCCCACCCAACCACCTCCTAATGCACGAATTTCTGAAAAATATACCTTTTTATATTTTTCAGAAAGGGAGAGAGAGAAACATAAATCATGAGAATCTTTGATCAGCTACCTCCTGCATGTCCCCTGCTGGGGATTGAGCCTGACACCTCGGCATGTGTCCTGAACAGGAATTGAAAACAGGAATTGAACCATGACCTCCTGATTCATAGGTTGACACTCAACCACTGATTCACATGGGCCAGGTTAGTGAATATTTCGTATCTTAACTAATTATTACAATACATTCTTCTGGTCCAAAGACAGTGTCAGGAGTGAACTGATAACTCAAACCAATCTAAATAGAATGATTGTAATGTTGGGACAAAGGAAATCTTTCTTTCTGAGGAGGTAAGGGAAGAAGCACAGAGCACTAGGAGATGTTACCTATGCAATCCCATATAGAAGGGCTACCTTAGCATCATGCTGATGACATGGGGGTCAAAGAAGAGGGAATGGAAACAGCAATAGCCTTGGTGATGCTGTTCAGCCACTGGAACTTTCCCAAGCTACATCTTCCTTCAGACAACCCACATCGCAGAGCTAATGAAGGACATTATTGTCTGGGATGCCTTTAGAAGGGAATGTCTAATGCTAGCAGCATCAAGAGACTGAAAATATTTTTTTCCCAACGAAAGTTGTTTTGATGATAAATTTTAATAACTTTTGCAAAACATTTAACCCAGTGTCTGGCTTATAAATGGTCTTTTATCTTTTCCATTATTCAGTATGTTGAAATATGGCAGTTTCTAGTCCATCTAACGGTTTTAATTTTTTTTCAGAAACTAGATTTAATTTTTTTGTTTGTTTAGTTACTGAACAAAAGAAAAAAAATCCTTGGAGTTTGGGTCCATTTGACCTTAATTTAAATACATAAAGTAAAGCTGTCTGCAATTACAAGCTTACCCACCAGAGGAATAAATAAATAAATAAATAAAAAACACAATCAAAATGTAATTAAAGAAGCTGTTTGATATTTTTTTGAAAGCAGTTTATGTTGGATAAGAAAGAGATGATTTCTATTATTTTGATGATCACAGTATTCTATTTATATTCTCAGCACTGAACTAATTTCCTTGTCTCATGCTCACCTTGCTAAAGATCCTTTTAAAATACTTTAATGAGTTGCATACATAAATCATCTTAGTGATCACAAATACTTAAATGCAGAAACTCTGGAGGGAGCTTTTTAAAGATTTTATAGTGGAAGATAAGTCACTGAAAGTGCCCCTTTACATCTATCAAAGTGAAAAAATAGCAATTGTGTTTTTATTTTTTTCATGGACTCAATAGTGGTGAAATCTTTAAAAAATCATGCAAAAGTAAACATAGAGAGCCATGTAATGTATTAAAACAAAGTCAGCCAATTATAGGCTTGGCATTAGTGTTCACTTTTATGACTTTTGCCCATAAGCTGGCATCACCCCTTACTGGTAAATGAACTATGTGTGCATAGAAAAATGTTGGTATTTTAAATGAGAATTTCCTATAGGCTGCACTATAATAATACATAGTGCCTAAAATTGAAAATTCTCAGTGAAAGATTAAAAACCAGACAAGAGAAGATGACTGGCATATTTCATTAGCTATAGATATTCGTGTATGTTGTTATTATTTCTAATTTTTAAATATTGTTATATGATATAGAAGGAAAAAATTCTTTAAAAAGCAACCAGCCTCTCTACATCTCCCTGCCTCAGTTGCCAGAATCAGGACTACATATTCACCTGAATATCAATTTAAAAATAAATAAAAAGCATTCTACTTCTGTAATGTGCATAAAAATTATCTAAACAAGTCACCTACCATTTCTTTCTACTAATAACCTTGATTTAAAAAAAAATAATACATTGACTTTGAAACAATTCCAAAATATGTGAAATAATTAACAGAGCTGTAATCACTGTTATAAACATCCTGAGAATAGTCAAATAATATAATTGGTGTATGAAGTCTATAGGGAAAAAAAAGTGCAACTAACCATGATTAATGATGAAACAACTAATTGAGCATGCGAATGATATTAAATAGTCGTGGACTTTGACTTGTATCACACTTCCTCATTAATCTGATTCTTTCTTTGACAACAGCAAACATACTAGCATATTTCTTATTTGCTCGACTATTTGGAATCTCACAATCTCACTGCTGAAGTGGAGTTTTGTTGCCTGGTCAGAGAAATAGGATCTCAAAACTTTGATGAGGCAATAGTGCTATTGACAGTGGTTTCCTCAGAAACATAAATGCATTTTTCGTGCACAACCCTGAGATAAAATTTTGGAAATCCTTAAGAGGCCATGTGTTATGTAGATAATCTCTTCTGAGTGAATCAATTCAGCCAGGGGATCTCAATGACTTTGAAACTACTAAGTAATTTGTTCAGTAAAGGTTGTGCTCTTGGTTATTTCATAAGCTCCCCTTTAGAAAAACTCTCAAATTGAGGAACATAAGTTGTGTATTTTCTTACTTATGTGTTTTCTATTAAAGGTGGAACATTTATTGCATGAGGTTAAGGACAGGAAATTGGCAGAATCATTATGTTGGAAGTAAGGACACTGCCTATATATTATGCATCTTCAATCCTGCGATTTAAAATAGACTTTTTTTTAACTTTGCATTAAACTATGCTTGATCCCAGCAATGTTTTCTCTGAGGAAGCTTCTGGTTTTACAATGACAATAAGTAGGACCATGATACTGAGTAGACAGAATCCACATTATTTGTCCTGAGGGAAGTACTGCCTAATATTACTCCCTGGAATCTCAATAAATGTGTAGACTATATATTTAGCCCTGTTTGATATGCCTGTGTCCTACGATACACTTCATATTTGCATAAAATTGTAGTTCAATTTTATCTTTTGTTAAACCATTATTAAATACGAAAGGCCCGATTGCAGGAAATTCGTGCAATAGTAGACCTTCATTCCCTCTGGCCACTGGCAGGCACCGGGGACCCATGCTTCCCTTGCAGTCCAGTTTCGTCTGGAAGGACGTCCGGAAGGTCGTTTGGCTGTCTGGTCCAATTAGCATATTATATTTTTATTATTATAGATAACAGATGATATTGTTGTTGATGATGATTATGTTGCACAGGCCTAATTATTTTTCTAGATTTTTAAAATTAAACCTAATTATTTATTTTTTTATCATTAGGTTTCTCTGGAGAAATGTCATCTCTCTTTATATTGAGAATCTGAGACACAAAATTATAGTGTTCAGAGAAGTTTTAGCAGAAAATCCATATTGTACCGAGGACTGAGTCAAAAGAAGTCACCACTTACATAAATGAAACATTACATATATAGTAATGTTGTTCTTTCATCATGGTTGATTTATAAATGTAAATATAGACTTCTAGTTTTTAGAAAACATTTTTAAATTTAAAGATAATTTGCAATAAAATATTTATATTGCTTTGATTTATAGCATTAAACAAATGCATCAGAATGCAGATAATATAGAATCCTATCAAATCTGATACTATGTTCTTATGTAAATTGAAATACTGATAAAATTAAAGGACGTTAAAAAAATTTGTTTATATCTCCTTGAACCTTGACTCCTTTACAATTTCAACTTTTATCACTTTTATTATTACTGCTGTATTACTTTTTTATTTTTTATACTTTCCCTAGTCTTATGCTTTGCAATGTGCTGAAATGGATAGAATAATTTTGACATGATGCCTTTCTGTTTATTATGATGTGCTTTTATTTTTTTAATTTTTTTATTTTATTTTATTGATTTTTTACAGAGAGGAAGGGAGAGAAAGAGGGACAGAGAGCTAGAAACATAGATGAGAGAGAAACATCGACCAGCTGCCTCTTGCACACCCCCTACCGGGGATGTGCCCGCAACCAAGGTACATGCCCTTGACTGGAATTGAACCAGAGACCTTTCAGTGGGCAGACCAACGCTCTACCACTGAGCCAAACCGGTTTCAGCAGTGTGTGCTTTTTTTAAAGTTGGATCTTGTTTTCTTCCCTTCACCATCACCATCACATCACTACCTGTCACTCTCATCTCACTCACATACAACTTTCCTTAATATATAGCTTAGGTCAAATCTCTCTCTAGTGACCCTTATCTCTAGTGACCCATTTATCTCTAAACACATCATGATTAAAATAGAAAGAAGAGTTTTCAGGTAACAGAAGAGCCATAGAACAGCCATTAAGCTTAAAAATGAATGTAGCAGGATTAAAGATTAGAATTTGAAATACATAGGAAGGCTGAAAAGAGCTGAAAAAGTGGAAATTCATGCTGCTGCCCATAACAACAAGAAGGAAAATCAAAATGGAAAATGTGAACTATACCTGCTCAACATTTCTCTAACCTCTCAATGAGATATACAAAGAGAATCTGTATATTTTTGAACATCTCATGAGCAAATGCTTTAAAGGACCATCACTACATTTTCCAGAAACTTCCCAACAATGAAGCACATTTACTGCTATGATAATGAAATGTCAGTCAGTGCCAGCCTAGGCTTTGTGGCCCATTTTTTTGATGCACACAATCAAAAGCCGAAATCCAAGAAGATTAAGAAGATAACTTTTCAAATATTGTCAGGAGCTGCTAGGAAAGACATATTTTAAATTGGCTTCGATAAATAAATAAAATAAGGCACTCCATACACAAAATGACAGTTGCAGAAGGTTACAGAAATTCAACAGCTGAAGAAATTAAATTACAGCCAAGCTAACACTTGTAGAAGATCCCTTTATCATTAAATGGTCTCTCATTGTATTGGTATTCTCAGATATATAAAACAGAAGAGGTACAATAGAAGATGCTTAGATAAATAGGATTCTCTTATTTTGATTTCTCAAAATAAGAGAATGTGCTTTGAACATTCAGTTAATGTAAAAAAAAAAAAGAGGAAAAAAAATACAGGCTATAATATAACTAGGAATAATATGTACTCCCTGTTTCACAATATGGCATATATAAATTAAACCACTCTAGGGTTTCTTTTTTATTTTCTCCTAAAACTGTTGTGCATGGAAGAAGAGCCAATCAGGTCTGTTTTTTTCTCCCTATTCCCTTTAAAAAAACACTCTACATCAATTTACTTTGTGTAAGATAAAATACCCCAAAAGCTACAATTTCTTTTTTATTGATGTTAATATATTTTTTTTTCCAGAGAGGAAGGGAGAGTGAAAGTGAGAGATAGAAGCATCAATGATGAGAGAGAATAATTGATTGGCTGCCTCCTGCCTATTGGGGATTGATCCTGCAAAATATGGGCATTTGTTCTCATGAAGATGTCAGACAACATTTGGAAAATTTGACTCTCCTGTTGGTGAAACCACATGAAGAGGTGCTGAACCACATGACAAGACCTGAGATTACATGGTAAAATGAAAGAGCCAGGTAAGCCCTACCCTGGAGCTTTCCCCTCTAAGATGCCACACATGTAAGTAAAACCATCTTGGACACCCCAGACCAGCCCAATCAATAGTTGAACTTACCTCCCAAGTCACCTCAGTTAATCTCAGGTGATCAAATCAACTGCCCAACCAAGCCTTATCTGAATTCCTGACACACTCACCTGGGAGAAACAAGAACACATGTTGTGTAAGCCACTGGATTTAAGCTCCTGTTACACACCATACATCACTGGAACAGAGGCATACAAGCTCATTTTAACCAAAGGAGAAAAGCATATCTCTGAAATTGTTTCAGAGTTTAGAAAGAAAAACTTATTTGATCATCCTACCCCAATAGTATAATGAAAACAACATTGTTATCCCTTCATTAGTTTAATTCAGCTGGAAGTTTCTTTAATTCTGAAATAAGAATGATTGGCCCCCATCAGAGATAAGGATAATTGTTAAGTTTAACATGAATACATGCAAAGTATAAGACTATCTCAAAATATTATTGGTTTTAACATAGTAAAGCAGATTTGCACACACACACACACACACACACACACACACACACACGCCTATCCAAATGAATGCTCACATAAAATGAACTATTTTAACAAATATTTATTGACCTTCAACAACATGCAAGCCCTATTCTACAGATTAGAGATCATATGTCCTAACTATAAGTAATACTATCAAATAAGTAGGCAGCTTGATGTTTCATATCTGTCCAAAACTTTAACAGTGCACAACATAATATAAATATAAAATTATATTCTAGAGACTTTAGCAATAGCATTTAACTGAGTTCTCATTTTAGATTTTTTTACAGTGATCATATAATACTTATATATGCAAAATAAAACCATATATCTTTATATCTTCAGAGAGCCAAGTGAAAGAGAAAACAGAAGAGTAAAAATGTATATGATTATTTTTAAACAAGAATAAATTGTAATGGGAATTATTTAGTGATCTCAAGTGTAAAAACTGGCTTACAAAGACAAGGTTCAAAAGGGACAGTATTCAAACTTTGTAATTTCTTCCTAGACCAGTGTTTCCCATACTTTTGACATATGGGTACCTCTTCTATAATTTTTGTAATGCTGATTACCCTTCGTACTTATGAGAATGTAGAATTAAGCGCAGCTAAGCACGGTGCAGTACATATCCCCACCAAACTCTTCCTGTACCCCTGGGGGTATGCGTACCGCACTTTGGGAAACACTTAAGAAATGCATAAATGAATTTCCATCTACAGTGAATATATTCTCATCATCTTGGAAAGGATGGTTTGCTTAAAAAGGCTATCAAAAATTTCATTTAATAGGCTAACATAATGTAATAAGTAGTATCTCAGTGCAGATATTTATATTAATAATATTAATTTCATACCTTACATGAAGAAGCAATATTAGTGTAACCAGATCACTGGTGAAAACTGGGCAACTCTCATCTTATAATAGAAAAACTTCCCACTATAATTTGATCATGCTTAGTGACCTGGAGATAATAAACGAGTAAGTCAGTAAACCAAATAGCAGAGAAATAAATCAAGTGCCAATAACATTCTTTCAAACCATCCAATCCCCTGGGATTGATATG
Organism: Pipistrellus hanaki; assembly: GCF_964339955.1. NCBI lineage: Eukaryota > Metazoa > Chordata > Mammalia > Chiroptera > Vespertilionidae > Pipistrellus > Pipistrellus hanaki. The sequence continues at coordinate 71,614,994 of NC_140511.1, forward strand.
TTTAATTAAAAAAATAAATTGTGCTATGTTGAATCACTAATGATGTTGTGAATCAAATAATATTTAAATGACTTGTCTTGCAATATTTGAGTACTAATTGTATTATTCAATACTGTATGAGCAGCAAAGATAAAGAAAATAGGAATAAGATTTATTTACCATGTTGTGAGTTTTGCTTTATGAAATCATGAGCAATTAGCCACGTCTCTGAATCAAAAAGGCAAATGAGAATCATAATGAAATATAAAAATTTCATTTGTTTAAGAAATAGTTGTTGATTTAGAATGCCATTTGTAATGAGCTTCCAAAACCCATAAGTTTTGGTCATTATGGTGAATACCTTTCATTTTCTCAATGAACACAATGTGATTAAATTAGGATGATGTGTTCCACATGACCTAACACATAAACAAACTAAAGAACAGAACTGAGCAAACAAAAATAACCAGACAAATAATAAAAACCATAAGCAATAGGATAGCTAATGGCTCCTGTGACTAAACTGTGTAGAGATTCAGGCGAGGTTTGTTGTATAAACCAAACAATGGCTTAAAGGAATATTTTTTATTTATTTTTATAACTCTTACATTACAATTCCATATAATGGCCTCTTATTTCTGGTATATTTAGTAACTTAGACTCAAAAACCAATTACTTATATTTGAATCACTGTGCACCCTTGGTTTCTTGACCTTTGGCTTAATTTCACATCTGGGCCACAGTATCCTTATCTAAAGGAGTATCGTTGATGGTACCTACCACATATTACTATGGAAATGTAATAAACTAATAATAAATGCAAAGCTCTCAGGTAAGAATCTGATATAACGTACTTGTTCTAGGAGAGTCAGACATGATTCTGAGCTGTTTCATGGTCAGTAAATTACTATAATTGTTTGAGACTTCATATCTTAACAAAAAAAAAAACAAACAAAAAAAAGAGCAAGACTGCAATTTTCTCCTCATAGCTATAAGAAGTCCCTAAGTTTATTCTTTTATCATTTCAAATTATATCCTTTAACCATCCCTAACCTAATCCCTGTAAGTAGGAAATTTGAATTATGGACTTAATCTCATCAGAGCTTATATTTAGAGTTGATAATGGGGCCAATCAAAACTAAACCAAAGCATGTCCACCTAAAATTCCAAATATGCTCAAATATATGAACCAGTACTTAAGGTCTACATTATGTGCCATGTGCTGAATTACCGGCTATGGTCCACTATAGTCCAATATTTGTGAGCCTATTAGATTATAATATGTACATGTGAGTCCATGTATGCACATTCAGAGCCTAATGTTTATATTTTTGGAGCAGAAAAAATAGAATTGTTTTTTAAAGTGGTTATATAACAGAGAGGTCAAGACTCAGCCAGCTTTGAGTAGATAGGAACTGGAATAATTTGTAATGGAGAATATGATGCAGCATAATACATTGCAATTTGGTGCATGGAAATTGACAACAAAAGATCATCTGAGGAGAGTGAGAACAGAAACAGGACTGCAATTGATAGTGTATGTAGAAGTAGCAGAAAATAAAGTTGGTGGAATGACTGGCTTTTCAGTCAAGAGAAGAAAATTGGTCTTGATTGCAAGTGAAGAGCCATAATAAGACCTTGAGTCCTTTACTGATGCGATGAAACCAGTGTTTCACAAGGATTAGTCTGACTGAAGTGTCAGAGACTCATACAGGTAAAGGAGCCATTTACCAGATTGTACAGTAATTTAGGGTTGAGGTGATAGAGCAGTGGACTAAAGTAGTGGCAGAGGAACAACTAGAAAGCAATCAAGGACAGGCTTCATGAGAAATTAAATTTAGAAGATGAAGGAAAATGTCTAGACCAATATTGTTTTCTGGGATTTTAGTTTAGTAATAATGGCAGATATAAATCATGGCAGATATAAAGAGGAAAAGGAGAAAAAAATTACTATTGTATTAATTTGATACATGTGTCAAAGAACTGGTACTCTCTCTTGTATTCCAGTTATATAATTTTAAAATGAGTACCATTTTTAATGGTGTTTGTTATTTCTTAAAGTATTAATCATAAAAAAAAACCAGCACCAGAATATATAAGGATAAAATTTATCTGAAAGGTCAAATCTCATAGAATCTCAGGAAAGTCACCCATATCTTCACACACTTCAAACCTAAACCTGGAGTTCATAATATACTCCAGGTTTCTGTATTTCAAGCCAAAGAAAATTATAAAATATATCCTTATGGGCAAAATAAAGAGCTACATAGACAATAAATGAATAAATAAATAAATAAATAAATAAATAAAGCTAAAGGAGTACATTAACATCAAACCAGTATTGTAAGAAATGTTAAAAGACCTTCTTCATTGAGGGGAAAAAATTAAAAAATTATATATAGAGAGGAACATAGATATAAAAATAAAATGCACATCTATTTTCTTTGCAACCTTATTTATAATAGCCATGATCTGTAACAGCGCAAGTGCCCATCAGTAGATGAGTGGGTAAAAAATGCTGTGGTACATTTACACAATTGAACACTACTCAATAGTAAAAAGAAGGAAATTGTATTTTTTGTGACAGCATGGGTAGATCTGGAGAGTATTATGCTAAGTGAAATAAGCCAGTCAGAGAAAGACATATGGTTTTACTTATATGTGGAATCTAATGAATAAAATATACAAAATAGGAACAGACTCTTAGATAATAGAGGACTGACTGACAGCTATCAGAAGAATGAAGGGTTGTGGGGCAGGGTGAAAAAGGTGAAAGGATTTTGTGCGCGCACGCGTGTGTGTGTGTGTGTGTGTGTGTGTGTGTGTGTAAGATATATATCCTTTTGTTAGGTCATTTTTATTGAATCCTTTGAATTATTTTATTAAAAGAACAGTGTCTTTTTAATGTGATTCCAAAGATTGGTATACAACTTAGATATATAACTACAGGCCTGGTGAATGAAATTTGTAAACTCATGGGCTGGAGTTCCTCAGCCTGGATTGTGAGAAGGTGCAGGCCAGGCTGAAGGACCCCACCGGTGCAGAATTGGGGCTAGGGGTGATTGGGGAATTTGTAGGGACCACAGGAAGACTACAGGGCATATTCAGCCCATCTCAATCAGTCCCGATTGGCCAGACTCCAGCAGCAAGCTAATCTACCAGTTGGAGTGTTTGCCCAGTAGTGGTCAGTGCACATCATAGCGAGTTGTTGAGCTGTCTTAGCATATAATTACCATATTAAGTTTTAATTGGTTGGATGGCCAACCAGACACTTAGCATATTAGACTTTTATTATAAGAGATTGCATTGCATTATTTGTGATTAAATTTTGTGTTTTGTAGTAATCAGTGATAAATAAAAGTTTGTACTCTCCAACATTTATACCTTTAAAAAGTTTCCTGTCAAGGGAGCCAAATACAGAACTTAAAAATGTAATCAGCAAATGCACTCTGACTAGAGCAGGAGAGAAATCCATTGAACAATCCTTCTGTTGTCAGTAGGTAGCAAGAAAATTTTATTAACATGTGCTGAATGTGAAACACATGTTGCTCAGTAGGTTTGACTATGGACTATTTCAATTGTTTTCCTTTAAAGACATTTCATTATGCCAGATTGTTCTAACCACAAGTGTCAACCATTCATTAGCTTAATGGAAAAAGGTAACAGATTATGTATATAAGAGTCACCCAGGGAGAAGATATACATGTACAACCCAGAACACTTAGGTAGATAGATTGTAGACATAATGATCTTCCACAGGAGCAAAGGAGACAAACAATTCCTCTAATGGAAAGCAGGGGGATGTGATTATCATTAAACACCACCCAAAGACAAATATTTGCCATCGGGATGACAGACTCAATAGGCATATGATGTGGCCTTGCCTTAGGGGCAACAGAGGTAGAGAAAATTATGAAAGTGTTGAGATCCTGTAGTTTGAACAAACTATTATAGGTGTTCTTTTTACTATTTGAAGAAAGCATACTCTCTTTTTGTCATTGTTCCTAGTGTGGAATCAAGTCCTAAAATGGCTTTCAAAGATGACTCACCTTACTTCCCTATAAATATGGTGAGGTGTCCCTCTCCTGATTGTGCTAGGTTATATGTCACAGTTTACACTAGGGAGAGCATCGTGCTGGGCCTTATCTAACTACATGAGCCCTGAAAACCTACAGCTTTCTCTGAAAGCAGAAGTCTGAGAGATTGAAAAGATGAGAAATTCTGGATGTGTGGTCAATGGACTAAGGATAATCCACAGAAGAAGAAATGGGACATTTCTTCTTAAGAAAGTAAGGGATGCCCCCAGGTTAAAAGCCAGAAAATTAGTGAGAACCTCAGTCCTAGGACTGCAAATAACTGAATTCTGCCAATAAAAGAAATAAGCCCAGTTGAAACTGGTTTGTCTCAGTGGAAAGAGCAACGGCCTGCGGACTGAAAGGTCCCAGGTTTGATTCCGGTCAAGGGCATGTACCTTGGTTGTGGGCATATCCCCAGTAGGGGGTGTGCAGGAGGCAGCTGATTGATGTTTCTCTCTCATCAATGTTTCTAGTTCTCTCTCTCTCTCTCTCTCTCTCTCTCTCTCTCTCTCTCTCTCTCTCTCTCTCCTTTCTCTCTGTAAAAAAATCAATTAAAATATATTTTAAAAAGAAATAAGCTTGGTTACCTATATTAATGGCTTCTCTGCCTTTGTAAACTCCCATTGAAGCAGAAGTCATTAGGAAGACAGGAGTAGTATATATAAAGAGAATGTAGAGAGAGAAGGGAGAGGAGCACTTTCTGAGCAGCACTTCAAAATGTACGAAGAAGTGGAAAATTGGGTCTCTGAATGGTTTACCTCAAAACAAGGAAAGTTCCATTGGGACAGTATGCACAAATTACCTGAAAGATAGGGGAAATGTGTAGCTAGCAATAGACATTACCTTGAATAAAGCACTTTTGATATTTCTCTTGAAATTATTGTGTTTTCTTTGATTACAAAATCTGCGTTATTAACTGGTACACCTAGTAATTTTCAATCTGGTGAATGAATTAATCAATTAATTTAAGGCAAGAAAATTACCTTCCAATAAGCACCTAGTATATGTGAAACATTATGCTATGTGTTGAGCTGCTTGAAAGAGCATATAATATATTGTTTCAAGTTATTTAAATTTATTTGGACATAATAAGTTACATTTCGGAAGGTGTCCTAAATGACAAAAGGTGTCTTCACTGAATTCAAGAGCAGTTTCTTACCTCTAGCTGTTTGGTTCAGTGGATGGAGCCATCAGCCTGTGGACTGAAGGGTCCCAAATTCAATTCTGCTCAAGGGCACATGCCCGGTTTGGGGGCATGCAGGAGGCATCCAATCAATTATTTTTTCTCATCATTGATGTTTCTATTTCTCTCTTCATTTCCCTTCTTCTCTGAAATCAATAAAAATATATTAAGAAAAAAAAGAACAGTTTCTTAAAGATTGGGATTGTCAGGCTATTCACACACCTGTGTCATTTTAGCAACTCACTAATGCTATTTCCATCTTTACACAAACAACCCACAAATAAAATCTGTCTTGGGGGATTACGTGTTCACTTCTATTGAAACACAGAAACTCTTCTGACAATAGTCACAGAGTGATAACTGACCCATACCACTTAGCCCCAAATTCCTAGAGACAAGTTAACTAGTCTACTTGAAGCCTGCTGTTGTGTAAATTTCCACAGGTAAACTCTCGATCTCTCTCTCCAGGCCTGAGACACTTCCAGCTGTGTAAAACATTGCCTTCCACTCAATGATTATCGTGAATCTTAGGCTTCAGTTATTTCCTCCTTTCCCCATGTACAGGAAGTTGCTAGAATATTGTAGAAATAAAACACATTCATTTCTTTTAGAATTATGTTAAATTTTTGTTTGTGCTTGCCTTAACTCTCAAAACTTTTCAGAAGTATACAATCAATCATATATTATTCAATTTTAAGAGGTTTATAACAGTTAATGTTGAAATTAGTATTTTTTTTTCTATCTGAAATGTGATTCCTATAAGCAAAAGGGGACTTACTTAATCTAGTTTATATCAAAGAAAACCAGAGCTGTCCAAGAAGTAAAGAGGAAAAATAGAGAAAAAGAGACATCAGTATATAATTGGACTCAATTCTAAGTAAAAGAAAAGTGGGGATTTATAGTCAAGAAGCAGGGTGGGGGAGGAGAATAATAGGGAATTATTAGGAGAAAACATTAGATAGTAAGGGGAACTCTGTTTAAAAGTGACTTGATAGGAACCGAACTGGAGGCAGGCTAAGGTGATCAGATATCACATGGGGGAAGAGGAGGATAGCATTGATCAGTTACTGATGGAGATCTGCTATCAAAGGGGGAGATTTGTGCTAAACTGATTCAGCAAGATTCTTGCTACAACTGGACCATGCAGAGAGGAACAATGAGGTCCAAAAGTAAAGGCATATTAGAGAAAAGGACTCAGGAGGGTCTGACAGAACTTGGTCAAGGAGGTAGCTTTTTCAGTTGGAACACATACATCTAGGCCTGTGGTCAGATAACGGTGGCTTGCAAACTACATGGGGCTCTTTGGCCCCTTGAGTGTGGCTCTTCCACAAAATACCAAGGCCTGGGTGAGTTTATGTTGAAGAAGTGGCGTTAGAATACGTTTACGTTTAAAAAATTTGGCTCTCAAAAGAAACTTCAGTCATTGTACTGTAGATATTTGGCTCTGTTGACTAATGAGTTTGCCGACCACTGATCTAGGCCAATTGCAAAATGCCAGGAAAGTCTGACAGTACTTTGTTGAAATATCAAAACTACAAGTGCCACTGTGAGCATTCAACATCAAATGCTATACATTGTTAGTTCATAGTTAGATATCTTTGTGATAAGTTTGTCCTGCCTTTCTGAAATTGTCTGTGTATCTCAAATAATTAGAAGTGGGTTAATCAAATATGTGTTATCATTTTGATGATTTAAAATAAAAATTCTGCTGTAATAAATCCCACCTTTAATTTATGGACGACATTGCAGATAACAGAGGACGTTTTAATCACTGTGCTCTGGTGATAGATGGCGATTCCATTTAATCAAATGCTCTTTGACAGAGTATTGTCTTCGGGGTTGGCTCAGGGAGTGATTCAGAGGTGGGAGGCATGTGGTAGTGAAGGGGAGATGTTGTAAGTTCCTGTATTAACGTGGTTAGACCAGGACATGAGAAACAAGACTGGACTTTATAAGAGAAAATGTCGAAACCACTATAGATGCTAAAGTGAACAATGATTGTTAAAAGCTTGTAAGAAATATTTAAATGTTATTAATATAATCCAAATTGCTTTTCAACGCAAGTATATTTGTACTTTTTTCTTCGTCGGTTTAAATAAAACATGCTAGGCTATGGTCAATAACTCTTTTGTTATCTAAATAATTTCTGAAAGGATATAGCGTAGATAGATGATAGACAAGTAAATATGTAAGTTCATTTTATTTGTTTTCTAAAATATATATATATATATATTTTTTTTTTCTTATGACTGATTTTTTACAGAGAGGAAGGAAGAAGGATAGAGAGTTAGAAACATCACTCAACTGCCTCCTGCACACCTTCTACTGGGGATGTGCCCACAACCAAGGTGCGTGCCCTTGATCTAAATCGAACCTGGAACCCTTCAGTCCGCAGGCCAACGCTCTATCCACTTAGCCAAACCAGTTAGAGCAAAAGCTAAAGTTTTCACATCATACATGGTATACAATTTGCTACAAATTTGGAAGTGTCTTTAAATATTTTTAAAATATTTTTCATATATAAAGAGAAGATAGTATTATTTTAAAAATAACTGTGGCAGTTCTTGATTAACTAGTAAATAATGCAGTTCAAAACTTCTAAAAAAATAAATAAATCACCAAAACCCACCAACAATATTAAACCAGTAGCTAATGGAAGAAAGAGTGACCTAAAACAAAAGAGAAAGCAACTTGAAAGGGTTGCCCGATGCCGCCAAGGGAATTACTTAGGGGCATAACCTAAGCTGGTTATCTTCTTACAGAAATCTCTGGGGAGCCATACTAACCCAGGAGAGCAAAATCTATGGCCCTGGAGGAAGAGGATTCCTGCCTGTACAAGCTCTCCATATTACAATAATGCTGTGTCAATAGACACAGCAAAACTCATAGAGTAAATACTTATTTTTATAACCATTTAGGCCTGGTATGGGTGTGTGCTCATGTGGCCCTGGAACACACATTTCAGTGCTTTCCACTAGCAGTACTCTGGGCAACAGGGATGGGAGACAAGTGTCAGGCTGGGGTACCTGAGGCTGTGACCCTCCCTCCCAAAGGGGCTTGACAGGAGTAGGGCTGGCCAGGTTTGGGTCTCACCCAATGAAGCTGGAGCCAGCTGGTCTGGGTCTTCTGCGTTTTCCAAGTGCATGTGGGTGGTGGGTGGTTGGTGGTGGGTAGGGACTTGACTCTAGTTCCTGTGGCGCACCTCAGACTCTGACAGGAGGGAGATTTTATATATATTTTACTAATTTTCTTTCATCTCTGTCACTTCTGTTATAAAATATAAAATATTTATTCTAATTAACTCCCTTTTAATGTGCACAAGTTTTAGGCACTGGGACACTAGTTTTATAATAAAAGGAACCAGGACTCCATGGAGGGTGGTCTTTGATTCATAGAACTATAAGAGTAAAAAAAAAAAAAAAAAAAAAAAAAAAAAAAAAAAAACCACACTTGCAGTGTTGTTTCATATGTTTTTAACCTTGGTTGGCATCAGCTTCACTCCAACAACATCTACAGGCAGAGAAGGAGAGGATTTTTGGATTACCTCAGTGACTAACGGCACTATTGCAAAACAGAAAACTGTCATGTTCAAAATGCTTCATTGGGGCAGGTAAAAACACTGCTGGTTTGGCTTTTTTTTAAATTTCTTTTGCATTTGGATCTAATAAACTATATAGAATCGTTCTAACATGGTGCTGTTAACTACACCTAGCTTTTCTACTTCATCATCTAACCAACAGTAATATTTAATCATTTTAGAATATAAGGGGGGGAAAGCTACAAGAGAGAGAAGTTTTAGAAAAAGAATTTCCAGGATCACCTAGGATCTTGAAAATCTCAATTAGTGTGCTTGCACCTAGAAGGAAGTGAGCTAAACTGTAAACCAAAAGCAGGGATTTATCTAAGTGTTATAATTGTTCTTTCCCTTTTAGGGTTAAAACCAATGAGGGATTGAATAAGAACTGGAACAATATCCAAACTCCTTATTTAGTATACTCCTTAAAATGAAACCAAATTATCATGGGGATTCTTGTCTAGCTTAGGAGTATTCAGGTCACATTCTCATACAGTTGAAAATAGATTATGTAACAGCCTCCAAAGATATATTTGACTTGGTCTAATATTAACTTTTATCACAGTAACTAAGGGGAAGGTGCAATTTCAGGGCTATTTGTATGCCTGACATTGTACAGCTCAACCTAATGAAATCTAACATGCACTTCATAACTGCCTCTGCTCGAGAACCCTGCCCATGAACGTATTAAAAGTGGTACAGAGTCCGCATATCTTATCAGGGCATCGCCTGGGCAAAGCTTCTGGGAAAAGAAGAGGAACCAGGGGTCAGCATCTCCTCTCCTTCCTGCCGAGCCCATCCAAGCACAAAGCCTCTTTCTGAAGACAGTGGGAGCTCTGTGCTTGGATCTGCTCTGCGGGGATGCAGAGCTAGAGAACCGAAGTCAATAGCTGCTGTGTGTAGCTGAGACTGCAGGCGCCCTCCTAACCGGTGTCACATTTGAATGCAATCTGCAAGCTCCTTCTTCTTCCAGGTGATTCTCAAAGTGTGCTGTGCTTCCCCTGCTCTCTTCTCACCCTCCATGAGAAACCTCCAGCTCGGGAACACAATGCTGAAAGCTGGAACTAGGGGACGGAAAGCACAAGTTGATTCAAAGAATTCAACCTGCCTGTAGCAAGACAGGAATTTGTCACAGGGTATAGTGTTATTATTGCTTTCATTATCTTTTATGAGATTAAAATTTGCTTTGCTTCTCAACTGGTTAACAAATATTTCACAAAGGGCTATGATAAATTAACATTTTTATTTATCTCCTGGGGACTTTGCCTGTTTAAGTTTTTTGTTCCCCAATACAGAGCTATGGGACAGAGGGATGTGGGGGGAGAGGGGAACTAAAAATACATATATATTCTATTAAAATAGTTGTTAGAAAATCTGAATGCCGACTTAGTTAGGACTTTATGTTTATTATGAGGATGTAGGTATGATGAGGCGCAGAGCTCTGGTAACTTGTCAAATGTTACATAATTTATAAATGGTGGATGGATTCAAACCCAAGAGACTGGCTCTAGGAGTCATTCTCTTATTCATCACATCTTGCAACTAATATAGATATTATGCCATTTGTACACTTCTTAGATTTAAATTAATTGGATTAATGTATTAATGCAATCCATTTGTTTTATATCACAAACAAATTTGTAGAAAATCATTCAAGATGTCTCATAACTAATTTTTAGGCATGAATGCTTTCATTTCCCAAATGCATTTCAACTACTGTGTCTCAAGCCTGGTGTAGGTCAACCAAGGCAATAATCCCGCCTCCCAAAAATGTAGGCTATTTAGCAATTTAACCCATAACTTCACTTCTGGGTATTTACCCAAACAAATTAAGAGCAGAATCTGGAAGAAGACATCTGCACACCTGCATTCTTGGCAGCATCATTTATAATACCAAGAGGTAGAGGTATCATAGATGCCAAAGTATAAATGGATAAAGAAAATGCAGCATACCCACACAATGACACCTTATTTAGCTTTAATAAAAGAGGGAATTCTGCCATTTATAATAACACTAGAGGCTCATGAAATTTGTGCATGGGAGGGGGGTCCTCTCAGTCCAGCCTGTACCCTCTCCAACCTAGCACCCTTCAGGGGATGTGTGACTGCCAGTTTAGGCCTAATTCCCCAATCCTGGACCACTGTCTCCTAATCACTCACCTGCCTGCCTGCCTGGTCATTCCTAACTGGCCCTTCCACCAACCTGGTACCCCTCACTTCCCCCCTGCTAGCCTAATTGCCCCCCAAGTGCCAACCCCTGCTGGACTGGTCACTTCCAACTGCACTGCCCCCTGCTGGCTTGGTCACCACTAACTGCCCCCTTCACCAGCCTGGTGGCCTCTTACTGCCCTCTCCCCACCCCCCCACCGGCCTGGTCATCCTCAATTGTCCCCCTCTTCCAGTATAATTACCCCTAACTGCCCCCCTACACCAGCCTGGTCGCCACACACAGCCTGCTTATTCAATCATTTGGTCATCCATCCCTAACACCCTGCCAGTGTGGTCACCCCATGCAGCCTGCTTGTTCAGTCGTTCGGTCATCTACCAGTAACTCCCCTGCTGACCTGGTTGCAGGCAGCCATTTTGTGAGGGTGTGAGGGTCAATTTGGATATTACCTCTTTATTATATAGGATGAATGCACATAGAAAAAATTTTGCCAAGTGACATACACCACACACAGAAGGACAAATGCTAAGTGATTCTACTTAAATGAGGTATCTAAAGTAGCCAAATTCTTAGAACAAAAAGTAGAATGTGGCTGCCAAGGGGTTGGGAACACTGGAGCTATGTTTAACAGGCAAGCTAAAAGAGTTCTGAAATCTGTTGCACAACAGTTGTATCTACAATAGTTAATGCTACTATATCATCTACCTAAGAATGGTTTCGTTGGTAAGTTTTATGTTATTTTTTTTAACTATAGTAAATGTGAGCTTATTGCTAAAATATTGGGAAGATCTCTGAAATACTAAAACATAGTATGAAAAGTATGTATTTATGTTATTCTTATGTATTATAGTTTATAGTAATATTCATTTAAAAATATTTACATGCCTCTTATTTCCATTCACACAATCACTGGATATTCATTGAGCACTGGCCTTCACTGGACAATGAAATGGGTGCCAGATATATAGTTAAGGGTCAAAACATATATGCTACCTGCCTTCATGGAGCTTACATTTTATCTTAGTCAATGCTGAAGGGGAGTGGGTGTTGGAGTTGGGGGAGGGGGAGTGGAGGGTTGACCAAAAAATGAAAAGGAAAAAAAAAAAAAAGAGAACTTATGGGCATGGAAATCAGAGTGGTGATTGTAGGGGTGGTGGTGGGTGGAAGGGAGTGAGGTAGGAGTGGTGGGAGGGTGAAAAAAAGTGGGGTAGAAGTGGAAGAGGGAATAAATGGTGATGAATAAAATAAAATTTGTTTTTAAACACAACTGTCTACATACTCATGTATTGACATTGTTATTTCCCAAAAAAAAGAAAGAGTTGAAAGAACACAAGATTTGTATAATTCTGCCTGTGTTTAATGCCCAGCCTTGGATTGTGTTAAACTTCAGACCTTAGAGAAGTTAATTGTCATCTGTGAGACACATCCCTTACTCACCAGGCTGTCATAGGGAATACATGAGATACTCCTGTAAATTTCCTGACACAAAGTAGGCTTCTACCAATGTTAGTATCTTTTATACTTTCACCCTGACAATATTAGGTTTATTTTTCAAGCACTTGGCCATGGTTATATAATAATTTCTCACTAGTGATTCCACAACTGTAGATCTTAATAATATCACACACTCTTCTAGCATATATTTGTGTAGTGACATTCCTTTAAATGACAAAAGATACAGTAAATTTAGATATCTATTGGTCTCAATATTGAATCTATAACTTGAATCTATACAGATGACTCTCTCAATATTCTTTAGATTAAATTAAATAATTAAATTAAATCTATCAACACTTTAGAAAGCAGGAGAGGCTAAGACATTGTTTGGTTAAGACATCAAAAGTGAGTCACTGGAAACCATACCTTTGTCCAATGATTTTAAAATGTTTTAAATAAAATATCCTCAAATAAAATCCTAAAATATCCTCAAACACCAGTTACTTAATGGGAGATGATTTCTAAAGTAACTGGTGTCCTTTGCCTTGTCATGATTTTACAAATTGATATGGCCTCCTCTGTGTCATTTTTCAAAGCACATCACTTTTTTCTGACATCAGAATATCACAAAACTCTGGGGTATCTTATGCTATAAAACGCTCGAAGTACTTCAAAATGAGATTTTGATGTCATTGAAACACCACAGCAAAAATGATAAAACACAAATGTATCTTAATTAAGCTCAAATTGCTTAGCTGTCATTTTTGACTAAATAATCTCAAAGTGGGCTTAAAGAAGTGAAACCTTCTGCCTCATGGTGGTTTTGGCATAAAACAAATACCCCAAAGTACATATTCATAATGGAAATGCCTGCTGAGCCATAAGTACTGCATTGCTAGCCCATAGCACTAATACATCCATGGCAGGTCTCCATTCACCAGCAAGCAGCCCTTTGTCTGTGATTATCAACCTTCTATGCAGAAGTAGGTCATCAAATCATTCAAGCACTTTGAGATTTAAATATCCTGGAGAAGAAAGGAAAAAGTCTTAGCACCTAAAAGATAAGCTTATTTCTTGTCTAAACTATGAAGCAGAAACTCAGGCCGTCCATAACTGTTGAAAATTAAGCTTCAAAGGGGGAGTTTCAACAGGTTACCCTCTGGAAGAAATGTGCTTGAAGCAATTTCTTGGGCGGTTGTGTTCACGGTGGCTTATCCAAGGGTTGGTAGACTGCCAGAGTCAGAAAGAAACCTGCACCAACTAGAGGGCTAGTTTTAGTAATGTTTTCTTTTTCATAACTTCCAATATAACCCCCTTTGGTGATAACATATATAATTGTTTCCCCAAATCAGATTTAAAAGTTGGAGCTTTCTTAAAAACAATATTCATTCTGCCTTGAAAAATAAGCTACACCCCTTAACAACCCAATATAATGATATTAGCACAGAAAAATACAAGTACCAAGAATTGAAAAAGGGAAAATTCATCTTGAAATCTCACTCCTCCTCTTATAATTTTATTTTATATAATAGCGGTGTGTTTATAGTTATTTCTTTAAATATAACTATTTAACATCAAGTTTCATCTACATGTAAATGTAATCAAAACCTAAGCTGAATTATATATTTTCTGTGACATATAGCTTTTACTTATAGTTTTTCTATGGTAGCTCAAGTTTCTATGTTAGCATGAACACTGTATCCTCAATATCTGTAATATAGCATTTTATAAAATTTATATCCTATAGAGTATTTAGCCATTCACCTACCGATTAATGTTTACAAATTTTTAACATGTCATACAGTATTACACTACATATACTGTTACAGTGACCACCTTTTATGAGCATCATCATTCCCACACTTAAAAACTTTTATAGTATAAAACGTTTGTTCATTATAAATTTTGATGATATTTCTGATTATCATCAAGAAAGTTCTCAATTTACAAATTTGCCAATTCTTTCCAGTGTAATTTATAACCAGACCAAAAGATAAAGAAACAATACAAAATGAAATTTAATATCTATGCTTGTTGCTTATCTTTCAAACCCTGGCTATGTTCTTTCCTGCCTTTAAATGTAAGGGCAGATGTTGACTGTGTATTAGGAAATTAGCAAATCAAAAGTTTCACAATGGAGAGAAAGGTTTTATAAGCAATAAAACCACCATTACTCTCAAAATCTTATTGCTTTATTAAACAAAATTTTAGTAAGCAATACAATTGGGACTGGGTTGCATTTAAAAGAAAGCAAATTACAGCATTTCCTTCAGCAAGTTTCACCCACAATGTTATATTACGAGCACTTAAGTGGTTTAAATTGTTGTCAACGCTTAGCTAAATTTAACAAGAATATTTCATAAATCTGTCTTCTTGTGTGAGTTTTATATTTGGGAGACATCTACCATTTTCCCTGAATACACAGGCATCATATTTGTAATTCATTTTTAATCCACGTGAAAATTTCTTAGGCTAATCTAGTTAAACCACCATCTAATTCAAACTGTGATTTTGCTTAGAAACTAGTATTATTATATAGAAGTCCAATAATGGAATCAAGAAAATCTGAATTTTGATTCTGCCTGTGTCATTCACTAACCACAGTCCCTACATGAGTGATTAAAACATTCTTGATAAAGACACATGTTCCTTATCTGGATATATTGCTTGGATCAGGTGCTATTCTATGTCCTTTCAGCCCCAAGAAGATTCTAAAAATTAGAGATATGATTTTTCCTACCACAATAATAAACTCTTCAAACAGATCTGCATCAAGTCTTATAAAAATCCACAAATTACTATTGGAAACCATTTGATTTTCTTAAACAATGAAGTTCACTATAAGTGAACTTTTGAGTCTCTGGAACTAGTCTCAGTTCCCTGAATTATAATTAACACTTAACTCCTATCTGAAAAAAATCAAGGTAATAATGATAATGCCTATGTTATAAAAATGCTGGGAGGATGAATTTGTGTTAGCAAACATGACATTCAGTACATATCAGGTGCTCATCAATGCTATCTATTAGAATTATTGTTAGGATTAATCTGTGAGACATCAGAAAGGTGTTAGTCTTTCTCATTTTCTGTATTAATTCAGCCTACTTTTCCAAATATAATGATAAATAGAGGCCCAGTGCATGAAACTTGTGCACGGGTAGGGTCCCTAGGCCTGGCCGGTGATGAGGACCAATCAGGGCCTTCCACCTGCCAGCCAGAGCCTCCCTTCCCTGGCTGCTGACTTCATTCCGCGCTGCCCTCTGGTGGTCAGCACACGCCATAGCTAGCGAACAAGCGAACAAGTGAACTCCAGGTCTCCCAATCAAACTCCTGAGGGGACACTTTGCATATTCACCTTTTACATAGATAGATCTATTTGGATGGCCTATAAGGAAGTAAGGCATTTAGTTAGCAAGTCACATTTAGGGTCCCAGGTTTCCAAACCAAAGATCTCTTTCTCCCAAACAAACAAAAACCCAAATGCCTACCAGTGCAAACACCTGTTACATGCTCAGGCACACTATTTAAGAGGGTGGCTACAGGACACAAAACCCTCCAGTGAAAACCTGTAAGATTTTACCAAATGTATTTGAACCAAACTAATGACAATTGGTGGGAACCAAAATCTCAAAGGATTGAGAGAATGTTCCAGAGAATGGCAGTTTTGCACCTTATTTCATACATTACAATCAAAATGTTACTGTAGTTAGCAAATTGTTAATGAAGAAAAGAGAGCATAGAGAAGTCAGACTTGAACCTATTCACCTGCCTCCTACATGACCTCCTACTTGGGATTGAGCTCAAAAAAGGGCATTTGCTCTGACAGGGAATTGAACTGTAACCTCCTGGTTCATGGTTGATGCTTAACCACTTAACCACGCCAGCTGGGCAATCTGATTCAAGCTTTGAATGCCAAGCCATCCACTTGGAAGAGGCATCTAATTAAAAGACAGCTATCTGGAATAAACACATTGCCACACAGCTACTTGACTAAATAAAGGCTTTCCCCACCCCAATCAGGGCTTCTTTGCTTTAAGGATTCTGATTAGTTTCCATAAATGACCATCTGGGCTGCTTGTTTTTTGTGTTTTTATTTTGTTTTGTTTTCTCTTTCAACAATTTGAATTCCTGCTTTTATGTTTTAAATCCACCTCTAGTGGACCCACAAAATCCTAGGCTCCTACCCTCAACCCCAATAAAAGCAAACCCCAGGCCTACATAGTTCCTCTCTTTCTCTACCAGTGACCTTGTTTTGTGACCCCAGGTGTGCCACATGCTTTCCAGAAACAGAGTAATAAACCTATTTTTCTTTTATCCGAAGTTTTCTGATGGTTTTTGGTGAGGGCATTTTACAAAGACCCACAAAAGCCGTCAAGCCACAGCATTAGTTATCCGTAGGCTTGAGATTGACACAAAACACTTGACATCACTCCACAAATAAATTAAAAGTGGTCTCAGCCCCACAGGGCCACACCACTATACCTAAGTAAGCAACTTAATTTACTTGGTATTTATTGACTTATTCCAGAAGAAATCTGTGTCTGAATAAAAAAGCAAGCCAGTAGAGCTGGCAACTCTCAAGGGCATCTAATTTCAGAAGTAGTTTGTATCATCTGAGATATCCCCATTTTGGTATTTGCTAATTTATCAACAAAATCAGCTAATCCTGGGTAATTACAATGGCCTTTTTTTTTTAAGTAGAATACTATTTTTTAAAATAAAAATATAATTTAGATTTCCCATTTCTGGTTTCACATGGAAGGAGTGTGAAAGTTGCCTCCTCATCCTACGACAAGCAATAAGCTGAACAGACTGAAAAAATCAACTCAATTCTTAGATGCATCAGAGTGAAGGGGATACAGGCCAAACCATTGCCTCCAGAATAGAAGAAAGAGACCATAGAATACATGGATCTGTGACTTACCAGAGTGGATATTCATGAGCAGAAACCAACCAGGAACCAGGGCTGGGCTGGAAAATTTGAGCTCCAACTGGCGAATTTCTGGACAAGTCTGAGTTCAAACTCCAAGGAAGCACCCACAGTATTGTGAGATTTATCTTCAGGAATTTGACCAAGTTCCCTCAGTAAATATTGAAGGCACATTCCTGTGTGCTTCTGGCAAAAAGATTGGGGGAAGAAACCTGCTAACAGACCACACAGTTCTTAAGAAGGCACGCCCTCAGCTCTCAGGGGAAACTGATTAAGCTGAGCCTAACCTTCTCTGGTTTTACCACAGCTTAATCAATTTGGGGAAGAGAATTAACTAACTTCAGCTGGCTCTGAACTTCCCCTTGGGAGAAAAGTACCCAAATCCAGCCTCTTGTCCCATCCAAGGGGGAGGGGGAAAAAATTGGAAATTCTTTTGAAGCTTACAGTCCAGAGACTCACTAAAAGACTGAGACTCACTAAAGAATTAGAGAACACTACCCCTCCCAATACTTTACCAACACATTACTAAAAGTCTGTTTAAAATAGGTGCTTTCACCTCCTAGTACAGTGGTCAGCAAACTCATTAGTCAACAGAGCCAAATATCAACAGCACAATGATTAAAATTTCTTTTGAGAGCCAAATGTTTTAAACTTAAACTATATAGGTAGGTACAGTGTGTTAACTTAATTAGGGTACTCCTAAGCTAGCCTTTGCTAAAACCTCAAGGGCCAAAGAGCTGCAGGTGGCCCATAAGCCACACTTTGCCGACCACTGTCCTAGTACATCATGATTGGCCATCAAGAAAATGCTGCAAGGTAAATCAAAGGGTGAAAACAATAGGAAGAAATAGAGCAAACATCACAACCAGACGGAAGGAATATTGAAATAATCAGACCGGGAAATGAATAAAGCAGACAGTAGGCAAGAACAGATGGGCAGTACAAGCAGAGAGATAAAAATCCTTTTGGGGGGCGGCGGGGGGGGGAATGCTACAGATCACAAACACCTTAACAGAAGTGAGGAATGTCTTTGGAGAGCTTATTAGTAGACTATACACAGTGAGGGAAGAAGCTCGAAGCTAGAGCATATATCAGTAGGATCCTCAAAAACTGAAATACAAAGAACAAAGATTAAAAAAATAACTAGAATAAAATATTCTAAGACTGTGAAACAACTGCAAAAGTTGTAATATTATGTGTAATAGGACAGTCAGAAGGAAAACAAACATCAGAAAAGATATTTGAAACAATAATGACTGAAAAATTTCCCTACATTAATGTCAGATCCCCAACCACAGATGCTGGAAGCTCAAAGAACACCATGCTGAAAATATGCAAAAAAGATTCATATATAAACATATTATTTTCAAATTAAAGATAAAGAAGAGATCCCGAAACAAGCCAGAAGAAAAAACTACCTTACCCATGAAGGAACAGAGATAATAAGATATGACAAGACATTCTAATAAGAATAAAGTGAAATATTTAAAGTATTGAGAGAAAAATGCCCAACAACCTAATTTTTTCTACTCAGGAAAATTATTCTACAGTGAAAGAGAAATCATATTTTCTCAGACAAATAAAAATTGAACTAATTTCTTGCCCATAGACCTAGCTTGCAATAAATGTTAAAGAAGAGTCTTTAGAGAGAAGGAAAATATTAACTTGCATCTACCTAAAGAAAGGAAGAACATAAAAGAAAGAAAAAGTTAAGGCAAAATAAAAAAATGAATGAGATCAATAATACAAAGGAAAGGAAAGAGAAATTAGGATTATTTTGTTTTCATAAGGCACTAACATCACCCATGAAATGGAATAGTGTTATTTGAAAGTGCACTTGGATTAGCTATAAATGTATATTACAAACTCTAGGACAACCATTAAAAAAAATGAAAAAAGGAGAACCAATATGCTAAGAAAAGAAAGAATCATAAAAAGCTCAATTAAAACCACAAAGGCATGGAAGACAAAAAGACAAAAACAGGAACAAGAAACAAGGGCAACAAGTGGAAAATAGTAACAAATATGGTAGATACTCATCCAACCATATAAAGAATAACTTTTAATAGAGAAAAAATAGATGAGAAAGGAGGCAGAGAGAGTAAGAAACAGCCTGGGACACAGCAGTCACCCCTTGTTCCTGCCTGGCATGCCTGCCCAAACACAGACCCCAAAATGGGAATGACTCCACGACATCTGAAAGCTCACTCCCACACACAAACAAAAATGGAAGACAACAATGAAATGTGACTCAAAAACAGTAGAAAGAAGGAAGCAGTAACATTTTTAGAGAGCTTGCATGGAACCATGATGTAAAATGATATTGCAAGCTAATAAATACTTGGTTATAACTAACAATGCTACAGATGCACTGCCTGGTAAAGTGATGAGAACAAAAGTACCCTTATACCTATGGTGTAGAAGCCAGCCACCCTGGGACTATTTTTGTGTGCACTTTGTAACAATGTTGGCTGGATGAAAGAAAAGATTAAGAAAATTTTGTATAGATTTGATCATTTTAACGGAATACTATAATTCAGACCAGCAGAAAGATAGATAAGAACTCACACAAAACTACTGGTTTCTCTGTTCTGTTTGATTTAATAGTTCACTCTGGCCCTCACTTGCATCAGAGAAATTTAGAGGCAGTAAAAAACATTACCTACAATATAGGATAGATTTTTTAATAAAACAAATACATAGTCCACTCTTGGTTTCTATAAATAAGCCTTTATTGTGTGTCTGAGAAGGGGAAAACAATGTCCTTTAATTTTATGTGACTGTTTAAAAGTTAGTGAGGTTACTTTTAAAGTGATAAAAAGTTTTAAAAAAATTTTTTTTAAATCACATTCTATTTTCAGGAGCTATATGTCTCTTCAATAGACCCAACCATCATTTTGATCCAAGGGATAAAGGTTTGATAGGAGAAAGTATTTGTTCTCACCTAGACCCAAATGGAATATTATCTTTTTAAGGAACATTTTCTGTTATCTCCCAAGGATATCCTTCTTTGTGTTCCCATAATACTTACAAAAACCTTTATTGCAATAGTTAACATGGAGTGTTATGACTGTTATGAGAGTCTTTCAAAATGATTTAATGGTGAGACAGAATTTCTGATTAAATTGAAATGTTACTTCCTCCTGATTGGCTTCATTTATTAAAATGTCTTTAAAAGAAATATTCCTTGGAGAGGCTCATTAAGTTATAACTTTATGTAAATTGATTGTACATACTTAATTGTTTAGTTCCCTTAGGCATTGTATCTGGGGTAGCAATATCAAAATCATTTTGATGGCACATAAAATAATTTTAACTTTCAGTCAGAAAGAAAAATATGGCCCAGTAAACTGAGGAAAATATATAAACACACAAACAAAAGGACTACACACATAGATCACACACACACACACACACACACACACACACAAATACACACAGACACACAGGCTGACCAACTGGTGTACAAACATTGAACAACAATAGCATATTAATGTTCTGTGACTTTTCTGCGATTTTTCAGGTAGGTAGTGATCAAATACCTCTGTTTCAAACATTTATTGCCCTCCCTCATAACAAAGTTGATTCAGGTTAGTCCTTAGATTTTATGTTGAGTCAGGAACATAAGAAAAGGGGCAAAGGGTGTTTTTGGTAAGGCTATGAAACCAACTTAATAAAGAGTGTTGTAAAGAGAGATCCAAAAGAGTAGCAATGTTATATAAGAGAAGCTGGGTTAGAAAAAAAAAAGAGAGAAAAAGAAAGATAATTTCAAGACGGGTGAAATAAATATGTCATATATCTTTATCAGAGTGTTGAAATATGAAATGATTTTAGAAAGTGTTTTATAACTGAATTTTGTTTCTTCAATTACACTGTAATTCTGGGCCAATGGGTGATGGGTGGGGGGAGGTTGGGCCAAAGTGTGTAAAAGGTGAAAGGAATAGGAACATGAATTGGTGATCACAAAATAGTTTCAGGAATGTTAGGTACAGCACAGCGAATATAGTCAATAATATTTTGATAACTATGTAAGGTGCCAGGTGGGTACTTGAAATATGGAGGGGACCTCTTTGTAAAGTATTTCATTATTTAACTACTATGAGTATGCCTGAAATTAATACAAAATACTATTACATGTAAATGGTAATTGAAAAATAAAAAAGAATAAAATAATATATTTATCTCTTTTGGAGATTTTTTAAGGGTCTGAGCAAATATCAAAACTGTTTTTCATAGTATATTTTTGTGCCAACCATGTAACATGGACCTGACTGGATATGCTATAAGGTTTCCTTCAGTTCTAATATTAATAGTTATTTTATTCTGAAGGCAATCAAAGTTCTGCCACATTGGGACCCTACATATTTTGATTTGCATCTGCTTGTCAAATATTATATTTGACCTGGAAGATTCTAAATAGTACAACAGAAGTAATCTTAACAAGCATGCTTTGATACCTAAATATGAATGTGTCCTGAACAAGGAAAAGAAACCAGATTTGGTTTTAGCATGTCAGTTTCATGATTAATTTCTGGTGAGTCCTTAAATGGTAAATAAGTTGTCTGTGAGGCATGAAAGAAGCCAAATTTTAAGGTCACCAGGGTAATATTGGATCTACAGATTTATTTTATTTTATTTTATTGATTATGGTCTCACATAATTGTCCTTATTCCCCCATTCCCATCCCAAACCCCTCCCTAGATATGCCCCCCCTAACCCCAGTTGTCCATGACCACTGGCTAGGCCCATATGTATGCACACAAGTCCTTTGGTTAATCTCTTCCCCTTACCCCCATCCTTCCTTACTTTCCCTCTGAGGTTTGACAGTCTGATCGCTGCTTCTCTTTCTCTGGGTCTGTTTATGTTGTTCATTATTTCCTCTAGATGTGTGTTTAGGTTCTTACAAGGGTATTTCTTGGATCACATGATCTTACAGATTCTTTCTAATGTGGCCCATTTAGCCCATGTTCTGATATTGCCACATTGTGTGAAACATCTTTCCTAATGTGGTGTTTGTTCCCTTTGTTCTCATTTATAAAAAAAAAAAAAAAAAAAAAAAAGGTTTATTCAATACATTAATCAGTGAACGCAAATGATACCCACTGGCAATGAGAAAATATTTGCGATCTCATAAAATGTGCTTATTATTAATGGTGTTTTGCTGATTATTGTAATTAGGCATGTGTGAAATTTTCAAAGGCGACTTACAATTAATTTCACAGATAGCAAACACTCCTGTCCTTTCTTATAAATGAGGAGAGTCTAAGATTTATAGATGTTGAGTAACTTCTTTAACTTCACAAAAGATGGCAACAAAAGGTACAGATATCACTGACTATTCTAGCTGTTAGATTTTTCTCCAAGATCAAAACGTGCTTTACCAAATAAAACAGCTATCAAAAGATACTTCACCCAAATCCTGCCCCAGCACATCAACCTATACAACATATCCCATTCAAGCAGTGTTAAAATTTTCTGCTAAGAAAAACTTGCTTCACAGGATCAGTCAAGAGCTATAGTCTGAAGCAAGCAAGCTTTATTCAGATAATTACAATAAACTGATATTTTAAAGCTATTTATTTTTATTGAATTTATTGGGGTGGCATTGGTTAATGAAATTATATAGGTTTCACGCATATAATTCTATTGTATATTGTATTGTGTGTTCACTACCCCAAGTCAGGTTTCTTTCCATCACCATTTATCTCCCTTTTACCCTCTTCTACCTCTTCCTACCCCTTTCCCTCTGGCAATCACCATAAAGCTATTTCTTAGTTCAAATAGAAGCATTTTAACAAACTAAAAGTATAAGCACACAGGGATATCTATGTGATGTTCAGACAATTTCAACACAAATGCACTCCTATAGGCACATACACTCTGGCACAACAGAAAATTGTAGTTAATAACACTTATTGCATTTTCAGATATGGTTGTTTTAGTCAATCCAGACACTTTTATCAACCAAACATTTCCAGAGCTCATTAACACATCACTGTATATATCATTACAATTTCACTTGGAGCAGCATTTTCTTGTTGATTGCAGGGTGGAGAATAGTTCCCGTTGGTGCTTTTCTCCCTCATCTGGAGCAAAGAAGCTAACTGCTGTGACCACTTATGAGAAAAACTTGGCACACGGAAGGCCCCAGATGGAGATTGTTCCAATGTGTTTCCAGAGGCAGCAACTGTGTCTTTGACTTCTGAGCTGGCTCGTGTAAAGGCCTCTTGAACTTCTCTAGTGTTCACACTTAGAACAGCTGTGGATTTCTCTGTTGGATTAAGTTCACTTAACCTGCATCCACAACTAGATTACCTTCCTGTGTCTTATTGATGAAAAGCTTATAAAGTCCTGAAATTCTGATCAGCAGTTGAGGAATAAATATCACAGTATACAATACGATAAGATTAATGGCCACAATATTAAAATCGTCATTCCCCTTCAACCCTTAAAAACAAACTGTCAAATGGCATGCTTTAGTGCACGATAGAGTGTTAGTGATTTTTTTGTGTGTGTTATAATCATTGATTGGAAAATGTTAAAATTGGAATTTTGATTTTACAAACAGAAATTTTATAGCACATCTGCACCCATACTTGCTCCTCCAGTGTAATGGCTTGAGTGATTTCTAAAATATGACTTGATTGTTGCAGTAGATGGTAACTCTGCAGTTTACACATTAAGGGTTATTTCTTGGCAAGAAAGAATAAAATCCTCAATTGAAAATAAAATTATTATACAGTTAAATGTCAACACCAGGCACAATTGAAAGCACAAAGCAAAAGTAGTTTGTTTTAATGATCCCTCAGTAATGAGCATAATACATTTCTTCAAAGATGTGTAAGACTCAATAGCTCCAAATATCAAGGCTTAGCTAAATGCACACCACAGAACTGACCATGAACAAACTTATTTCTGGACTATCACTCTAAATTTTATAGTTTGCATTTAGCCTTGCTTATATTAAGTACTAGTGGCCCGGTGCACAAAATTTGTG
Organism: Pipistrellus hanaki; assembly: GCF_964339955.1. Classification (NCBI taxonomy): domain Eukaryota; kingdom Metazoa; phylum Chordata; class Mammalia; order Chiroptera; family Vespertilionidae; genus Pipistrellus; species Pipistrellus hanaki. Next base: position 71,639,337 of record NC_140511.1, read on the forward strand.
CATGGGGGTGGGGGTGGGGGAGTCCCTCAGCAAGGCCTGCACCTTCTCCAATAAGGGACCCCTTGGAGGATGTCCAACTGCCAGTTTAGGCCTGATCCCACAAGGACATCCATCTCGCAATCCAGGACCACTGGCTCCTAACCGCTCAACTGCCTGCCTGCCTGATCACCCCTAACTACTCTGCCTGCCAGCCTGCTCATCCCCAACTAACACCCCTCCACCAGCCTTCTTGACCCAATCTGTCCCCCTTGCTAGCCTGATCACCCCCAACTTCTCCCCACTGCCAACCTGCTCACCCCCAACTACCCTGCACTGCCAGATTGCTCACACCTAAACCCCCCCCCCACTGCCAGCCTGATCACCCTAATTGCCTGCCCCTGCCAGCCTGCCCATCCCCAATTTCCCTCCTTGCCAGCCTGCTTGCCCCCAACTAACCATCCCCCCACTGGCCTGATCAACCCCAACTGCCCTCCCCTCCTGGTCTTATCACCCCAACCGCTCTGCCTCAGCCCCGCCATGCTGGCTTTGTCTGGAAGGATGTCCAGAAGGTCTCCAGGAAGGTTTCCCAGTCTAATTAGCACATTACCCTTTTATTAGTATAAATTAGGAGTGATCAAAAGCCAAAATTCAAAGTTCAGCAAAGTATTTCAGAGGACCCGGAACTTTATTTCAATGTCATATGTTCTTTTATTTAATTGCTCATTCTTCAGAATGGCTTTGATTATAATTCTCTTCCTATTCCTAAATTCTATTGTTTAGGGTGTCTGAACTGACAGCATAGTCTATGCAATGACATGTATTTTCATCAGGACAGACTAGGTTGTTAGTACAGAATTGGGCATTTGCAGCTTCAGTAACTTTTTCCTCCTCAAGATCAGAACCAGACACTTGTTCATCCACTCCTAACTCCTTGATTGAATGCAATGGGTTTATATTCAATATTGTTTTCACTCACTTATTTCACCAGTTTTTATTACGTATTACAAAGTTATAACATTTTTATTAATCTTTTTTTCCCAATTACCAATATCCCTCTCATTGGCTATGATACAGTCACTATGCAAAATTATTTTAATAATCTTAAACACAACATAAATGACACTATTTCTTTATTCTCAAAATGTATTATGACATCAACTTTAACTCAATACTACAAACATTATTATTATTTAAAATATATTTTTATTAATTTCAGAGAGGAAGGGAGAGGGCAAGAAAGAAACATCAATGATGAGAGAGAATCATTGATTGGTTACCACCTGTATGCTCCACATTGGGGATCCAGTCTGGAATCCAGACATGTGCCTAACCAGAATCAAACCATGACCTCCTAGTTTGTCAACACTCAACCACTGAGTGACACTGGCCAGGTATCAATACTACAATCATTGTTAAATAGTAATTATTACTTATTGGGAATAAAGAAAATTCTTTTTAGATAATGACTCATGTTTTAAAAAATTGACTGCCTAGTATAGTCTGTGCCTTGAAATAAAAGAAAGCATTAAAACATTCAAGAGGGTATGCAATGTGAATTGTGCCTTGATTAATACGAGAAGGAAATTAATTTTTATTTATAGTCTATTATATAAAACACATAAAAATAATGTAAGGTAATTACTAGTGTTTTCATATTCCAAATAAGAAACTACTGAGATTCAGAAACATTCAATTATGTACCAAAGAGAACACAAAAGATTGAATTTTCAAGTAAATTTGTTCATAAACATTTATTTTCTCTATTCTACCATATAGGATACTTATGATAAGCAGTTGATACTCCCAGAGAAATAGAATTGAACATTATGCAACTGGTCTAAGTTTACCTGAGTTCACTTATGCTAATACAGTTGACCCTTGAACAACATGTGTTTAAATTATGCAGATCCATTTACATGTGGATTTCTTACAATAAATATGTACAGGAGTGTAAATATATTTCCTTTTCCTTATAACTATCTTAATAACATTGTCTTTTTTTTTTTCTAAATCTGTTATGAGAATGCAGTAATAAATGCGTATAACATGCAAAATATGTGTTTGTGTTTCATTGATAAGGTTTCCAATCAACTGTAGTAGAGTTTTGGAGGAGTCAAATGTTATACATGAATTTTTAATTGCACCCCTGTGTTTTTCAACTGTAAACTGTAATGAGCAAACTGTGATCTAAATATATCAATAGAATTTTTCTAAGGTATGCCCAAAGGATTAAATTTAGGTCTTTTGGATCCTGGTTAGTTAAGTTCCCTCTCAACACCGTGTAGAATGACATCAGCAAAGTTATAGATAAGGGAATCTTTAGGGGGGAAAAAGATAGATGCTAATAGTATTCACAACTCTATCCTAGGTGCCAATTATTAGGAATTCCTGAAGGTGGCTTTACAGATTAGAGGACAAACATCATTAACATGAGACAAAGAAGAGAAATTTGTGTCATTAGGTATATCGTGTGGAGAAAAACAGAGCCTGAGGAGTACGCCCTTTATTCAGCTGATCAGAGGAGCAATTAATATAGAAAAAAAGAGAAACCATGATAAAGAGGCTGAAATATTAAAATACTAGTGGTCTGGTGCATGAAATTCGTGGATGGGGTTTCCCTCAGCACAGCCTGCATCCTCTCCAATTGGGGACCCCTTAGGGCACATGTGTCAAACACAAGGCCCTCGGGCCAAATCCAGCCCGCCAGGCCTTGCAATGTGGCCCGCACCGCGCTGTCATCACTGCACTCCGCTGTCAGTTTATGACATTGTCAGTTTATGACTGTTCAGTAAACCATTCGGCCCGCGATTTAGGCTGGATTTTAGATTTTGGCCCCTTCTCTGATTGAGTTCGACACCCCTACCTTAGGGGGATGTCTGCATAGAAGTCAGATATCCCTCTCACAATCTGGGACCACTGGCTCCTATCTGCTAACCCTCTGCCTGCCTGCCTAATTGCCCCTAAACCCTCTGACTACCTGCCTGATTGCCCCTAACCTTTCTGTCTGCCTGCCTGATTGCCCCTGCCTTTGCCTGCCTGCCTGATCACCCCCAACTGCCTTCCACTGCCAGTCTGGTTGCTCCCAACTGCCTTCCCCTGCCAACTTGATCTCACCACCAACTGCCCTCCCCTCCCAGCCTGATTGCCCCTAATGACCTCTGCTTTGGCCCCCACCATCATGGCTTTGTCTAGAAGGAAGTCAGACATCTTAAGATGGCCAGTCAACCCGGTCTAATTAGCATATTATCCTTTTAGTAGTATAGCTAGATTATATAACATAGAATCGCTTAAATTCAGTGGGAGAGGAGGCTTTTTCATCAGGAGGAGCTGCTCTTGGCAGGCAAAAATACATAATCCCTATATGTGGATTGATAGCTAGCCATATGCACTATACTGCCAAACTGGTCATTACAAAATTGAACCGCATTCTTACATTTTAAATACACCAAGCAGCTGCTGCCCTTAAAATCCCTCCTTAGCTCGCAACTTAGATTCTGCTTTCAGAGTTCAACCAGATTAGGTTCTGATTGATCAGTTTCTATGCCAGTCAGCATCAAAAGCTCTGCCTCCTAGGCAGCCATTGGATCCTTGAACTTCACACAGATTAAGTTCTGATTGGTCGGTTTCTATACCAGCCAGAATCTCTGAGCTTATCAATGGGCCTGATCAGAGAGGCAGGGCTGATCAGCAGCCCCAGCAGAGGCCTGAGAAAAAGAGAGGCTTGACTGCTGGTCAGGCTCCAAGAAAAGAGAGACGCAAGGGCTGATTAACAGCTGCCATGGAGGCTACTGATCAGACCCTGCTTCTCTCTCCAGGCTTCTCTTAGGGCCTGATTTGCAGCTCCCTGAGCAGTAAGTGCTGTGTCGTGGCACCCTCGGCAGTGGACAGTCAGTGCTGGGTCACCATGGCTGTGGTCATTTTGGATCTTATGGACCCTGGGTTTTTATATATTATGATAGTAGGAGGAAGATGCATGAGACATGGATATTTTGAAGATCTGCTGAAAGAGGTCATCTAGAAGAGCTTCCATTTGCTGCCTGTTTATGCATTATGTCAACTATCTCTTATTGAGTGGTGACTTGTTACCTGCATTACACCACAGAGAATACAAAGACTTAAAAGTATAGTCTCAGTTCTTAGAAGGACTTTAAAATTGAGCTAGAGAAATATGCTGTTAACTCCTCTAAACATAGTACACAGGCTTGAAAAACGATAACCATCTTGCTCAGAATATTTAGTGCTAATTTTATATAATGGAAATATTTCCAGTAAAAGGTAATATATTTAAAACAGCATACACTATAAATTGAATACATTTTTTTTCTTGCTGAAGAAAGCATATAAACTAATACAGTGGTCGGCAAACTCATTAGTCAACTGAGCCAAATATCAACAGTACAAAGATTGAAATTTTTTTTGAGAGCTGAAAACCAACTTCTGCACATGGGCCATGAAGTTTCAATCGCACTATATGCACTTGCCTGCATGTGGTATTTTATGGAAGAGCCACACTCAAGGGGCCAAAGAGCCGCATGTGGCTCGTGAGCCACATTTTGCCGACCACTGAGCTAATTCATTTGCCAAACCTTGCAATCTGATTTTGAGTTTGGAAAAATCTTCCATTGAATATTTTTTTTCAGTTTGGATTTTAATAGAATTCATTCTTTAAGATCTGCAACGACTATAATGAAATATCTAAGGCCTAAATGCAGGCTTTTCTTTCATTCCATACCTGCCAAAGTCTTCACACTATATAGTTATACTCTGTTTATTTTTATCAGGACCTTTTTTTTTTCTCTAGGTGAGACCTAAAGATTGACAAGTTCTTTGCTTATTTTATTTTGTAAGCAACTCTGTGGAGAGAGATAGTGGTGAGGTGTCCAGATTCTCCTAAATGACAACTTCATTCTATTTCCTGTCAAGAATATTTATATCACTTTTTCTTTTTTTAAATGGAGCTTATTTTTTGGAATCTGAGTCTGAAGTCTATTTGGAAGTAGCTAACAATCTCTTCCTTCTCATTTGAATATTGCCTTCAAGATTAATTATGAGAATGACTAAAATAACACATCCTTCAGGGTGCCAAGATATGGATAAGATTATATATGTTTCTTTTTAAAATGAGTGTTCTGATAATTCTAATTAAAAGTTAAATATATGAGGAGTATGTAAGTGTAGTCAAACACAATCATGCAATATTTTCAATATTACTGTTAACTATCTGTTTCTATTCTCTTTACAATTTAACCTCAGGATTACATTTTATTTTATTTACTTATCTTGGATTCTAGTCAATATTGTACAGAGTCTGATCTTATTACTCTTTGAGCTACAACCACAAGTAGTTATTTACAGATTCTAGCTTTATTCTTTTTCTAGATACCTAAACTTCTTGGATTATAGTAAAAGAAAAAGAATACAAATAATAATAGATCAGGTAGATTCATATTCAGTGCTCCCACTTCTGAATGAAATAGAGCACATTTAAATAAACAGCTTTGAGAATTTCATATCCCACCTTGACACCAGGGACTGTCACATTGACATAGTGCATTCACATTGAGATTAATTGCCATTCATTCTGAAAGAATGAAAGAATGACTAGAGTTGACTTACTGTAAATTTCAAGCTTCCCAAAAGCTTTCTAGGCAGTAATGCTTCACAAAGACAAATCGCCTTGACAGCCCTTTTGTTTTTATAAATAAACATAAAAAATTGAGTGACTGGAATAGAACATAATTTTCACATAATTATGAAGATCAGCTAGATATTATCATTTGGTTTATTATCCCAATATTCATAGTAATAACCGTGACTTACAACTAACAGAGAAGTTCAGCTTCTAAAAAAGTTTTTTAAGAGAGGAGAGTTATTTGAAATATTGGCAATCTTCCTTTTTTTGTTTTGTTTTTATGTTATAAAGCTTGAGATATTTATAGGTGTCTGATATGAATCCAGAAGCTATCCTGGAAGCCTAGTGAAGTCATAAAAATGGCAATATCAGGTGTCCTTAAAGTAAGGACAACTGTTGTTGGTGGATTTTAGGTTTATTGAATTTCCAGCATTTCAATGGAGTAAAACAGACTTGATTTGTTTTTATCATCTTGACATTTACTTTCAATCAACAGAAGACCAAGGCCCCAGTATCCAGCTTAGTGTTATTTGAGTCATTTAAATCAGATTTCAATCAATGTCTTGGAGGTATGGCATAAAATGTCAGCAACTGGGTCAAATTCAAGAATAAAGGCATCCTCACCTCACCTGAATATAAACAACTTCATGAAAAGTACTTTGGAGGATTGACTTAATTTCTTTTGCATATCATCTTCAGTTAAAAAACACTGCAATAAGGATTCCAATCATGATTCCAACCAGTAAGGGTAGGTTATGACTCTTGCCATAGTTTAAAAGTCAAAGGGGGTGAAAGAATTGGCATGGGTAGAGGGAGCCTAAATTGCAGAAACACAGAATTTAAGAATTTTGCCAAAACTATTGCTCTATGCCAGTGGTCGGCAAACTCATTAGTCAACAGAGCCAAATATTAACAGTACAAGGATTGAAATTTCTTTTGAGAGCCAAATTTTTTAAACTTAAACTTCTTTTTTTTTCCTTTTATATTTTATTGATTTTTCACAGAGAGGAAGAGAGAAAGATAGTTAGAAACATAGATGAGAGAGAAACATTGATCAGCTGCCTCATGCATACCTCCCACAACCAAGGCACATACCCTTAACAGAAATCCAACCTGGGACCCTTCACTCCGCAGGCCTACACTCTATCCACTGAGCAAACCGGTTTTGGCTAAACTTAAACTTCTTCTAATGCCACTTCTTCAAAATAGACTCGCCCAGGCCGTGGTATTTGGTGGAAGAGCCACAAATGTAAAGGTCATTTCTAGTATGAAAAATGGGGTCACTTTGGGGTGATAAATGATATTGAGTAACCTGTATTTACGGAAAGAGCTAAGTCAAGAATGCACAATAGTGCTACAATGCAATCCTCTACTGTATATGTTGTAATCTGGAGGATAAAAAAAGCTTAGAGAGGGGTAAAAAAAGTAAATTATGTATTTTCAAGATCTACTTGGTATTGGTAGCTATAGTTCATAAAATTATATTGCGGTCCATTAAAATTTCAGGCAGTTTTGCTGATGGTGTGATACGATTATAAATGAGAAACTGCTTTGGTAAATATTGCATCTTTTTTAAATCACATAATAAATTAATTTCCTTTTGCCTGAAGCCCCTGTAAAACTTAGTAAAAAACTACTAATTCTTCCTACATATATGTCAGCATTAAGACTCCATAAAAGCATGTGCTGTTTCAGAAGCACTAATAATTCCAGAAAACAACAATTGTCAACAAAAATTGTAATCGCGATGCAATTCACACAGGTACTAACATGTTTATGAGAGTCCTTTGACTCATTTTTATCAGTGAGAGCATTTGACAATAAAACCATCAAAACACCAAAGTAAAGATGCTGCATAAACCTTTTTTTTATTGTGACTGCCAGAGGGACAATTAGAAATAAAAAACTTACCATAGAAATAATTCCAGTTTGATCTATGGAATAGCCCTTGGGTCATAGGAAAAGGTTGATATGATGTAGAATTGGAAAGACAAATGTATCAGTTCTATTTGGCATTTGCTGTGTGAGTGCATTGAAATATAGTTTGTAATCATGTAAATGTATAGGCACAGTCCTTAGTATTCACCTCTCAGCAATACAGAATTTTGATTTAAATTCCTGGTCTTTTCCATTGTTCCTAGTAGGAGATGGGCAGGAACTTAGTATTAAAAATAGGCCTAAGTGAACCTAATTGACAATGCAAGAATAATGGTTGAGTGTTATTATGTAAAGGTTATAAATCATGAGAGCATGGTGCCAATCCTCACTACAAAACAGTGACCAGGTCATTCAAAGGGAAAGGAATGTATATATAATGAATCCATAACAGTCAAGAAAGTAGGAAACTTTTCTTAAAGGCATCCACTAAGTGAGTCCTTTTGACTCTAATAGTTTTTGTTATTTAAGTTCTGTTTAAAAGTTTAAATGGAAAGGAGCATGCTTAAAAGTCTAATGGGTTAAATAAATCAAAGCTATACTCTTCTAGTTAGGATGGGGGCTTTTTGAAAAGAAAACCAAAATAACTCTAAACTAACTAGCAAAAAGAGGAGCTAATAAGTAAAATATCCAGTTTTACAAAGGGATTGAATAAGACACCATGAATGGAGGGGGGAAATAAGAAAACTAAGCAATCAGTAAGGTGATCAAGTTGTGATATTTGCTGGCTGGCAGTCAAATAATTCCTTGTTGTGCCTCAATGCCTTGGGAACCTGTTAGAGATTTAGGATTTAAGACCTGGATCATATCATTTATTTCTCCACAGAGTTTCAGCAACTCTTTGGAATCTGCAGATCAAAAGTCGAGTGCCCAGAATATGGTGGGCTCCTCCAAAGTCTGTTGGAAAATATTTTCAGTATCATTTCTGACTATATTTTCCTATACGCTTCACATCTGAAATAGAATATCACACTAGCTTTCCCATATCTAACCAAGGCTGAATCATTCAAATCTCTCCTCCTCATTTACAAAATACTTCTCCAGGCTTACAAACTTAATGTTGAGTGTTTTTCTCTGTAGTCAAAGAAAAACTCATATAAACATAATTTCCGAATGTTTTCCTTCAATGAAAACTGATTTGTAGTTATCAACACAATTTGTTCCAAGAAACACAAAAGCAGGCTCTTAGTCACATTCATTTGGCACTCCTCACAGCATATTACCACTGGGGTTATCCTTGTAACAGGCATTTGCAAAGGGTGTTAAATCGGCAAATAAATGAAGAGATTATTTCTGATTTTATTTAGTATTGGGGTAAATAGACACTGTTGTGCATGTATTATGTGACTATTTTGTTATTTGAATTGCTTCCTTAAGTAAGAATTTTGCAAATTTCATGTCTCTAGTTATATAGAAATAATAAGTATCGTGTGTGTGTGTGTGTGTGTGTGTGTGTGTGTGTGAGAGAGAGAGAGAGAGAGAGAGAGAGAGAGAGAGAGAGAGAGAGAGAGAGAGAGAGAGAGATAGCATCTCTAGGTGGTCTCCCCTATAGTCATTAGTAAGAACATTGAAATCTCCCTTCATACTATCTGTTTTCCCCTCAGCTATTCTTTTCTTCCACATTTTCTTCTTTATGTAATAAAATTAATTTCACAAATTCACAATAGAAATATTTGACAACCGGGCAGCAACCTACTCTGAAAATCTTCTCCAGGAGTTTCGGCAACTTGGTAAACCTAGGACATTTATAATCTTACATTGACCTATAAAGTCCACACTATGTTAGATTTGTAGAATTTCTGACTTTGGTTGGATCAGAAGGATAGAGATTGATGCTTTTTCATTGTACTTTTATCTTGAAGACTTTAGAAAGAGGGAGAAAATGTCATAAGTAAACTAGGTTTGGAAAGATAACCAAAGTAATTTTTCTGTCTCAAGAGTGGCAGCTAGTGGAGATAAATGCGCCACCTTTGAAGCACTTATCTAAGCCAAGCAGATACCCCCACTCTTAGTTCACTCATCACTTTCTGTTTGTAGAGTATAGAGAAGTTTGGGGATTAGGGGCTGGAGCAGACAGTAAGCAAGATTGTGATCTACATCATTTTATTTAGATCCCCTAGCTTATTCTTTCTTTTTATTCACTAACATGATAGGTGAGCAAGTCTCATACCTGGACTTTTAGCTGAATCCTTTGAGTTTTTTTTCCCTCACCAATATTAGGTTTTTATGTAATTAATTTTGGAAAAGTAACACTAAGTCTCCATCACTGAAACAGCTAGTTTAGAATTTGCTAAGGGCTCATGTGATTATACAATTTAAATTAGAAGGATAAAAACTCTAATATGTATTGCAACCATTACCTGTAGCAGGCACAGTAATGAATATGTTATATATATATTATTCTATTTAATTTTAACGTGAGAGATGAGGTGAAATACCTGAACTAATCTTATATGATAGGTGAACATTCTTTATATGAAGTAAATTAAGAAATATATCCAAAATGAAATACTTAGAAGGGACTCAAGTCAGAATACATATCCATGCCTGTGTGGTTTTAGTCAGTGATACAAATGTCCATGACTCTTTAACATTAACATTTCTCCCTGTTATTTTGTAGTTTTCAAGATATCTATAAGCACTATAAAATAAATATTTAAAGTTTTGCAAAAATACTGATTCCATTTTCCAAATCCATGAAGATGTGGTTAAACTATATATTTTAAGGAAAACTGAGTGACTCAATGACTATCATTGTCTATTATTATATAAAAATGTATTCAGCAATGAAAAATAAAAGTCATATATAGTTTATATTGACAGGAATTCAGAAGAAAAAAAGACAGGTAAGAAAGATAATAACAATGACAAATGCCAAAGTTAAATTCTCTCTTAATATTTGGTTTTTGATTATATATGTGTAGATGCATTTAGACATACTCATATATAATATGGTTGTAACAAATTGCTTAGATTCTTTTATAGACTTTCTTAGTAATATTTGGAAGATATTCTCATAATTTTAAATATTATGTTATAATATTTTACAGCTTTAACTTATTTTATTGTATAGTTAGTCTAGTATTTCCATAACAAACCAGAATCAGTCAGTTATTCAGCCAGAACAAAAGTTAGAGGAGATGTTTATTAGATTTGTTGCAAGGAATTGGGTTACAGGACCAGAGGGGCTGACAAGGCAAGTCTGAAACCCAAGGGCAAATGGTCAGGAGGAGTAGGTTGGAAATCTCAGGCATGAACTAAAACTGTGGTCAACAGTATAATTTCTTATGCCTCAGGAAAGCTTAAGTCCGCTCTTAAAAGCTGTTACTTAATTCAGGATAATCAATATCCCTCATATAATAAAGTAAAGCATTTATGGACTTTGATCACATCTACTAAATATCTTCTAAGCAACACCTTGATTGATGTTTGATTGACCAACTGAACCCTATAGGCTAGCCAACTGCCACAGAAAAATGGCCATGGAAAAGCCATGGGATGGTAATTTTTTAGTTTTAATATACCTTTTCATATATTTGAACATGTATCTATTGAGCAACTTTTTTTTCTTGTGACAAATAATGAAAAATGTTTCTATATTATATTTTAACACCTATCACTAATTTAGAGTTTTTGTACCAATTTCCATTTTCATCAGAAATGTATGAGAATTTCTTTCCTATTCATTTTGCACAGTGTTACCATTTGCAAATCTTTATGTCCACAATTCCTGAAACTGTATTAAGCAACCAATAAGAAAAAAAATACATATGCTTAAATTTTTTTTTTGAAGAGCACAGTCAGAGACTTTATTGTTTGGGCTGTTTACTATTAAACCATATGCATGTAGTATTTATGTTTTAAATTGTTTTAAAAAACATTAATGCATAAACCACAATTCATAGCAACATTGCTAAGCATATTGGAAGGTTAGAAACTGGAAGTAGAGAGACCAGTTAGGAAGTTGTTGCAATATTTAATTCAATGGTCTTCATTTTTCTTTCTTTTTCCTCCCTTCATACCCTTTTTTTCTTCCTCCCTCTTTCTTTGGGCAGAAGGAACCCTTTATTCTTTTTTTTTTTTTACTTTTTTTAAATTAAATTATTATCTGTGTACCATATGCTTAAATTTTTTGATAGTTATAGCAAGAATCCCTTTTTCCTAGGATAGAATGCATCTACACCTATAGCTTATTTAATTCACAGTATAAAATTCCCCTTCATATCATATTCTTATAATTATATGTTGTTATTTTTCTACTTAAGGCCAAAATACTTATTATAAATCATATAATAACTATAACTATATTTTTTAGATTTAAAAGTTGTGATAATTAATTTCTTAGTGCAGCTATTCTAGAAGAGAAATGTGTAGCTTAGGATCTTGGTTTAGCCACTTTAATAACCCATTTCCAGGATATTTGTTCTGAAGTGTGACAGCTGATGCACTGAAGGGCATAGTTACTCCATTATGGATTGGTAATTCAAAAGAACAAGAACTTCTTACTTGTAAATGGAGACAATGATTTCTTTCTAAGAGGATTATATAGTAAGGATTAAAGGAAATGACATGTGCAGGGAACATGGCACAATTTTTGGTACCTAGCGAATTTTCAACAAGTAGTAGCTATTGTTGCACCTACCTTATAAGTAAGAAAGTCTGAGAGAAAGTATGTGATTGCCCCTTCCCTCCCCCACTCTATTGATCAGGTTTTATCCTTTGTATGCCAATTTTTACCCCTGTCCCTTGGGATGAACTACTTAGTCTCCCCAAGTCTTCCTGTCTTAGCTATAGTATAAGAACTAAAATATCATCTATCAGACAGTGTTATGACAATTACATAAATGAGGAACTTTGTCAGGAGCTTAGGAAACACAAACATCTATAAAGTTATGTTAATTATAAAATGTTGTTTTGATTAATATTCATGTTTACTTTTATTACATGTAACAAACTCCTCATTTTGCATCATTTTGTAGGGCTACTGCAGTTCTAAAACATAATATCTTCTAAATCCAAATTAAATAATCCATCTACTGACCTACTTTTAATAACTAGGGTTCAAGTAAGCTATTTTATTTGCCTACCTAAAGACAAAAAAAAAAAAAAATGGAAAAAGAAAAAGCAGATAAAGCTTTCCTAAGCCCACGAGAGCTCTGAGCATATGGGTGGGGGAAATGCTTTGCTTGCATTAGTGGAGTAACTATGCCCTTCAGTACATCAGCTGTCACACTCCAGAGTAGCATGGCACAATGGCTTCCAGGCAATTTGGGAACAATTGTCATGCCCTATTAACAAACATAAAGAGAACAGTATGTTTTCCTCTATTATCCAGTGCTGTACTTTATACTGCTGTCTCTCTAGCCCTTTATGGTCCTACAACAGCAGGCAGAGGGACAGTGATAAATGGAAGGAGACTTCAAGCTTCACATTGTACTCTAGGGATAACCGCATGTTGCACAGAGCTAAAAGATCAGTTCTCTGTGCTCTTTGTCCTCAGTATACTTTGCTGGGAAAACACTGATAAATGTACCCAGAAGCTGTTTGATTTTGTGTTAAAACCTCCTCGGATGAAAAATCTAAAAATATACCTTGCAGGCTGGTAACAGTTTGGCAGAGCTATCTATTAGGATACATACACATTGAACCTCAGCCAAAATGGAATGTAGCTCCACATGCCGCATGAGTTTTGATTATTGATATTTTTTTGAAGTTGTTATGAAGAGCTTGAGAGAGAAAAGTGTAAATGAATAATGATTAATGACAAGTCAACCAAAGTAATAATTCTCTGCAGAGATGGATAGCCTGTTATCAAAAAGTAAATAGTCCTTTCCAAGATGTCTGACCAACTCCTGAGAATAATTATCAATTTGAGAGAAGGGGAAAATCAGAAATTATTCCAAGAAATGTTTAGAAGAAATATAATATGATAAAATATAATATAAGATAGTACTGCATTAATTCCAGTAAGTAAAGATGAGAAAATCATTCCAAGTTTGAGGAGAAAATACTATTGAAGTTATAATAATAATTCACATTGGGTACACTTAAATATGCATGCTAATTCAACTCTTAACTACACTTAAATTATTTCTACATGGTTCCTGTTATGAGAAGTGATGGAACCTTTGGTTATAAAATGAGTGAAGTTGGCAAAATTTTAAGAATTTGTGTGTTTGATTTTTTTACATAAAATAATATCATATTTTATTTATTTTCCCCCAAAGAGCTGTCTTTATTCCTTATTCTTTATATTATTGATCTTACTTATTCTAGTGTTTATTTGTTGTTTTATAGAACTTAGACAAGTCCCCACAAATCATAGATACATGATTTGTGTGTTTTTAATATATATTTTTATTGATTTAAGAGAGAGGGAGAGAGAGCCTGAAACATCAATGATAAGATAGAATCATTGATTGGCTGCCTCCTGGACACCCCCTACTGGGGATCAAGCCTGCAACCCTTGACAGAATCAAACCCGGGACCCTCTATCCATTGAGCCAAACTGGATAGGACTGATTGTGTTAATCTCCCAAAGAGCTACTGACCATATTCTTCTTTCTGTCCTTTCTCAACACCTGATCCAGTTTACACTGACAGGAAGCTGGGTCATATATCCAGGATGATGATAATATCTGTTAGCTTTCTGGTGGATGTTTTGGCATTCTCCAGCCAAACTCATATTTTTACACATGGTCATGAGCTCTTCAACTAAGGAGTCACTGTCAAAGTAGTTTTTGTTGGACTGCTCCTCACTTTGTAATAACCTTGGGACAGAGTCCCACGTAACAGATGTCATACAACCAGTCAATACGAATGTTGCTCTATCTCCATGTACTCTGTTTATTGGTTCTTTTGGCAATATTAACGAAAACAACTTGGCTTCAAGTCCTCAGTGTTAATATTGAATTCAAGATTTCTATACAACATCCCCAAATCAAAACAGAATGGAAAACTTGATGCAATCAAATGCTTTTGTTTTGTTTTTCATTTGGTCACATGACTAGTATCAATTCCTTTCAACTACAGACCCAAAATGAAATTCCAATTTGTGGACTTCCTACTGGGATGCTTCTTCACAGCAAGTCTTTCATACATAAATAAAGTATCGATACACAGAAAAGTAAGATTGGAAATTTCTACTGTGATAAAAGCAAGTAACCTTATGAAAGCAAAAGACTCCCTAACTACCAACTCTTCTATGAGCTGTAGCATTGTGCGTTTTTTTCTTTTGTATATGTCTATTAGATTATTAGGAAATATGTATAAAAGATATACATAATAGAGAATGAAAGGTAATGCAGTTCAATTTAGGCTTAGTCAGCTGAAGAGATGTAGTATTGTACAGTGTATGTGAGATTTCCCATATGTTAATCTTAGTTCGAGCTCAACCCAACACTCAAATAACAAACAGGTTTCCTTTGATCTAGTAAGTTTTCTTTAATGAGAAAGCTTACATAGGACTCTTTTGGAAGTAGAACATGTGAAATAAATTAAGAATGTTGGCTTCTAATTTTTATGAAAGGATTTTTTATAGATATTTTAAAAAGTTACTGAAACCAACAGAACAGAAAGCAGAATAGTGGTAACCAAGGATTTCAATTTGGGGGAGATAGGGAAATGCTGGCCAAAGTGTACAAGCCTTCAGTCATAAGATAAATAAATTCCGAGGATCTACTGTACAGCTGATGACTATAGTTAATAATACTGTGGTGTGTACTTGAAATTTGCTAAGAGAGTGAACCTTCAGTGATTTTGCCACCCCTACCAAAGTATACACATAAAATCATGCGTTCTACACTTTGGATATGTTCAACTGTATTTGTTGATTATACCACAATACACTTTAAAAATATTTAAATAAAAATAAATGAAGGACTTGGACAAAATAAATCTAATGTAAAAACCATTTTATGTAACAGAGAAATGCCGAGCATCCCCATTGGAACTTATGATTCACCTGTAAGTCCCATGTACATTTGCCTATCTTGTGCACATGTGTGCAAAACATGCTGATACCTGCACACAGAGAGGGAGACTGAGAGAGATCAGGACAATCTGATTTCTTCTAAATCAGACAATGCAAAACAACAATTTTAAGACCTCTGTTTATGGTATTCCTGCTCTAGCTATGCAGCTGTATACAAATACATGATCCAGTGTATATAAAGCAAGTTTGCTTCTTAATTATAGGTCATAACTAATTTATTTGTGGAATCATTCTGCATGAAGGTAGTAATAGCACTGTTGTGTGTTTTTAAATCAGAAATAACAACTTGGTTCCGTGGACTTGCTCACAAGGATGAGTCCCTGCAAATATTGCATTAAGAATCATCATCTAATGAGCCTCAATAATAACTAGCATTATCTGATTTATTTCCAAAAAACCCACAACGTTTGATAATGTCAAGCTCTTTTTTTTTTGTATTTTAACTCATTCAATACTCAACATGATCCCATTTATTATCTTCAAGCTCCAGATAAGAGACTCAAAGTGAAAATAAGATATCCAACAAAATGCTTTAAAAAAAAAAGCATGCACATATGATTCATACCTGAGAGGGGAAAATGGTGTTTGTGAACAGCTTCTCTGTAAACTCAACTTAAAGCCAGCTTATAATTCTGAGAACAGAAATCAGATGAAGTGTTCTTCTCCAGCCTGACTTTATCATTATGGCGAAACCAAAGCACTGATTTCCAGAGAACCTGAAGATCGCTCAATCTACATATAAATCAACAGCGATTTTATCTAACAGGTGATTCTATTTTACATACCTACTGAGTGGCAGGTGTCATGTTAGACTCCCCCCCAGACACCAGATTAAATAACATATGGTATCATCCCTCAATGGATATTTAGTCTATTAAGGAAGATCAGCCAAAGATAAAGTGCAAAAACTAGGATGTGATAATGATAGACAACTGAACAACATTCTGTGGGAGGAAATAAAAGGAACATCTGACTCAGACTGTGATTCCAAGGTCAGGGTCAGATTTCTAGAGGCATTGTAAATGGCAAGATTTTATCCTGTTTGTGGCTGAGTAGCATTCTATTATCTCTCTACATAAAAACCTAAGCAAGGAAGGACGGGTCAACTGGTCGCTATGATGCACAGGGGGCAGACACTCAATGCAGGAGCTGTAGCCTGGTAGTCAGTATGCTCCCACAGTGGGAGCACCACTCAGCTGATTAACAGGTGCCAGATGCCAGGCTCACAGGCTGGCAAGTGTAACTATGGAGGTGTGAGCCTCTCCCACCTCCACAGCAGTGCTAGAGAGGGCGGTGGCAGCAGGTGCAGCAGAGCTGGCAGCAGGCACAGCTGGGCCGGGATGAGTGGGAGCAGCGCGGGGCCTGTCCTGGGCTCAGGTTTCTCCCTGGCTGCCTGCCCTTTGAGCACTATTACATCCTTCCCAGGATGTCAGACTGCCCATAGTGGTCCTGGATTGCAAGATGGCGCAGGCCAAGCTGAAGGATTCCACTGGCACATGAATCTGTGCACCAGGCCTCTAGTGTATAAATAATGCTGCAATGAACATCAAGTTGCATATATATATTTGCAAATTAGTGTTTTCATTTTCTTCAGATGAATACTCAGAAGTAAAATTGCTGGGCCATATAGCAGTTCTATTTTAAATCTATAATAATAAAAGCATAATATGCTAATTAGACTGGATGTTCTCCTGGATGACCTTCCCAGCAAAGCCTGGGCTGCAAGGGAAGCCTGGGTCCCGGGTGCCAAAGAGAAGCTGGTCCCAGCAGCTGGGGGAAGGAAGGTCTATTCTTACACTAATTTTGTGCATTGGGCTTCTAGTTTTTTAATAAATACCATACTGTTTTCCATAGCGGCCACACAAATTTACATTCCCACCAACAGTACACAAAAGCTTCTTTTCCTCCACAGACTAGTCACAAAGAATTATGCGGTTTTTCTGTAATATATTCATTTACTGAGTGGCAGAATATTCGATTGGTGCTAGATGGCGCTTAGGAAAAAAAGACAGAAAAAGGAGAAGATAATTGATGAATGGTGAGTATTTTCCTTTTCCAGCCCAGGCATAATCTCTAATTTCCAAGTCCTGGTGCATGTGGTTCTCTGAGAATTCTCATTGATTAGTCACAAAGATCTTTAAATATTGAAGTGATTTCCATTGAAGAATAACAGATAATTAAATAGATTGTTATTTTTGCATATAGCTAAGTATTTTTTTTAGTAGTTATTGACTAAGTAAATTATCCAAACCCACTAAATTTTATTATTTCTAAATTACACATATATTATTGGAGGTCTTGGGCTCTAGTACAGCAACTTCATAAATCAGCACATATTTACACAGATGGCTGGTGATTATGTGTTATACAAAAATGATTTCTTAGTAATGCATTATTGGTAATATCTTGACATGGCTTTGATTTTTATTTGCTGACTTTTTAACTCTTAATTATAAATCATTATCTGCTTAATATGTTGAGGATTGTCTGCATAGCCCTACAGCATGTACATATTTGCATATTTGTGGTCTATAATTTTCCCACAGGTAGGCTTTAAGACATTTATGTGTTATAGTTAAACCATGAATCATCCATATCTCCTTTGCTAAAGAAAATGGATATATATTTTTCCAAATATTGCTTATACAGTGTAATTCTTCATTGGTGATCTCTTATATGTAGACTTGGGTAAAATGCATATGAAGAATTGCAAAATAGCCTCAAGATGAATGAGGTTAAATTACTCTCTTACTTTCAAATAGGCAGGACATTAGATGATAAATTGAGGAATAGAAGTTCATGATATACTTAGAAAAATAAATCCACACACATTTTTATTCATTATCTATTGTTGCATAACAATTTCCCTCCAAATTAGTGGCTTCAACAATAATATTAATTACCAGTTGGTATCTGTGGATCAATAATTTGAAGTGGACAGGGTAGGGGTGGTTGGTCTCTGCCCTGTGATATTGGGGGTCTCAGCTATAACACTGGAAGTTTGGGGGATAGAAATAATCTAGAGCAGTGGTTCCCAACATGGGGCACATGCCCCTCAGGGGGGCAATTTGATTTTTTTTGGGGGGGGGGCGGGCAATTGGAGATGAGTTGTTAACAGTGAATTTATTTTTTGCATTTTTATGGTTCTAGGGGCCTCATATACAGTATATAAATATATATTGTTGACATATTTATGCATTTCAGTTCTCTATTATATGTTTTGAAATTTATTTGCTATTTTTCCATATGCTTCATATTATTATTATTATTATTAACAATTTCTTAGTGATTTCTTCCTCAGTACTTCAACTGTCCTTTTGTTCTTTTATTTTTCTCTTGCATGGGTGCCATGTTCTTTGGAAGCTTGTTTAGATATAAGCAAATGGCCTTTTAGGCTTCCTCCATGTGAATAGTGGTTCACTTTACGAACAATAATAATTATATGGCACAGGCAGGGGAAGGTATCAGGATCTTAGAGATGCTTAGGTGGGGTATGGCCAAAACAGGTTTGGAACCACTGATCTAAAGTCTTGACTAGGACTGGAAAATCCACTTCCAAGTGGACTCATCACATCACAAGTTGGTTCCTTTCTACATGAACTTCATATGTGACCTTTCCACAGAGCTACAAAGGCTGGCTCACAACATAGGCTGCTTTCTCGGTTTCTCTTTCAAGTGGGGAAAATGAAAGCAGCATTCCTTTTGTGGCTAGTCTCAGAAATGATATGTTATCCATTATGCAATGTCTTATTTATTAGAAGGAGCCATTGTAATGCAATCCATTTTATAGTCAGTGGATGGGTAATTATGTTCTGTGATATGGTAATTTATAATAAGAGATATATATATATATTTCATCTTTGTCCCCGTCCCCTGACACCTTGACATTTCTTAAGGTGAGAGGACAAAGGTATCTTTTGTCACGCTAATTAGGTGACTTTGGACAGCATCTTAAGATGTGGGCTGGTTGCCAAACAAGCCAACCATGAATACACACCTGGAGCTTTCAGTCCTTCCCCACTTGCAGGGACAAAAAGAGCCTAAGGTGAATCAATTGCCAATGGCCAACTTGACCCCTTGCTCCCCAGTATTTACATACTCACAATCTAGCATCTCTTAAGGTCAGTCCTGAGGCTTAGAAACCTGATCCCCCTTTGTTTTTGGTTAATCCTCACCAGATGATATTTTCCCATTGACTTTTAGAGAGAGTGAAAAAGAGGGGGAGAGACAGAAAACACACATCAATATACACACACCCACAGACCCTAACCAGAGCCAGGGATCTAGCCTGCAATCTAGGTAAGAACTCTTGAGCAGAATCTCAAACCCAGGACCCTTCAGTCCACAGGACAACTATGCACTAAGCTGAACCAAGTAGGGAAACTCCTTTTTCTAGTATTTGATTTTCCCAAACTTTCAGCTGACAAATGTCCTAAGGCAGTGTTTCCCAAACTTTTGACATATGTGTACCCCTTTTATAATTTTCATAATGCAGAGTATCCCTCGTATTCATGAGAACATAGAATTAGGTGCAGCCAAGTGCGGTGCAGTGCATATCCCCGCTAAACTCCAGTGCAACTCATACCCCCACCAAACTCTTCCTGTATCCCTGGGGGTACGTGTACCACACTTTGGGAAACACTGTCCTAAGGGAACAAGGTAGTCTAAACGTGAATCTTTTCACATTGTGCATTCTTTGAAATGTGCCTGCATTAAATCCTCTCCAAAGATTTCAGACAATTATTGGATATATTTTGTTTAGATTTATGATTACTTTTGGCAGAAGGGTTAATCAGTGCTAAGTATTTTATCATGGTTGTCTTCCTTTTTCACTTTTTAAACAATTTTTGTTGAAAATTACTATTATTTCTAACATATATTTTGATAGAATTCACAAATGAAATTATCTGCCTTGAGATTTTGCTCTAAAATTTCATTTTTTGATACATTTGGAATATTTAGCTTTTCTTGTTATTCTTTGTGGGGGTTTTTTAATTGTACTTTGCAAGGAATTGATTAAATTCATGTAATTAAATATTATGGCACAAAAGTCTTCAAAACAGTCTCTTATTTCAATGTCTGTAGGTTTGTTAAACTAATTGTAATTTTCAAAAATTTAAATTAGGAAATGCTATACATTTTTCAATTAATTAATTTTTAAATTTTTCTTTCACTTTTGCCCTTTAACAATCTACCCTGTTTTCCCGAAAATAAGACAGTGTCTTATATTAATTGTTTCTCCCAAAGTTGTGCTAGGTCTTATTTTCAGGGAATGTCTTATCTTTCCATTTGCTAGGTCTTATTTTCCGAGGGTGTTTTATTTTTGGGGAAACACGGTAGTTATAAAATTGATAGGACTCTATACATTTTATTGTATAGCATACTTTTGTTAATATTTTTCTGCAAGGATTTCTATATGAGAACACATAAAGATCTCTCAGTCTTTTATTTGGCTATATAGTATAGGCTTTTTGATAATTAATTTGCACATCACCTATCAATGAACATCTTAAGGCTTGTTATTAATCTGTGCTGAATTGAATAACATTTATTATGTGTAGTTCCACACATATATGAATACATATTTAGGATTAACTTTATATTAACATAATAGATTAGACAAGTGTTATATGTAGTAGTAATTTTGAGAATTACCTAAATTTTTCTTTTTAGAGATTTATCCTAATTTATACTTCTAACCATGTATGAGAACACTTTTTCAAATCTTGTCAACACAATATAAATGATAGTTTAAAAAATCATTCTTGATTTAATTTTGGTTTCTTTTTTATGCTTTGATAAGTGTAATTGATTTTCCTATGTTTAAAACGTGCTTGTATTTTCCCTTTTAAGTGTCTATATCCTTTTCTATCTTTTATTGAACTTTTATTTGATTCTGAAATAATTAATAGATATTATTTATATACTAGTGACATTTTCTTTTGGTCTGAGATATAAATTACAAATATTTCCCTCTGATTTTTATTATGCTTTTGGGTTTGTGTGTGGTGACATTTTGCAATATATAATTTTATTGAATTTATATATAGCAAAAGTGTTTTTGCATGTATCAACATATTCATTTTAATTGCTATAAAATATTTATTTTATGAAATATATATTTAAAATAACTATAAATTTAAGTTTTTAAGAATATTTGAACATTTTTATTTTGAAACTAATATAAATAATGCTACTCAGGATATTTTGAGGGAGAGAATGGGGAAATGTTTTTTACATAGTAGTCTTCTAAGTGGATGTTTCTGTTTAACTCCACCATTTAAAACAACAACAACATATTTTATTGATTTCAGAGAAAAAGGGAGAGGAGAAGAGAAAATCATTGATCGGCTGCCTCCTGCACACCCCCTAATTGGGATGGAGCCTGCTACCTGGGCATGTGCCCTGACCAGGAACCAAACTATGACCTCCTTGTTCACAGATAGATGCTCAACCACTGAGTCACACTAGCCGGCTCCACCATTCTTTATATTTTATTTCTGATCTACTTAGCACTCCACATTACACTGCAGCATTTCCCTGCTACTTTGACTTACATTTTACACTTCTGAAGACAGTATTTTTGGTTTGTTTAACTCATCTTTGTGCTGTGAAGTACTTAGCATAGTTTCTTGTTCACAGAGGCTATAAATATTGGAACAGGCAATTAATGGTAATTGAGAAGACAGATGATCTGGTTCTATGAATAAAGAGCTTTGTTTTTAGTTCAGTTTAGGAAAACCCAAAGGAAGAAGATTGATTACAAAACACCATAGTCTTAAGATTCTTACATTATCAAGGGTGAAATCTGTAGAGAGGGTATAACTTAGGTTAAAATTAATGAAAAGGAGAAATGCAATGCAAATGAATTGAACTGAATATTGTGTGCTACCTCTGATCTTGTTGGAAAAACTAAAATGGAAGTAAGAGTCAGGATTGGCCTGACTTCTGATCTGGGTTGAATTGAGTTAAATTCAATTCACAGAAAAGAAAAATTATTTCACTCTACAAAATAAATGAGATAAATGTTATTAAATTAATTTCATTAGTTTAGATTATTACCATTGTTATGCTTTGATCCGATTGAATTCCACTCAAAAAGTGTAATAGAAGGGTATGAACTAGGTAAGTGGGGCTTGGAGTGTTTGGAGTTGAACATTATAAAATAATCTGGTCTGAGATGATATGGTGGGCTTTGCATTGAATTGAAACAGATTTCATTTGTAGATAGAATTGAATAGAAAACTTTTTTTTTAAGAGAGAGAATTATACTGAAAATTACCTCTACACAAAAATTAAGCAATGCAAACATTTTTAAGGAAGATAACTGCCATTACATTGTTTTTACTTCCTATCTTATCCAATTCAACATATTTGCTATTTTTCTTTTCTTTTCTTTTTATGATACATTTTTTAGTTGACTATTCTGGTATTGTTAACCTTCATGAATGCATAATACCTCCAAAAGGCCAGTTTGCATATTTATAAGAGAAACCTACATCTTTATTTCTCATGACCTCTCTCTCTCAAATAGAACATTACACTAATTACGTTAAGAAACTGCCAACCTACAATAATAAAAATAATTAACTTCATTTTTCAAAAGGACTTATAGGTAACATTTATGGACCAGATGTGGGTGCTTAAGTAAAACTTTATTTACAAAAACAGATGGTGGGTCAGATTTGGCTTCTGTCAGAGTTTTCTGACTCCTGTTAGAGTTGATTAAAAATAACAAAGTAAACAGAGAGATGGAGCAGTATCTTCAGGAAACTAGTTCAGGTTTTTATTGGGTGAGATAATAAAAGTTGGAATCTTAAGAAAAGATGGTTTCTCTTTGTTTGTTTGTTTTTTTCAGATAGATATTTTCCGTAACCCACATTAGTGTTTCTTTATATAGTTGTTCAGCCTTTAAGTATAGAGCACAGAAGAATTTTATAGCCTGAAATAACCTACTTACTGATAAAGTAAAGAATTTGTAACTTTTCCCATACATCCTCTGCAACTATTTTAGAATTATTGTTTTTTAAACCTTAACTTCAATCAGAAGAAAAAAGTTAAAGATAAATTGAAGATACAGCAGAATAATTAAGAGTAGAAGGTTTAATTGGCCTTGTTTTTATTTCCCCATTAAAATGAAAACATTACCAAACTCAACTCTACTCTTCAATTACAGGATACACTTGCCATAAGCACCCCAAACTACATGGTTATTTATAATACCAAGTGCCTGATTTTCAAATGTGTAAAATTCTTCATCCTAATTAATAAAACATCTCTTGGTAATGTCCGTTTAATAACCATAAGGGCAATTTAATAGGCAAAAGTCTAATCTATTTGTAAAGAGATCTTACTGATGTATTAATTTTACATATGCTTTATAGATTTTTTTAAAAAAATTGAACATTTTTATTAATGGGAATAGGCAAGTACTTCAAATCAATAAGTTTAATTGTTTTTATTTTTTTAGTCTTACTGTTGAAAGTATTACATATGTCCATCTTTTTCCCCCATTAACTTCGTCTTGCCCATGCCTTCACCACCCTATTGTCTATGCCCATGGGTTATGCAAATATGCATACAAGTTCTTTAGTTGATCTCTCCCCACCCACTCACCCTCCCCTGCCTGTCCTCTGCATTCCCACAGTCTGTTGCATGCTTCTATGTCATTGAATCTATTTTGTTCAGGAGTTTATTTTGTTCAGATGCTGATACAACAAAACCTTTGAAAGCTGCTATGAATGTGAAGGTAAGAGAACAGAGTTGCAACCTTAACTGATGAATTCCACTTTCAAGATGAGTGGGTGCCCATGCACACAGATGACCATTTATTTTCTCTGTCTGCTTCCACCCACCTCAAATTTATACCATTTCTGTTTTGTTTTGTTTTAAAAAACAGTATGCCTCTCCTACGTTTTGTCCCATATATTTCAAAAAATAAATAACAAGGTGGGATCATGGCTCCTGTGAAACACAGGATTTCAATCAAACTGTCCAAATCAATGAACAATTTCTTTGTTTGAAATACTGCCAACACCAGATCAAAGCTCAATTTCAGTGCAGTTTTGAAAGGTAGCGTAAGGTGACGGGTTATTCCAGAATTCCATTGTAACAAATAGTGGTAGAAATATTAAAGAAATTACTAGGAGGGCCTCACATTGATTTGGTGATTAATGATGACTATTGCAAAAATATATTTTCATTGAATTAATTTTTCACTCAAATGTTTTGTAGTGTATCAAATTGGCTCTGTTTGCTAGTTGTTTTACACATGCAGTTTTAAGGTGACTTTTTTAATTTAATAAAAGATTCATTGTCTTGCTCTAGCTGGTTTTTCTCAGTGAGTAGAGCCTCAGCCTGCTGACCAAAGAAGGGTCCTGGGCTTAATTCCGGTCAAGGGCATGGATCTTAGTTGCAGGTTTGTACCCAGGCCCTGGTCTGGGCTCATACAGGAGGCAACTAATCAATGTCTCTCACATCCATGTTTCTCTCTGTCTTCCTCTCTCTCTTCTACTCTCCCTAAAAATCAATGGAAAAATATCTTTGGGTGAGGATTAACAATTAAAACAACAAAAAGAGGAGTAAGTATACATACTATTACTGAGGTTGCAACTCTTACCAAGAGTTTTGTAATATGTTCTTCATTTAGCATATGGTTGATTTTCAGGTAGCATATAGAATTATTGCTATTGATTTCTCCTTTATTTATGCTCCCTTTAGCCAGATCTCACCCATGCTTCCTTCTCTTCCTTCTCTTCTGATTTATATTTAATATATTACTGATTATGCACATTATGTGAAAGTGTTCTTTAAATATAAATTACTGAATATATATGTATATGTATGTATATATATGCATATATATATTCAGTACTCCAAAATGTGTGTATGTATGTATGTATATATATATATATATATATATATATATATATATATATATATATTCAGTACTCCAAAATGTATACATATACTTAGAATAATTAGAAAGCAGTCTTTATAAAAATACATTTAATTTTCAAAATTGATCTTACAGCTTTTAAAGTGTGTATACATTTTTGAGACCCCCCTGTATAAAAGAAATGATGCTGATAAATAAGGTAACAAAAAAGCTGATAGAGGAGTAGAAGGAGAAAAATTAGGAAAAGAGGAGATGGGTGAAGGAGGAGGAGGAAGAGGAGAAGGAATAAGAGGATCAAGAATAGCAAGTTGAGGGTGAATGTCCACATTAAAAAATTTGGTACATTAGCAAAGTAGAATTTGCATCCCTTGAATTTCCAGTCAATATATTATTTAGTGCTAATAAACATGATAAGTGATTTAATCCAGTAAGTGTAGTTAGTGAAGCTCATATTTTCTTGCATGCATGAAATTAGCTTTTGCATACAGCTGGGTCTCTTCCCCCTTTAGTTCTGTATTAAATAAGCAGTCCTCATTTTATATTAAATTTTACTCACCTGATGTCCAACTTTGTCTTTGGTCAATTACTTTCCCAGACTAGAGGGGGGGGAAAAATCACAAAATGCATTTAAAAATGAATTTAGAAAATTCGAAATCAAAGTGTCATGTCATTGAAAATCATTTCACCACGTCTTTGGAAAGTATACGTGCAATTCCCTCCACCCTCTCCCCTATGATAGACAGTTAGAAAAATCAAAGTATTTATTACTTCAGACTTCTTGAAATAAGAGCTTGCATGTATTAGTTTCAACTATTCCACAGAATATTGTGAAGGTGATATTAATACTTAATGGCTTTCAAAGAGCTGTTTAAACCCTCATTAATTTATTTGGAAAGCTCTAAGTTTAACGGTGCCATAATATGTATTTATAAATTACTTTCTCTTAATGTGTTATTTTCCTTATTTTTCTGACTTTTAAATTGATAAACAGCTGCTTTATGCTGCATATTACAAAGTATGAAAGTGAATATTTGATGTTGTGAAGCTATATTATTGCTAATGGAGTCATTTTATCTTTAGATTTTATTGACGATATAAAAAAATAAATATGACCATAAAGAATACCATTGTCAGAGAATGGAAGCTAGTATTTCTAAATCTCATATTCCTGAACATTAACTCTTAGAGTCCATACCCTTTAAATTCAATATATTATTTTCTTCATTTTAAAAGAGACTAGATAGCTCTCTCAACAGTTCATCTCACTCAAGGGATTGACCACTTTTTACTTTCTTTTTTATCTTAGGCTGACTTGGTTGTGGAGTATTTTATTTAGTTTGAGTTTACAGAATTAAGAATGGTTATTCTGGAGACTAATAATAGCACTTCAGACTTACCAATTAGACAATTGTATTTACCTAACATAAAATGTTAATAAAAAGTCATATAAAGCCTAGCCTCTATACTGCACACTTGAAACTAACATAAAATACTGTTGGATGTAAACTGTAATTTAAGAAAATTAAAAATATTTAAATAAATGAAGTTAAGTAAAAAGGCCAGAAGGGGGAGCTCTCGGGCACTATGTTTATTGCAAAGCCCAAGTAAAATCTGTAATAGCTCTTCCCAACTTCCTTTCTCTTCTCTGAAAGAGTTCCCTCTTTGTTGTTTCAGCAGGCTTGCATGAGACTCACCATGGTTGCATACAGCAAACTGCAATTCCTTGTTTTTCCCAAATAAACTCATTTTGCTGGAATGATTTCTGGCTGCTTTTTACTATCAATACTACTGAGAAGGGATTTATGGGTCAGACTGATCTCCATAATTATTCACTGTCTTACATTTTATTTATTAGCTAATGATTACTCAATAAATGTTTAATGAATTACTAGTATGGGCTGGATGTGTCACTGACCAGAGCTACAGAGATGCCTAAAGAATGGGCACTCCCAATAAGTAATACCACATCCCCTCATAATCACTTTGCTTTGTTCCCTCATTTCCTAGTACTTTCTTCTGGCTCACTCCAGTATAGTCTCACTGCTGACTCTGCCTTTAAATTCAGACTCATTCCTTCTTCAGGGATTTTGCTCAGCCATTCTCTACTTTGCTTACATTCAAATTCTCCCTCAAGTCCCATTTCTCATGGATGCTGAACCTGACTGCCTGTTTAATATCGCAACCCACATCCATCTTGGGCCCAATCTCTGGTAGTCTACCATAGCTTCCTTATTTATAGAGAGTAGTTCTCATTTCTTAATATATAATAGAGTTTGCTAATTTATTATACTTTTTCTTTTATTTTATCCTCACCCGATAATATTTTCCCAGTGATTTTTAGATAGTGGAAAAGAGAGAGAAGAACAGCGAGAAACATCTATATGAGAAACACATCCATTGGTTGCCTCCTGCATGAAACCTGACCAGGGCCCTCGGCTGGAGAGGAGCCTGTAACCAAGGTACATGCCCTTGACTAGAACTGAACCTGGCCCCCTTTGGTCCACAGGCCTATGCTCCATTTACTGAGCCAAACTGGTTAGGACTATCGAACTTTTTCTTTACTGCTTATGTTGCTTAGTCTCTCTCTGCCGGAAGGAACAGTCTGGAGGTGAAAGTTTTTGTTGTTTTTACTCATGTTCCTGGAGCACGTAGAGTACTTAGTAGATGATCCCATATAATAATAAATCCCTAATATGCAAATTGACCTACCACCGGAATGACTGGTCACTATGATGCACACTGACCGTGAGGGGGCAAAAGCTCAATGCAGGATCTGCCCCCTGGCAGTCAGTGCACTCCCACATTGGGGAGTACTGCTCAGCCAGTGCTAAGGAGCAGCTAGCAAGATAAAGAGCAGCAGGCAGGTGGGCGGTAAGGAGTGAGGGCTCCCAGACTGTGAGAAGGCACAGCCCAGGCTTAGGGGCTTCTACCCCCCCCCCCCCCCCCAGTGAATGAATTTTGGGCACCAGGTCTCTAGTCAGTAAATATTGTAGAAAAAGAAAAGGACTGTATCAGACTAACTGTTCTCTGTGGACCTACAAAAAAATAATGAATTAATCTTGAAATTAGGATAAATATCCTCATTCTTCTTTCTGGCACCAGCTATAGACAAACTTTTTAGTTATTTGCTTCATGTTGGTGGGTGGAAAGATATATCAGAAATTTACTTTAATCATCCACTTAAAAACTTAAATGGGAATGAAGGAACTAATTGTTATGGTCACAGAAAAGTATTTTTTTGCATTCTGAAGACCTGGGTTCTATTCCTGATGCAACTATGCTCTAGCTATATGATCTTAGGCAAGTCTTTCAGCAAAAGTGCTTAATAATCAGTCTATAATTTCTACCAAATCTGTGATTAAACTGATAGGATATCATATAAATAAAAGTATTTTGAAGGCACTGTTTCACTGTTAAATATTTTTACTACTATAGTATATTAAATTTACTTTAATTTTGTAGAATAATAAAAAAAAGAAAGTGATCCAATGTCAGTCTTCAAGAATAAGCTTAGTCGCCCCAGCCAACTTGGTTCAGTAGTTGAGCATCACGGTTAGATTCCCAGTCAGGGCACATGCCCTGGTTGTAATCCCCAAAGGGGGGTGTGCAGGAGGCAGTTGATCAATGATTTTGTCCCATCATTGATATTTCTATCTCTCTCTCCCTTCTTCTCTGAAATCAGTAAAAATATATTTAAAAAGCACATTTAGTTAGAGGCACAAAAAACAAGCAAACATAAGATGATATTATATTTAAAACATTCATACCCTTCTGTGATTGATGAACAAATACAAAATGTTCATAATTCCTAAAGGTCACTGTCATAACTAGCAATATTACTGACATTGGAAGAAAGCTATAGAGGAATTAAAGATTATTCTATGGTTGGCCATAAACATAAAAGTTTCTCAAGGACTCATTGAATTTTGATTAAGTTACCATTAAGAGAACAATTGTTCTCCAGTGTCATTTGCATATCCCCTACAATTGCCCTGAGCCTATACAAAAGAATTGTAAGTTATAACTAACTTGATGCTGTATCATTGCCAATCATGAAGAACAGTGAGACTCTTACTTATCAAAATGTACAAGGTGGTTTTCAAATCATAACAAGGTGGTTTTCAAATACAACATAACTCAGGAATAGACTCAAGTTCACATAAATTTAAACTGTATCTGATGCCAATAATGAATGTAGCATAATTAGTGAAAGAACCAAACTCTTTTATTAGCTAACACTTTCTTCCATTGAGAAGTAGCCATTAGAAGTAAAAAAATATAGGCATAGCTTCAGAGCTGTGGTGGAATTTGAACATGAGTACTTGTGGTATGTAAATTAAAGACTTAAATAATATTAGGCAATGATATAAGAATTTATTTTTATGTCTATTTTAGTGATTCAAGGGATTCTCATTTTCCAGTTTCTGGACAATAGTATTTCATGGACCTATGATGTTGGGATAGGTAAGATATTGCTATAACAGGATATTTTATTAAAGATATTTGGTTATAATTCCAGGAAAGTGTGATGGAGAAAACAGTAACATGTTACTTGTGAATAGTACTAAAATATCCCAATACACTTTTCTAAATAGTTTTTCCTCTAAATTACCAGAAGGGGATTACTTACAAAGGTGGATACAATCATTTGGCAGTGAATTTCCATCAGTTTACTGACACTAGCCATTACACATAACCTCAACCATCAGTAAGCTAAGCTCATTACACTCCCTCTCCCATCACCTTTGAATTGTTCTTGAGGCATTGCTTAGTCTCTGGACAGTGTTGCCAATACAGTTTAGCTAAGTGTGAGGCCTGCCCGTCAGCTTCTGGCTCTGTTTTGCTAACAGTTTGGAGAGCAATTACTCCCCAGAGGTTAAGCATGCCTTGTGCAATATATGCTGAGCGGTCCGACCAGAAATCCACATAGATCCAAGCCTGGTCTCCTGCCAACTCAAACAGTAGGAGGATTCTTAGCTCCTAAAATATTTTAGGTACCAAAGCCAAGCAAGATCTACTGGATGCTTCCCTGTGATTTTAGATTTTCAATGCCTTGCACATCATGCTTTACTGTACAAGAAAAAACTGAAAAGTACCATTAACTTTTCTTATTTTTTTTTTTTCCTATTTAATGCAAGCCCCTGGAGACAAGGGATTTCAAGGTGCATTAAATTAGGATATTATGCCCAATAGGATACCATTGATGCAACTTAATATGGCACATCAGATAGGGATTTCTGCCTTCGACTGTCAACATTTCATCTTTGGTAGTATATAAACAAACAAAATAAATTAGCTGAGACATTTTAAAAACAACAAAATGCATATTTTCACTAAAAATGCATATCTAAAAATACAAAATCAGATGAAACTGACTTTTTGGTTGATAAATGTATGTATGCAATGTTTTTTTAACAATCCTGAAAAATTCAATATTTATTTAAAATATGAAAATGGCACATATACTTGTAATATAAAGATTTTATTAAAACATTTCAATTGCTGATGTTATGTTAGAATTACCTTGCTTGAAGTTAGATACATAAAATACTCCTTTAAGACATGCCAACCCCAGGCATCAGGAGTTTGGATTTGCTTTCTGCAATGCAATTTAATATTCTGTCTTTTTAGAAGTGTCCTGCAATTGGTCTAGCTATTTGAGTGATGATGTGTATAATCATGTATAATGTAATGGTGAAGTATTGACAAGCCTGCTTAGCCACACACTAAGTGTCATCCTCTAATCATTCTATCAGTAATAAATGTAATGTTTGAATGCCTTTCTAGTATCCATATCTCAATGATCTAAACTAGCCTGAGTAAGAGAGAGACTCTGAACAATTTCTATACTCTCTAAATCGGTGAAAAAATCATGCCCAAACTGAATTTTGTAGAATTTTTAATGCATGTACCTGACATTATTAAATGTTAGGGTAATCAAATGTATAATACACAACCTCAGGAAACTATAGTCGGCGAATAATAAGCAGTTTTCCAAACATCTGAATTGTATAACATTAGTATACTGCATAAGAGTACTAGTGACTCACCCAACTCACTGATCTTGGGTCATTGGGAAATTTCTACAACTTAAGGATCTCTTATAAATAACAGAGCTCCACCATTAAACGTTCAGGAATCCAATCCTATTTGTTCGCCCTATTGTTTATAAATTATCTAGGGGATTCTCACTATTGGCATTTTACTAAGGTCACAAATTAATTGAATGCTCTAACTCCAATGACTGGTAACAGTGCCATCAGAAGGTCAATCACAGAACTTTGGGGATTACATAATGAGTTAGTTTAGTGTCACAGACTTTTCAATGCACTAAATTATTACTGCATCCATTGCTTCTGTGTAATCATCATCACTACTGGATCACACCATGTAACCTTAAAATTATAGAACTGCTTTACTATAAATCTTGTGAACCTAGACTACGCATCTTTGCTCAATTCCATTTTGTAATAAAAGGCAGCTTTCATGACTATTATAGAATTAAATACTATAAAAAAATATCACATGATCTCAATCACTTGTGGAATATAATGAACAACATAAACTGATGAACAAAAACAGATCCAAAGACAGAGAAGCATCAATCAGACCATCAAACCTCAGAGGGAAGGATAGGGGAGGGGGAGGGTAAGGGGGAGAGATCAACCAAAGGACTTCTATGTGTGCATATAAACACCAAGGACATGAGGGCATGAGTGGGTGGGTTGGGGGAACAAAGGGATATAAGGACACATATGTAATACCTTAGTCAACAAATAAAAATAAATAAATAATAAGCTGTAATTGGGATGTATGGCATTGTGTACTACTGAACATCAACTCTTCACCCTCCCTCCCCTCTTTCCCCCCAGAATTTAAACTAGGTCTCATCAATTACAAAGCAATGTATTTTTGGTCCTGACCTTTGTCTATCCTGATTTTGTTATCTTGAGAGCTGGGGATTCTGAGAATCAAAATATCTTTACTGTTTCATAAAACACTCTTGATATTTTTTATTGTACATAACCTTAGGTCAATGTCCACATTTTTCACATCTATATAATAATTTAGGAAAACTTATCACTTGAACTTCTTAATTGCCCCTTTCCCCCCATTCTTGTCCATTTTAGGCCTAATTAAAAAAAAAAAAAATATATATATATATATATATATATATATATATATATATCCTCCCTCCCCCTTCCACTGCCACAAAGAAACTTATAGTGTTACTAGAGGCCCAGTGCATGATTTAATCGTGCATGTGTAGGGTCCTCTAGGCCTAGCCTGCCATCAGGGCCATGTCGCGACACTTGCACACTCTGCAGACACTGCTGGTGCCTCGCCCTGCAATGCCTCACATGCTCTGTGGATTCTGCCAGTGGCCCACCCCGCCCACCGCAAGAGCCACTACTAGTTTGGTCATGACACCACAGGACTTTTAATGATATAGAAAGGAAAGAGTCTTCCCTTTTTAGGCTGAGTCCTCTTATGTATACATCCCCAGAGGACTGATTTTCCCCTCCTTCTCACCCTTTGTCATATTTTTTGACTCGGGTTTCCTGCTTCTCTTGGACACAAGTGCAGTTTCCTTCAAAATACAAAGACAAGGTTCATCTACTAATACTGGAGACATCACTCAAGGGGTCTCACTTCCAAGTCCTTGTCTTTAGCTGTAGAAAACAGGCTCTGTAAACATTCTCTGATCCACTGCTACCTAAGCAACTATCTTCAATTACTCTTCTGAGCCATGGTACATAAGCATCTTCCCTCTGATGCACCGTAATGAACTTGCACAAAACTATGGTTCTTGACACTCCCAAATCCCAGACTAAGCCTCTAACCTCTCGGACACTCTGAAGCACCGATCATCCACAGAATACACAATGACTTCACATTTCATAGCAAGCTATTTCTTTTTGCTCCTTGGCTCCAGGCACACTTCCGGGATCTCAGTAGACTATTCTAGCCATATTAACAATGTCATCCCCTGAGGTTGGAGGATCACCCCTGAAATTCTCTCAGTTCTCGTTTCTGAACTGTTACTATACCTGATGGGCAGTACTTCTTCAGTGTTCGCCATAAAATATTGGTGCTTGCTTAAGTGGTGACACCATTAATTTGGCAGATGGGAGACCCCTGTTAAATCTGAGGACTTTGATGATACCAAGTGTTATAGGACTCCAGAAAGAGGATTGAATCTTAGGGTTTCAGGGTCTGAGCTTGAGTCGATATCTGTAAAATGTATATATTTAGGCAGTTCCCTTTTCAGCTATGTGCCTGAAAGTTATGAGAAATTCATATTTTCAGAAGATTTACCAGAACTCCTGGTGACATAACAGTCTTACCAAATATGTTAGCTCTTGAAGTCTTCTTTGTTGATGCTAAACTCAGGTTGCATGTTCATCAAGTAATACATTGGTGTTATAACTAAATTAGAGAATCCTCTGATGTGGGTATAATGAGATGCTTAATTTTTATAATACATTGAGGCATGATGGTCAGAATCTGTTGATAAAATCTAATGGAATTGAAGTCTTTGTATTTGTGACCGGCAACTCTGATACCTGACCTTGCATGATTATGCTTCTCTTCCCTGGAGCTAGAGATAAGACCAAGTTGTTTTTCCTTTTCCACAGATGATGCTAAGCTTAAATCATAGTAGCACCATTCAGTGTTTGATCAGTAAAAGAATGATAAAAAGTAGTGAGATAGAGACACACAGGGCCTTAGGATTTGCCCCTCTCTATGGAATAAAGTGAATGTGGCTAATCATACACTTGCTGATGTCATTGATTACCTAATATGTGCTGAGCTGATCCTTTACATGTTTTAACTAAATTAAACCTCACAACAGATCTGTGCGGGGGTATTATTAGTTTTCCCTCCCCCAAATTATGTAGTTGAGAAACTAAAGTAAACAAAGGTCAAGTAACTTGTTTAAGTTCATATTGCAAGTAAATAATAGTCAATATGCTAACCCATGACGTCTTATTCCAAAGAGTTTGAGTAATGCTCACAAGACTACATAGCTAAATGTCTGTGTGTGTGTGTGTGTGTGTGTGTGTGTGTGTGTGTGTGTGTCTGAGAAAGAGAGGGAGAGACTGTTGGCATTAAAATATTAATCAGAAAGTTTCAGTGTATGTATTACTCTTACAATGTTTATTTATCACCTTTCTTATCCTCCTAAAGTGAAAAGAATTAACTGTATTCCTTCTTGCATGTTACTTCCTGTTTGACACTTACAATTACAATGCAACTCATAAGAATAATGAATTCCTACATGGAAAATTTATCATAATATGGGGGTTTGAAAGTGTAAGCCATATAGTTTTAATGCAGTGTTGATCCCATAGGTTGATACAAAAGAGAAAGAGGCAAGCAAATGTAACAAATTAAAATAAATTATTAAATGGGAACAAAGAGTAAAATATAATCTATTTTTTTCTTAGGGCTTTATACCATAAATTCAATTAGTTTGAACTGAAAAGAGATTAATCAATTTCTATGAGCTTCGGGTATTGCAACCAGTGAATGAATTGGAAAAAAAGAAATGTTCTCAAGAAAACTCATCTCCTCCTCAATGATGTTCCAAATGAATTGCTTACTGTATTTGGACTGTCTAGTGCTCTTTTTCAACTACTTTCCTAGTCTCAGACATTTCCACAATCACATATGTGTGCATGCATGTGCATGCACACGCTCACAACCACATTTGTCAGATGACAAATTAAATACCTATATATGTAAAAGCCTAAGTGATCTAATGACCCAATGACTGGTCAACCCGTAGCTATGATGAACACAGACCACCAGGGGGCAGACACTCAATGTAGACACGCCCCCTGGTGGTCAATGGGTTCCCACAGCAAGAGCGCTGTTAAGCTCTTCCAAAGGTGCCAGATGCCAGGCTTATGGCTGGCAAGTGCAACTGTCTTGGTATAAGACTCTCCCACCTGCCTCCAAGGCAGTGCCATGGAGTGGTGGTGGTGGTGGCAGGCACAGCTGGGCCAGGATAAGTGTAAGTTGCACAGTGCACCACCTGGGCTCTGGCTTGGGCTCCTAACTGGCTGCCTGCCGCTTCAAGTACTACTACATCTACTACATCCCTCAAAGGATGTCGGAGTGCCTGGCCTTCAGGGATCTGGCCCAAACTGGCAGTCTGACATCCCTTGAGGGGTGTCAGATTGAAGAGGGTGCATGCACCAAGCCTCTAGTTTCATAATAAAACAACATGATCTATAGGGGAATCTACTCCCATGGAGAGCCAAGAAATAAAAACAACTTAGACTTTACACATGTAGAGAGAAAGAAAGCACATTTAGTGTAGTTTGTAGGACAGAGTAAGGTTACTGGGTTTAATGCATTGAGTATAAAAGTGCTCAGACTCAGTTTCCAAGGAACATGATGGAAGAACATGTAAATTTAAAGACATAGAAATGAAAGAATTATTTAATTTTCTGAATAAATTACAAGTAAAACAACTATTTCTGGTGTAGTGGGGAGGATGAAATTTGGAATTTGAGATAAATCAAGAGACTTAGAAAGCAAATATTCACTGCAGTCTTGACAAATTCCCTCTTTTTTGCACAGATATTATCCTAATGACCCACTGGTTATCTGAATGAGTTTTGTGGCCAAATCTAAAAATTGATTTGAAATTTCTCCACTCTTAACTCATTGAAGTAAGTAGGTGGCCCAAATGTAATTGATATATGTGAACCTGAGGTCAATAGCAAAGCTAAACTAATATTTCAATTAAAATCTTGTATGTATTACAGAAGGTGCCTAATATTTGCTATTTGAATGAATTAATATTTTCTCACAGAACATATCTATCTTTTCTTACATTGTGTAGCTCAACATTTTTAATATAAAAATGTTTTTATCTCCTGGAAATGATGCTTATAAAATTTGAATACAGAGTACATCAAAGCTGTAATACATAATCTGTGAGTCAGTCATTGAAAGGATGTATTAAATCAAATTTTCTTCACAGGATTGTAAAACATGTAAATTGTTCTCCTTCCACATCAGAAAGCTCCATTCTTGCTCACTTTCATTTCATGAAACGTTGTCAAACCTTATGCAATTTCATCCTGTCATTTTGTTCTGTTTGACTAATTCCAATATTGATTACACAGTATTTTTCCCAATGATTGTCTCTGTTTTCTTCATTTTTTTGCTGATATAGATGTGAATTGGTTCATTCCCACCATTGCCCATTGCGTTACCGAATCTACTCCTGCTGGTCAACTCTGCCCTCCTCTGTGAGTCCACAGCATTCTGACTCTATCCGATAGAACCGTTATTTTCTACTCAAGGCTTATTTGCCTGAATCATCTTTACTCCTTTTGAACTTACGTCCCCCACCTCACCCCCCATTGTATCTCCTTTAGCCTTGTTCTTATGTTTTACAAAAGTTAGTGTTGACACTATCTAATTCAGTCTAGTGTTAATGTTAGAATGAGCTGTGCAGTAGTGAAGTGTTTGAATTAACAAGCATGATTTTAGTACATGTATTTTTTAAGCACAGATTATACTTAACTAAATGAAACTCCTATTAACTCTTCCATGGATGTTGCAGTGTGTTTCCACAGTAAACGGTATTTTATCACCTAACAGGAAATAGCAGCATTCCACACACTGGGTTCTCCTATGTATTTCTGTCAAAGAGTGAATTACATATATCCAAATTTTAATGCATGTATTATTCTGATATAACTAATAATGAATACATTTCAAAACACCATATTCAATGTCTGTAACTGCTACTAGAAAACTCTGGGTAGAACTTTTTAATGAGTTGTGCATGGTGTAAAATATGTTGTGACATCTTTGAGTATTCTTAGAATTAATTAGTAACAAGTGGGAT
This sequence comes from Pipistrellus hanaki, assembly GCF_964339955.1. Classification (NCBI taxonomy): domain Eukaryota; kingdom Metazoa; phylum Chordata; class Mammalia; order Chiroptera; family Vespertilionidae; genus Pipistrellus; species Pipistrellus hanaki. The sequence continues at coordinate 71,676,649 of NC_140511.1, forward strand.
TTTGGCAAATAATTTTATAGAAGACTACAGTTAGCTAATGCAACTACTCCTACTAACATTGTAGTGAATGTTACAATATGCTATTTACATTAAAAAAAAAGTGTTGAAAGGTTTGTTGACACTAACTTGACCATAACATTTACTATGCAGCAAATGAGATCAAAGGAAATGTTCAAGATTTGTTTTTCAGTCGTCTTCTAGACCCCTGGGAGATGTTCAAGCAATCTTTTCACATAGGAAAATGTCTTTATAAGTTATGAAAAACTAAAATATTTTCAGACTTAAGAAGACTTTTGTGTCATTCCAATGTCCCCATTACCAATACTCCTTGAAAAAGCATGGTGTTCATGTAGAACACAATATCATGGTATTGATCTAGTGAGAAAAGAGTAGAGAAAAATGATAACTTCTCTTCTGGTTGTACTGTTTCTAGTTTTGTTGTCAAATATATTATTGAATCATCTTAAAGTAACCACTGGGAAAGAAATTCCTGAATATTTTTCAATGCCCTTCCAGGATCCTTTGTAAAATGTGTAGTTGGTTGAAAGGCTCCTAGCAAAGGACCTTTAATGCATTCCTGTTAATTATCACCTATTGGAACAGTCCACTTGGCAAGAAACTCAGTGTGACCTATGGCCAACATCAAGCAAAGAATACCCTCCATTGTCAATGTACTGAATTCTGGCAACAACCACATCAGCAGAGAAGCTGATCTTGAAAGTTTAGCTTTCAAATGAATCCTTATTATTTGCTGAGACCTTGATTATAGTCATGTAACAGAATCAATGTATCCAATTAAATTTAAATTTAGATAAATAACAAATAATTTCAGTATAAGTATGTCCTATAAAATATTTGAGAAAAGCATACTTTTAAAAAGTTGTTTATCTGAATTTCAAATTTAGCTGATGCCTTGTATTTTAACATGTATTTAGTTCTACCATAAAGCAAAGGATGAAACCGAGCCCTAACAATATACATAGCTCAAATTATGCATTTGATAATAAATGGCTATTATTTGAACCACTCTGTGGGATAAATTATTACACATTAATGAAAAGAAAACTAATGTATTAGCTTGTTAAATTTTACCCAATTTTCTAACCAAATTTATTTTTTATCTTAAGTCTACTGTACAATATACTCTTTCCAATTTCTTATTCAAAAATTCATTTTCTATGATCATCTAAATAAGTTAAAAATAATTTATTTGGAAATAGTAGATAATAGACTCAATATGTCAGTAGAAAACTCTGTATCTGTTAGCACACATTAATTATATGAGCACATTTGTGTTACTGACTTAGTCAGTTAAATATATATTTAATTTACTTTGTATCTCCACCAAATTTCTAGTTTTCTCAGAGTATAATCAAAATAGCCCTTGCATCAAAGTTGTTGGAGTCCAGTTATATTTTTTCTAGATAACCTATTTGTTATCATTATAAAAGTTAATTTGTCTGACTTGTTTTGCATCACTATTTCCTCCATGAGATGCTAACAAATATGAGATAAATACACAACCAAGTGAGTTAGAATTTGCCTCTTTTTAATATTAAGGTAACCAATCTATAAACATAGATTGAGAATAAGAATAGCAGTTGTATACAACTGACCCTAGAACACATGGTTAGGGGCACAGACCTCTGTACTTCCAAAAATCAGTGTATAACTTTTGATTTCCCTAAATATTAACAATTAATGTCTACTATTGACTGAGAGCCTTACTGATAATATAAACAGTTGACTAACACATATTATCTATGTGCTATGTACTATCTACTATATTCTTATAATAAAGTAAGCTAGATTAAAACTGTTATGAAGAAAATAATAAATTATATATTAAAATTCATTATTAATTGTTAATTAATTTATAATGATTTTATTAATAATCCGTGGATTAATTATTATAAGAAATTATTTATTGAAAAAATATGCATATAAGTGGACCCACACAATTCAAACCTGTGTTGTTTAAGGACTAACTATATTTCAAACTCTCAGATATTTTCAATATTCCATAACCATTATTAATAGTAGTTTAACAATATTATTCACAGGTTTATTTTCCTTATCTGTTATTAAATTTTATTTATTCAAGAAATCCTATTGTGGGGAAAGCTAACTCAAGAAAGGAAGGAAGGGGGAAAGAAAAGTAGGTTTCATTTTCTTTGGCTTCATAAACTTACCAGGAATTTTCTACTATTTATCTAAATACATTTATGATTTACTTATCTTTATCTATTGGATATTAATTTTCTCATTGATTTTAACAAACCCCCATTCTTTTCTTCTAGTGAGACAGAAAGCTTTCTCACAATTAATTTCTCCCATCAGATAGTGTTTGGTAATGTATATTCTACCCTTTTATGAATGGTTCAAAGAAAAGAGAATTATTTCAACCAGAAAACCAGACATATTAGAATTGTGATTCATATGCCATAAATCATTTAATTCATGTATCATTAACTTACTAACTGAACTGCATCATGAAATATATTTTTCTGCAATGAAGTTAAAATTTTTACTTATGCATTAATCAGATGTTAAATTAAATGTAAAAGAAAACGAATCTTTGATAGTATTTGAGGAATAAGTCAAGTGATGTTAAAATGAGCAAATTATTTCAATACATAATTCTATGAATATTTCTAGAAGTGGATTATGATTCTCACACATTGAGATGCATATACAATTCAAGGGCAAGTTTTAAAATCCAGATTCCAGGATTCAACCTAGAGATTTTTTAATATATACAACTGGTCTGAAGAATGCATGAGATACATATATTCTTCATAAAACAACAACAACCAGTAGATATTCAATTTTTTTCTCACTTTGTGAACAACTTATATGTCCTCCACACATTTTTCAGGGGGAAAATGCATATTTTTTTATGAGATGAAGCTTTCATTATTTCCTCGTGTACTCAGTGACATGGAAGCCAGAGCAGTATTACACCTATTTTCTTAGTAACTTAGTAAATGATTCACTTGAATAAACCTGACCACAAAGTTCAGTCTGACATGCTTTTCAATCCTGACCCTTTTATTCTTCAATACGCTTTGTGGAGTTGAATATAAACAATAGTTGTCTTTCTTTTAACTCTTATACTATAAACCTTGCTTCTTTGGATTTGGAGGGACACTTGCTCCTTGTCAGGCCCACAGAATCTAACCAATTGCCAATGAATACTACTGACAAATATGTGAAGTCTTTTTTCATGTTCCTCATGTATGGGTCAGTAGAGAAATCAGACCCTCTTACAGTGGTGCCTCGCATAAAGAACGCCTCGCACAGCGAATGCTGCACACAACGAACTTCATTTCATGATTCATACAACGAACTTCGTTTTACACAACGAAGTCACCTGAGCTTCCACGACTGCTTCGCCCGAGCTTCCACGATCGCTGCCGATGTATTGCATCCTTCCGCGCAGGCACTGCAGGCAGTCATTAGTCACTGCGCTTAACTTAAGCACGTATCGCGGCAATCGTTCTTCATTACGAATTAAATCACGCACGTATCACGGCAGTCGTCCTTTTAAGTTAAACTCAATACACTGTATCCGGATTCAGCTGAAGCAAACAGGATCAACGATCTTTACTCCGATACTCTTGTCCGTTATTTCCGGCAGATGTTGGAGAAAAGAGAAAAACAAACGACTTTGGACAGGTTTTTCATGAAACCATCGGCCAAAAAGCAGAAAATGGATGAAGATGTGTAAGATTCGGTAGACTCTACTTAGTCTGTCTTAAAATTAAAAAAATGTGTGTGTTTTTTTTTTTAAAAAATTATGTTTTTAGATGTATCTAAATAAAAATAATAACAAAAAAATTATCTTTTTTATGTCATCTTAGCATATTTTATGCTACAGAACGAATTATTTTTTTAACATGTATTGTTATGGGAAAACACGTTTCACATAACGAACTTTTCGCATAACAAACTTGCTCCTGGAACGAATTAAGTTCGTTGTGTGAGGCACCACTGTATTTAATTCCCCACCACCTCACTGCTCTCCTATTCACGGATGCTGTCACAACATGTTTTGCACTAACTCTGTCACTTTTCAACAGTATTTTGCAAATATCCTCATTCCACACTTTTCTAAATATTCTGCTCCTCTGAAGCTCATGCCCTCACCCATTCGCCACAGGGCATCATAGAGACTAGTAATTTTTACTCCCTAAAAGTGTTGCTACTGGACTTCCACTATTCCTATTTACTCCTCAGTCAATTCTTCCCTTAATTGGTCTGGGTTCCCAGGCTACATTACTAGCTTACTTATAACCACATCTTGTCACAGCTTTGACCTTCATGCCACTCCATTTCATACAGCCATCTCCACTCTGAGGTTCTAGCACTTGTCATCACCTGATATGCTATCCTCTTGGAATTCCAATCCTTTCTATCTAGACAAATACTTATCGTGACAATCCTCTTGATGTTACTTCTTCTAAAGATCAAAATATATAAAATAACTATAAATTTTGAGAAATATAAATACAACAGGTAGAGGCGAGTTAGGCTGCAAGATGAATATATAATGTATAGAAAATAAGAGCTATCAATAACCCAAATAATAAATATTTCCCATTTAATGTTTTTGGCATCAAATAATATCCTTGCATTATTTTAATCCTTATAAAATGTTAATTTTATGGTAAAACTTGAAATATGTTGCATGCATTGAAAAGAACATTTATTCTGTACTTGTTCACTACAAATATCTAGTAATTCCAAACATACTATCATGGATCTTCTCAAAGACAGAATCTCACATTTTGGAAAAATTCTAAGTAAAAGCTCCCTTCCTTTAAGAGTTGTCTTTTCAAGTTTGTTTTAAAGCCTGTATGGCCAGGTTGAAAATCAAGAGCTTTTGTTTTCACAAGTCAGTAATAAAAAGTCTATAAGATCATAATTCTTCATAATCAAGGACAAATATGTAAAAGAATAATCTTAAAGTCATATAGTTAGTTATAGCACTTTCTAATATTAAGCAGTTATCTTCTAAGAGCTATCCTGATTCTTTTATATGCCTAAACTTGATTTTCTCAAACTTCCAATTACCTATTCAATATTTTCACATAAATGTCTCCCTGATGTTTCAGACTTTATACACTTGAACCAAAGTGTTTTAATTATATCACCAAACCTTCCTCTCTCCTGCTCCCATTACCATAGCACTCAATGATACCACAATTCACCAAGTACTTATGGCATCACTCTAAAAGTCAAAGGCCTCTCTGTGTATATTAGAATAAGGAGAAATTTTAAAATTTAATAAGGATACAAATGATTTGAACTTTGGTATTACCAACTGAACTAATTCAAACATCAAACATTCAATTATTTAATGCAAAAAAACCCCCATATATCTCAAAGACATTTTGCAGAGCAAATGCAGCTTTAGACAAAGATTATATATTAGATGATTAATATTTTCAGAAATTCTAAAACAGACAAGATTAAACTACTGTGATGGAAATTAGAACAGTGCTTTCTATTTAAATAGCTTCTTATTTCCCTGTAACTAGTATCTCATGCAAAACTGGAATTATATTTATTGGATTTAAAGTAAAATAACTGCTAATAACCAATTTTTGAAACTGCACTTTATTATTTCATAGCCATTTGAAATTCGGATTTATGCATGTCCTGTAGAAATGGCATTGATAAAGACCAAAATAAGCAATTAGACATCCATTTATCATGTCTTTGCAAGATAAGAAAAAAAAGCATTTTTTTTCCTGAATAATATAATAAGGTATGAGAAGATTTTAATTATGTGGACTGCCATAGATAAGAAAATGGACAAAAAATTATTTCATATAGTTGTATCCAGTTTTCATTATCTTCTAAATTTTCAAGAAGAAATATCATTTCTAAGTAAAGACAATTTCTTCCTGTCTTTATAATAGTTAAATAATATATTTAATATAAGTATAATTACTCTTAAAGACATGTTTATATAACATTGATGTGTAACTAAATGGAAACATTAAAACAAAAAAAACTTGCTAAGTTTTTGAACAGTTTTAGACCCTCTGTCTTGTTGACAGAGTAATTTGGCATCTTGAATGAGCTGAGAACAGCATTTGGAATGTATGTGTATAAATTGTGAAGGTTTAGATTGACAACATGCATGATGACATGTCAAGAAATATTTGCAAATATTTCTGGTGTCAGCACAATTCAGATTCAAATAAGGATTTGTCTGGCATAAGACCATTTATATGTAAACTAGTAAATAAATTGAAGCAGAGGAAATAAGTGTCATGAGATTTGTCCCCCACTGCTGGATTTCAGAATAACCAGTAAATGCCCTGGACTGAATGATCGCTATCATACAATTAAAAGCAAAACAAAACAAAAACCCTCACAGAACATTCTGGCTGGCTGTCCAGGCTAAAGTTGGCAAGAAGAGATTTCAACCCCATGGTTTCTAAAAGTATGTATTTTTGTGACATGAGATTTATTCAAGATCATTAGAGTGATTAAGACAGAGTATCAAGAGATATAAATTACTTGTTTATAAGGGGGGAGGAGAAAAATATCACCACTGATGAACTTGCTGAAATTCTCTTTGTTAAAAAAAGGGTATGAGCCCAGCAGGTGTGTCTCAGTCATTGAGTGTCAATTCATGAACCAAGGAAGTCACAGATTTCTGGTTGAGGCACATGCCTCGGGTTTGGGCTTGATCCCCAATAGGGGGCGTGCTGGAGGCAATGATCAATGATTCTCATCATTGATGTTTCTGTCTCTCTCTCCCTCTCCCTTTCTCTCTGAAATCAATAAATATATATTTTAAAAATAAAACTAAATGGATCTGATTGCTTGGTTGCTTCTAAACAGAAGTTCTGTTACATTCTGAGCCTGTGGGGGCCATCCCACAGATCAGATAAAGGGCATGCTTAAATGGATTGGAACATATACTTTCTGATGAGAGAAAACTAGGGTCACCCCAGATTCAGCTACTTAATTCACCTGCATCTTACTTTCCTTAATCACAATATGCCTACTGTGCAGATCTGTTGTAAAGTAACAGATAAAAAGGATTACGAATATTTACTGCCATGTTGAAAGTGTTCCATCAGTGGTTGCTGCCTCAGAGGTTTGTTGTCAAAGAGCAAAAGAAGATTAAGGTTTCAGAAAAGGGTTTGAGGCATGGAACTTTTTCAAGTGGTTAATTCTGTGCAACTGGGTAAGTCACACAACTTATTGCTCATGTAATTGAAGGGAATAATGCATGAAATCATTTTTATACTTTATGGGAACCTGAGATTGTTTATAATATACTACATAATATAAACAGTATGTAGAAACTCACCATATCTTTCTAGGGACAATATTTCCAGAACAATGTGGCATTTTTTATGACAAATGTTTTCATGAATAAGTGTAAGTGTGTGTGTGTGTGTGTGTGTGTGTGTGTGTTTCTGTTGTATTAAAACCTTCATTTCTCCTCTGAATGAAGCATATTGTTTTACCTGTGATAATTTTTCTCCTAAAGGTATAAAACTTTTAAAAGAAAAGTATGCCCCGCCACTGTAGCTCAGTGGTTGAGCATTGATCTATGAATCAGGAGGTGGAGGTTCAATTCCCAGTCTGGGCACATGCCCAGGTTGCAGGCTCAATCCCCAGTGTGGGCCATGTAGAAGGCAGTTGATCAATGATTCACTCTCATCATTAATCTTCTATCTCTTTCTCCCTCTTCCTCTCCCTTCCTTTTTTGAAATTAATAAAAATGTTTTTAAGACAATAAATAAAAGAATTAAATAAAAGTATAATTATCTGAAAAAATAAGAGCCCTGTTGTATCTGGGAATGAATACCCTATACTTATATAAAGCTACCCATGCTAATCTTAGTGTTAAACCTAGCTTGTTATTCTAACCTGATATTGTCCTCTCCAAACTAGAGCTTACATGTTAAAAGTTTCTTGTCTAAGTATATTTTACTAGAATCATCAGTTTCCATTCCTGTGTGTAGCTAGATCAGCCTGATCTTTAAGGCCCTAGCTAACTCTAACTGCTCAGACACAGAATCTGCTGACAAAAAGCCAGATGGTCAACTCAAAGACACTGATCATAAAAATCCATATGGCAACCAATAAGGATACTGCCTGCATAGCCCCTCCCCTTGTCTCTGTTCTGCTTCCCCTCTCCCTCCTTATAAAAACCTCTGCCTGCTAAGAGATGTTAAGATGAGCTTTGGTATAAGTGTCCCCATCTCTCAGGTGCTTCTCACCAGCACCTGCCTCACGAGTTTGGCTGTTTGGGGGCAGGCAGCAGAACTTGGGTCAGTTACACTATCCCTCCATTTCTGTGATAGGAGTTTTACTTCCATAGACACCAAATCACAAACACCAATGGCCTGATCTCATTGAGCAATCTCCTTTTAATTCCCTCACTCTTCCACTAGCTCACCCCGTTGATTAAAACCTCTTCTGCATTTTGTCTCCGTATAGTTGAGTTCAAAATCTCTCCCCTAGTGCAATAGTATTGAACCCATTGGAATAGTCTTGAGTAAAAGTAAAGTTTCCCTTTATACCATTAGGGCAATTAAAAAACAAATGCTCTTTATACAACATCCCTATGCACTAACTGCCACTTCCTCTCCCTATTATCCTACATTATTCTTCTCTATTGCACTTCTGACATATATTTACTTTTAGTATAATTTCTGCTCCTTACTATCACTTATAAGAGCCTTTATGTTTTTGTGTATTATATTTATAGTCCCTCAGATAATAAAAAAATGAATGGAAGTGTCATTCAATGGCCTATTTTAATACCCCTTACCCTGAAATTTAAGGAAAGGGCCTTTGGACTTGTAACTGCATAAGAGATTCTACAGAAAGGATTTTTATGTTTTCATTTTCTTTTCCTTTATTACTGATCAAACCTAATATGTTCTATAGAGTGAGGTAACAAAAGGAGTGATTCCTGCTTTGAGGCTTTCAAAATGATATATAAAACACTCTAGTGAACCTGTAGATAGAGAATATATCTTTTTTAAAAGAGCTTCAACTATTCATGGTAGAAAATCATAAAGCAATTATTGTAACCATAAAATCCTTTTCCATGTTAAATTAAAATTTCTCAACAAAACCAAATATAAAATCTATGAAGAAATTAAGCATTTTAGTCCAACTTGTGTTTGTTTATTTTTTAATTTTATAGATATGTTGATTCCAATCCTTGATTGAATTTCCCTCTTCATTTTGGGCACCAGAAAATAAGAACACACAATTAACCAATTCCTCACAGTTGCATAGGACAGTGTTTCCCAACCTTCTCTCATGATGAGAATCACCTGGTGGAGTTGTTAAAACACAGATTCCTGAATCCCAACTAAGAAGTGCTAAACTAGGATTTTTGAGAACATATAGGTAAAATTGCATACCTAACTTAGTGCTCTGTATATAACATCTGTCTTAGAGCATTGGTTAAGTATACAATTTTACCTATATGTTCCCAAAAATCCTAGTTTAGCACTTCTTAGTTGGGATTCAGGAATCTGTGTTTTAACAACTCCACCAGGTGATTCTCATCATGAGAGAAGGTTGGGAAACACTGGCATAGGAGACATATTTCTCTGAGGTAATTTTATTCCAGTTTTGTGTTATTGTTCTTTCAATCTAATTTCTCTTTGAAAAATGAGTCAAGTAATTCTACATAATAAAAGGCTAATATGCAAATTGACTGAACAGCAGAATGATTGGTCGCTATGACATGCAATGACCATCAGAGGGCAGATGCTCAATGCAGGATCTGTCCCCTAGTGGTCGGTGTGCTTCCACAGGGAGAATGCCACTCAGCCAGAAGCCAGGCTAGTGCAGCAGCAGTGGTGCAAGCCTCTCCTGCCTCCACAGCAGCGGGCCTAAACCATCAGTCAGACATCCCCTGAGGGCTCCCAGACTGCGAGAGGGTGCAGTCCAGGCTGAGGGACCTCTCCCCTCTGAGGGCACAAATTTTGTGCACTAGGCCTCTAGTATTTAAGTAAACATAAAATAAAATAAAATAAAATAAAATAAAATAAAATAAAATAAAATAAAATAAAATAAAATAAAATAAAATAAAATAAAATAAAATAAAATAAAATAAAATAAAAAATAAAATAAAATAAAATAAAACACTCTTTCATCTACATAAAACTTACTTGCTCATAAAATCATTAAATAATATTGTATTAGCTATTTCTTAGTAATATTAACTAGTAATATTTTGTAATTTTAATCTAATGAGTAGGAAGCTTCATGTATCCTTTCTAGTGTGGCATTCTGCTCTGCTTTCAAACTAAGTAATGCAGCAGTGTGCTGGTACTATATCAAACCAAAGATGAAAATAATCTATCTGCCCAGAATAAAAATGTCAATGTATTATCAGGAAAAGAAAAGTACATAGTGTGGCTATACCTTTGATTAAAATTAACATAATATTTTATTGAATAGAATTCAAAAGACACAAGAAGTATTAGTCTAAAACATTATAAAGAGACCTAGCCCATTTGGCTCAGTTGATAGAGCACAGGCATGTGGATGAAAGAGTCCTGGGCTCAATTCCACAAGGCACATGCCTGGGTTGTGGGATTGATCCCTAGTGTGGGGTGTGCAGGGGGCAGCCAATCAATAATTCTCTCTCATCATTGATGTTTCTATCTCTGTCTCCCTCTCCCTTTCTCACTGATATCAATAAAAATATATATTTTTTAAAGAAGGATATTTAGGTACCTCCTAAAAACCCTGAGCTCTATATGGGGGAGGGGGGAGCATGCTTGTATTATATTGTGACAAGTAGAATATTTGTTCATGAACTAATACAATGAATAAAAGAATAGAAAAAGAAAAAAAAGGATGGAGATTAAAGAATAAAGGAACGAAGGGAGGGAGGAAAAGAAGAGGGATATAAAGTTTGTAGGCAGGGAAGAAAAATTATACTAAGTAAATTCAGAAAAGCACCGGGCAATGTAAATGAAGAAAAGCAGGTGCACCCTTTCCTCTCTAAATGAGGCTGTCAAGGATAAAGGTGTTTCCCCCCTTCATTTTATTGGCAATGTCATGTCCATAACAATAAGCAGTTGGAAAGATTGCCAAATTTATCATTTTTGACATTCAATTTTCTGGATCCCTTTTGCAAAGCCATGCTTAAGTTGTGAATAGATTTTAGTATGAGAATACATTGATTATGATGTTTTATAGACATTTATGTTTGCTTATGTTTTTCTGCTTTAAAATCTGGTGTTGTGGTCCTAAATTTTCTAGGGAATTTGGATGTACTTTAGATGACAGTAATAACAATGATTAAAATAATGAGCCCATATAAAATTGTACACTTAGATTACTGAGTTAAAGTAGAAACCACTTTTCATCTTTGTGAATGTACTGGATATTTTAAATATATATTTATTGATCTCAGAGAGGAATGGAGAAGGAGAGGGAAATAGAAATATCAATGATGAAAGATAATCATTGATCAGTTTCTTCCTCTATGTCCCCTACTGGGAATAGAGACCACAACCCGCCATAAGACCTGACTGGGAATCAAACCATAATATCACCAAGTGAGTAAGTTTTAATGCACAACTACTTCTCAAGCCTTTACCTGTTTCATGTTTGCTAATGTCTAGGTGAACACAGATATTTGCAAGAAAAACCCAGATTTAAAGGATAGAGACATAAACTCTAATTCTCTTTGGAGAGATAAAAAAAATTGTGGACACGTTTACAATTTACTCAACTTCCACCAAAGTGCTCATAACAGAGTAAGCAGGTATAAGAAATACTACTATCTCATTCAGATACATTTGTGGATCATTCAACAGAAACTATTATATGTGCTAAGTCCTAAACTCTGCATTACATGGGATATGCATTTGTCTTGGTTCCTACCCATATGTCCTATGCCTTCTCCTTCCAATTTCTCTTTCTACTGCATAATCTTTAAATCAAGAAAAAAAATTAGAGGAATTTTTCTATTCAAATTTCCCCAACTTGCTCTGCTTTATTTAGTGAAATAGAGAAGTTCCCCTTAAATTCATACTTTGCTCCTCCAATCTTCTCACTTCCCCAGGAATTTCCCATCTTCAAGGACATTCGAGGCATAACTGTAAGGTAGTACTCTGCTAAACAGCAATAATTTTAATGAGAAGCAGACAATCAAGCTGAGTGGTTGTGTGAAGGGATCACCTTAAGATCTTGGATGTGAACAGGCAGCCGGCACTTGACCTGGGAAGTAGTCATTCTAATTTCCTGCTTTCACTTTGGGAAACATATGGTAGAGGATACGACTCTTCTTTAGTGAGGGAACATGATAAAAGAACCTAGTGTTAATAGGTCTACGTACGAACAAGGTACTATCTTTTAAAGGATTTTAGCTAATGGTTTCTACCAAGTACTATGGTACTATTATGGGATTGACTATTCCTGTGTGACCTTCCAATAAATCATATATGACACAGACCCAAAGGAGCTGGTTTAGCCCGCACTGGCAATGGACAGCACCTCTCTGAGCCCAGATCCCAGTATCCTTTCTTCCCCCTCTCCCAGCCCAGAGCCTGGGTGGCGCAAGAAGGTGACCCTCCCAAATACATGAGGTACAGGATAAAGACGGCAGCCCTCATTTCACCACTTGGGACAGGATTGTTCCAAAAGCTATTTGAGGTGCAATGCCAGTGAATAAAGAGCTGCAAAAAAAAAAAAAAAAAGTACTTATTAACTTGGTTTTCTCATGCATGTGGATGTCTATGCAGGAGGGAGAAAAATAATTTTCATTTTATTGTATATATAATAAAAATAAAGATGTTAAAAAGTTAATGAAGATATGGTATTAAGTCCATATTATATAGTAGAGAATAGGTAAAGCAAATAATATCACTCCATTTCTTTAGCCTAACCTGAATTAATTTCTGGAGTTTTATATTTTTGTGATCACAATCCATGTACATATACAATGCACTAGCTTATGGGTGTTTTTTGTTTGGGTTTTTTTTTTTGAAATTTAACAAACTATAAAACATTTCTCACTTATTAGTTTTCAAAATTGCCATTTAAATGATTGAGTAATTTATTATTTCTAGAGCTGGTTACCAACATTTCCTTAAAATAATATGACTCATAGAAATGACAAATGTGACACTACCAATTCCATAGGGATTCATTACAGATGCAATTTTTCAGGGGAAAAGATGATATGCAGAGTTACAAGGTGGAATAAAATTGGGTGAAAATAGACTCTCAGCTTATTTTAGTACACAGGTTCATAAGGGGATGGAGAGTATTTTTCTAACCATTTCCCTGCTACTGAATGTGAGTATACATCATAATTTCTGCCCTTGTGTACTTCTGAAAATTTACTATATGAAATTCTTCTTTTGAAGTAAACATACTAAATGGCATACTTTAATACTATACTTAAATGTGGGGGTTAATTTCTGAGAATAAATTCCCAGGCATTAAAATGCTGGGTCAAAAAGAAGGAATTTTGTTTGCCTTCCCCCACCCCTTCTATTTTTCAGCTTTATTGCCTACAAGTACTATATGAAGCACAACTACTTTGCTATAGTTTAATGCATGAATAAACATCAGATAGCTATCTGGAGGCATCAACATTAACATTTGTTTTATTTCTTTCTTAGCATTGTAGGCAAAATTGGTACCTTGAGGTAGTTTCTATTTCTTTAATCACTGTTGCTTATAGGAGTAGAATACATGATTTAGGCTTAAGCCAAACAGAACAGTAAACTCCTCATGTTCAGAGGTTGGTTGAGAGATCAGAATACAGTAGATCTATCAGCACACACCAGCACTGTTCCTTAGGATGCTAGAATGAAGGCACTTGCTATTTGTTGTGAGTGACTTTGGCTAAATATAGCCCTTGAAGCTGCTATCAGTCATCTGAAGGCTAAAACGAAAGAGCCAGCCTGAGACAAAAGAAAACCCAAAGTGAGAAGTGATGAAAGAAACTGAAAAAGATATTCTCTGTCCATATTGGCTAAATAAAACCAAACAAACAATGTCACATAATATAAAAATAGTTCCTTTGTTTGCACCGATTTTATTCATTGCATTTCTGTATTTGCTTTTTAAACCCTCAAAAGATATGTGGCAGAATCACTGCCATACTTTTTGCTGTGAACTTTAGGGTCAATTTGGGGTTTTATTTTATAATCTTTCACATTTAAAATGGGTAGTGTTGAGTAGAGTTCAGTGATAACTTAAAAAGCAGAACTGATGCATTGGGAGCATAAGCTTTTAAAGACAAGAATCCTTAGAGTTGACTTGGCTAAATATTTATTTTATCTCCAGCTTTAGCATCAGAGATTAACACTGTTGTGGAGGCATAGAGAGGACTGAAAATATATTGAGAGGAACAAAAGACATAGTCTCTGTAAACTTGGTAAACATTTCATTTTTTGATGCTGTAGATGCATGAATTTTATAGAAGTCATATTATCTCCAAACTTTTATCTTGAGGTTAGTGACCAGACTCCCACCTCAGTCTTGTGCCTTCCTTTGTGGCATTCAGTCCACTTTGCCAGGAGCATGGTAAAAGCTGGAAATGTCATATCTCATTTTATGTTAAAGATATATATATAGTCTCAAGGGCTTTAGAATCTATCCAGACTAGTGGTTTCTGCCTGTCCTACCAGCTTCCAAAGCCAACTCAGTTAAATAGTGAACCTAACTAAATACATTTTCCTTCCTGTTATATAGAAAATCCATAGCTTCCATTGAATGTAAGTATAGAGACTCCCCTGTAACATGTTTTCACTGTTTTTTACATTTAATTACAAAATTTTCATAAATCCTCTTCCACTTACCCATGTACCCCAAGATAAAAAGGTCAGATCTTTACTGAGGCAGCTAAGGACCAGATGAAGTGTGAAGTGATATGACTAAAATCACATGGAGCTGCAGAAGTGAATGGAAGATGTAAAATTACTCTTCCATCTCTTCAATCCCATTCCAATTTTCCTTCAAAGTCTTAGTTATGAGTATACCTTTAGACATGCCTATAGTCTGCATGAACAAAATCCAATTTCTAAATACCTATTAATGTACTATAAAATGGTGATATAACCTATTATAGAAAATGAAAAGAACAACCAGAATATATATTCTCCAAGGGATTATTTGTCATTATGAGTAGAAAATTTCTGACTATTTCTTCATTATTGTGCTTCTTAAAATTATTTTTAACAAAACATTAGTATACTTAGTTCACTTAGATATTTGGGATAAACACTTAAAATAAATATTTGTAATGCTAGTAGATTTAGTTCACAAAATAACATCTCTATTGGTAAATTTCACAAAAATGTACAACCAATTATTGACAATTTTCCCTAGAATTAACACGAGTCTTAAATATGCCTTTCTATAGTTTTAAAAAATACAAACTTTATTTTTTTATAGCAATTTTAGGTTCATAGCAAAATTGAGCAAAATTTCCACAGAACTTCCATGTTCCCCCTGGCCCCACACGTGCAGAATACTAACTCCCCAATATCAACATCTCACACCACACTATGTTTTATGTTTCCTATACTTTTGAAATTAAAAAAAAATCATCTATCTCAAGGAAAACAAAAATTTGTATGACATACGTTTGTGAAAGAAAACCAACTCATAACATAGTTCACATATTCAAAGGAACCTTTACCAAGAAATTACCACACAGTACTAAGAAACTTTATCAAAATTTTAAAGCATTTGAAAGAGATTGTCATGGGGACATAATATGAGTGATTTTTAGAAGAAACAATTTTGAGTTCTAAGGGACACAATCACTCATTTTTTGTCTTGTGTTGGGAACTTCCATAAATATTCTAACTATACTACATTGCCAAGTACCTTGTACCTTAGTTTTGTCTTCATTTTTTTAAAAAAAATATACAGAATGAATAATTTAACTTGTAATTATATTGCCATATTTATCATAAAGTGCTTCTGTTTAAATATAAAAGAGCCTTGTGCCTTTCTGACCTGTCACCTTCAGTAAGAGCAAAAGTTGTTTGTGATGAATGTCACTAACACAACCCTAACATACTAATATTGCATATTAGTTTCTTTGACCTTCTGCCTACCTAGAACCAACCTATGTCCTTCTAGCTTGAGAAATATATACCCAACATTTCATAGTCTTGCTTTAGAAATGACAACAGTAACAAACATTAATGTATCCTCTGAAAATGAATGGATTTGAAATAGAAGAATTGATGCAGAGGCATATCCTCAAACCTTCATAGAACTTTGGTCAGGAATCTTCCTTAACATCCCACTCACATATGAAATTAGATTCCAGTCTAGAAGAAAGGGTTGTTGCCAACGTCACTGCCATATTTTTATTGTTTCATTGCATGCTTATGAGTATTAAGGGGATTTATCCATGTCAAGCATTTAGAAATGTCTACATGATATAGTAAGCATTAAGTAAACATAACCTTTATTAATATTTTATTAATTACTTCAGCTATTATTTTGATGTAGAAGTGTGTATGTAAGTTTAATAATTTAAGTATTATATAACATATTGTTTCACTAGATATTATACCATTTTAGAGATAAATATGAATCTTTCATATTTTTATTAATCATAGATATTTTACTACTGCATTGACTATATAAAATTTACTGTAAATTTTGAGATAATGTCTAAAAATGGTTGGATATAACCTATAAATGGCCTATAATACCATTATCCCATACTTATAAATTTGAAGTGCTAAATTCTGTAACTCTGAGACACAAGGACCCCTGTCATTTATAGAAAAAGAACATTTCAACTCTGCAAATATTGTGAAAATTGGAAATTAGAATCAGAAAACTTCTCAGGATGTTCTTCTCAAGTCATTTCAATTCTCTGTACTTTCCACAACTGAAATAAGGTTTCTCCCTAGATACATCTCTTTCTTCAAGTCTGACTTCTCACAGCGAAGTTGTCTCCATGCTGGGTAAATTGTTTTTACTCTAAATCACAGCAGCCACATGATCAGAGCCAAAGTCTTCACTACAGAGGATTTATCTACCTAGAATAAAAACTAATCAAATTAACATTAATGAATATATTAGAATTTGCCATGGCTCTATTTCTGTTCCATCTATGAAGAGCTAACAATGCCTTGATCAACTGTGTTTTTTAAATGACATCCTTAATCTGCATAATACTCATCTGCTTCCCTAATTTTTTCTCAGCAATGGAAAGTCTAAATTTGGAAATGGAATTTTCTCAAAGAATGGAATTGCTAAAAGGGTTAAAAACCTAACTCCCTAACTCAGAGGCACAAGATCATGTATAAATTAGCCAGAGCCCAAGAGAAAGGCCATGTTCTTGTAGGTGCTTAATTGATTTTGGTTAATGATGATGACACACTTCATGAGTACAAGCACCAATTAGGGAAATAATAACTTGCAATGGCTTAGTAAGCAGAATGGCCAAGAAAGCAAGGGACTCCAAGAATCCCTTAATAGCCCTAACCCCTGATTTTATGTGCCAGGAGAAACACGGATCAATTTTTCCAACTCACATACTTGAAACTCTTAGGAGTCAATGCTTACAAGATTTCCTCACAAGACTGAGAAGCACCTGACGAAACATCCAGATGTAGTTAAAATTAATGTGCAAGGTGATATTTTTTTTGTAACCTGAGTTATATACAGGTGAAGATGTCCATGTTCTATATGTAATTACAGAATGCAATTTTTCTCTCTACCAATCGCATGTTATTCCAAATATGCTAATCACAGATTAGGCATTGAAATGAATTAAAATTTTTGTATTGACTAGAATTTCTGCCCTAAGTGCCATCAGAAAATGGCTACCAATATAAATTGGCTTCATTTTTACAGGATCTCTAGAAACCAGGAGGTTGCCAATAATGGACTAGTATACTGAATTTACTACTTAACATGTTTTGCATTTAGTTAACAAATATATAGTAAGTGCTGAATTCTATGCTATGCATAGACCTTCAAGACTTCTTGTAGGATTTGTGGAACTTATTTTGTAATTGTACCTCACATAAACTTTATCTCTCTTCTCAAGATTGTTTCCCTTTCTATTCACAGATATTGCTTTGCATATAAATCCCCAATAAAAATCCTGAATGCAAATTCCAGAGGCTCAGAATCTATTTTTGTAGGAAACCTGATCAACTACCTAGGAAGCCAGTTCTAAACTGGGATTTCTGAGATTGATAAGCCACCTTCCAGATGGCAATGAAGACCTGGTCACTTGTAGTAAGTGGAGAACTAATAGATCCTTGCATGCAGTTTTAGATCTTTCACTAAAACTTTCACTGCTGATGAATCAGGATAGATACTTGGAAAAGAATGCACAGGTATGTGCAATATCTCAAGATAAGTTGGAAGATAAACTTATAGAAACAATGAGAACTATAGAACTGAGGTCTATTTACAAAGAGCAGAGAGAAAATTAAAAGCTAAGGGAGATTAATATAAAGTAGATTGAGAAAACCAGCAGGCCTATATCAGCAGCACAATAAGTAGTGGAGGATGGAAAAATAACAAGAATGATCATTAGAATTTATTATGAGTCAAGACAAACAAACACAAACACACACACACACACACACACACACACACACACACACAGCTCTGATAGGATGTATGTGCTCAGAATGTGTGAACAAATACTGCAAAGTTTAAGTAATAATCACCTCAATGACATATAAGCTTTCCAATGGTCTGAGGCATGCTGACATAGTCCATGCAAGGTGAGATCAAATTATTACATATTGCATCTCATCACTAAGAGGGAATCACTGTGCCTGGTTGGCCTCTCTGGCTTCTGAAACTAACATATTAAACAATGTTCTACCCATTTACCTGGACATCTGTCAGCTTTGATTTAGACCATACTAGAAAACTACACTGAATGGCCAAATTATTATAACCACCCCATCAGTACTTCATTGGGCCACCTTTTGCCTTCAATACTTAGATGATTCTTCTTGGTGTTGACTCCACAAGATGTTGAAAGGTGACACAAGGAATCTGACACTATGCCTGATGAATAACACTGTCCAGTTCTGTGAGATTTGATGGTTGTAGAACCAGCTGCCTGATTTCTTTTAACTTCATCCCACAAATGCTCAATTGGATTGAGATCTGGTATTTCGGGGGCCACCTAAGCAAGGTAAAGTCTCCCTCATGTTCTTGAAACCTCTCCTGCACAATATGAGCACCGTGGCATGGTGCATTGTCATGTTGGAAGAAGCCATCTCCATTGGGATACACCATCAACATGATAGGATGAACTTGATCAACAATGATACTTAGGTATGTTGTGCTATTCAGACATTTTTCACATGAATTAAAGAGCCCAAATCATGTAAAAAAAAAAAAAAAACATGTCCCAAATCATAACACTGCCCCTACCAGCTTAAAGGGTTGTACTCATGCATGTGGGATGCATGTTTTCATGCTGTTTCTGACAAATTCTCACTCTGCTATCTGCATGATACAACTGGAAACATGATTCATCAGACCACAAGACTTTTTTCCAATGCTCGACTGTCTAATCCTTGTGTTCCTATGAGAATTGGAGATGTTTTATTTTGGTAACTGCAGACAGCAAAGGTATTTGTACAGGCCTTTGGCTTCCACAAATGTCAAGTGGTCATAATAATCTGGCCAC
Organism: Pipistrellus hanaki; assembly: GCF_964339955.1. Classification (NCBI taxonomy): domain Eukaryota; kingdom Metazoa; phylum Chordata; class Mammalia; order Chiroptera; family Vespertilionidae; genus Pipistrellus; species Pipistrellus hanaki. The sequence goes on from NC_140511.1 coordinate 71,696,315, forward strand.
TCAGTGTATTCTTCAATAGATTTGGCCTTAAAAATTTATACACTTCACGTAAGTAAATGCTTTCATCATCACCCAGTTATCAAGAAATATTATATTCTTGTTACCCAGGATAAAATGAGGTACAGGGATACTTAGTTACCAATTTATGACATAACAATATATATTAGATCCAGAACTTAAATCTGTGGGCTAGCTAATGGGAAATAATACATCATGCAAACTCTGCATTGGCAGGAGTGTGAGGTCTGACTCAACTAAGTTCATGGAAAAACAGAATTTAATTTGGGACTTGAATATGCTGAGCAATAAGAAAGATACCATAAAATATACTAATGGCTCCTAGGTAAATACAATCCACAGCCTCTTTTTGTAGATAAGATTTTACTGGAACACAGTCTCATTCATTCATTTACTTGATCTATATGGCTTTCATGCTACAAAGACGTGATTGAATAATTGCGAACAATACCTAGTGGCCACAAAAAAAGTATTTACCATTTGGCTCTTTACAGTAGAAGATTGGTGACCTTTGTTCTACATAGTATGGCATAATGATGAAAGAGTTAAGTGAGAAAAAAATTCTAAATATTCTTAGTTTTATTTGTTCACAGTTATTTTTACACACCTAGCACAAGGCTTAGCACTTAGTACACATTAAAATGCTTTTTGAAACAATGCCAAATGGTAAAAATAAAAGAGCTCTTATAGAAAATCTCAAATATAGTAATGAGAGAATTATTTAAGGATAATTATTCTGACAGTATTTTACCACCTAAATTAGAGGAGAGTAACTTGGGAGATATGAAATGTGTGAAAAAAATCTTAGGAACTGCCTGAAAAATCTTAGAATAGTTCAGTTAAAGAATAATACATTAGTTTTAGTTTGGTATCAGTATAAAGTAAAATAAAATAATTGATGAAAACAACACTCTGGAGGATAAAAGTCACTTTCCATTGCTTAGAGGTGAATGATATATTCCTGTACTTTACCTCTAAAAATTTTTAGTAAATCAAGTTTTTAGCTAAGATTCTATGGTAGAATTTTAGAGAAACTGGATGATAGTGAAGACTCTCATTGTCTTTCTATCCATGGGTATTGTCTTAAGAAGTCATTCAGTTCAGAAACCAGTATTAGCATCAATGCAAAGTTATCTTTCATTGCTGATATATAAGCTTGCTTCTTCCTGGTTTAGTAGGAGACTTTATTGATTCCATTGTTGTTTTTTGTTTTTTGTTTATTTGATTTTGAATGTTGTTGCTTATACATTCCATATAATCTTCCCCTTCATATTTTTATCAAATTCAACTTCTATTATTTTTCTAAAATGTTTTCCCTGATCTAAGACACTAAATTATTCTGTGTTTGAGACCCAATCTTTCTGAAGACACTTTACAGTTCATTCTATTTAAGAAAGTCAAATAGGAGGAAAATAATCTTAGTATTAAATGTGTGACTTGCTGTCTATCTTCCTTTCTGAATTATCTCTCTTCAGAAAAGATGGCTACCCTAAACCAAAATATATATATTAAAGGGATTTGAGTCATATATATATATATATATATATATATATATATATATATATATATGCAGGCTATTTATTTTCCTCAATATGTTCTTTTCTATAATCAGATATCACATAGATACCTGCTAAGGCAAATATGTTTTATGGTTGTTCCAAAGCCATTTTCTCAGAGAGAAATACTGAGTCTTATTTTTTACATTATTAATGGATTTTTGAGTCTCCAAGGTGTGTACCCCTCTCAGTGATTTTATTCAAACTTATGAATTGATTCGTTCATTATTTATAAAGTGAAACTCTAGTCACATGTACTATGCGAGATGTAGCATGTGATCTCATTTTAAGGTTTTTAAAAATATATATTTGCATTGATTTCAGAGATGTAGAGAGAGAGAGAGAGAGAAAAACATAAATGATGAAAGAGAATCATTGATTAGCTGTCTCCTGAACACCTCTTACAGGGGATTGAGCCCACAACCCAGGCATGTGCCATGACCTCCTAGTTCATAGGTAAAGTCTCAACCACTCAGCCACACTGGCAGGGCTCATTTTAAGTTTTAAATTCAGGAAGAAACATTAAGGAACAATTGAGCACATTTTAGGTATGCTAGTTATATAAATTCCTCAGGAGCAAGGACCTTGAATTGAGAGGATGAACAGGGATCACAGTAGGACCAGGTAGAGATAATATATGGTTCTAAAGTCTCCATGAGAAATTAGTAGTTTGGGAAATTGAACACAAGAATAGAACGATAGAAAGACATGCCTGCAATAAAACTTTTACATCAAAGTTTCAGGAATAGTGTGATGATAACAAACAAGGTTGTAGCTAAAATAATCAATGCCTGAGATAAAGTGGGTGTGAAAGTCAGTGGAGGATTGGTCAAGAAACATTAAGTAAACAAGTACAGATTGACTAGTACAGTTTTGTGTGAGTTCTGGAGACCAGTCAAGGATCTGCAGCAACCAAGAAAATGTCCAATCAAGAAAAATCCACACTCAAAATGGTAGAAGACCATTGTGGTTCTTTTGTTTGTTTGTTTGTTTGTTTTTTGTGTTAGTGATTCTTGTCCCATTCTCTTCCTCGCATGGTGTAGGGAGGTCAGGAGGAAGCAGCCCAATTTCCTGTCCTTTCTCTGGAAAAGCATGGAACTTGTTTGTAATGTTCTGACATCTGTGGACTGCCCAAAAGAATGGCTCTGATAGATTGACTCAGGGCCCACACTAGAATAGTAACATGGCTTAGCTTGGAGCTGCAAAAGGCAGGGACAGGCACTCAGGCTAATGATGCTGGGGCTCAGAGATTACAGGCAGAGAAATAAAATAGGACCCCTGAGGTCTGAGAAGAAATGGGCTGAGACACTGGGGGAAATGTAGACATTTAAATGCAGCCTTGTACAAAGAAACATTGGGAAAGCATACACATGCACACATGTCCAGGGAGAACACAGACCCAGAAAATGCTGAGAAGATCCTAAGCCTTTTAATGGGAGGATTAGTGAGAGTTTCCACCAGCAGGGAACCAGTCTGAAACAAGTGGGAGGAGTAGCTATTTCTGAATGTTCCATTTTCAAAAAGAGATCATAAACAAAAAACAAGAAAATTGGCCCATTGAAATGAATGAGATAAATCTTTAGAAAATGGCCCTGTAGAAATGCAGGTGTACTTTCAAGCATATAAAAATTATTCAAAGTTGATCAAAGACCTACTTATAAGATCTAAAAATGTAAAAATAAACAAACAAAAACAACAGAGGGAAAACATCATGGCATTGAATATGGCAATCATTTCTAGAATATAACACAGAAAGCACAGGCAATAAAGAAAAAATAGATAAATTGTACTACATCAAATGTAAAACCTTTTGCATCAAAGGACACTATTAACAGAGTGCAAAGACAATACATGAAATGGGAGAAAATCCTTGTTTATCATATATCTGATTTGGGGTTGAGGTATATCCCCTTAAAAAGCAATCATAAGGAGGACAACTTGCATGTCTTCTAAAGCAGGAGGGGGAGGAGAGTGGGCATCATTAGGTCTTGCCCTGCCAAGGCATTAGGGATGAGTTAATTAAATGTTTGACCAAATACTAGTATAGCAGGCTAATTTTTAAGTTGATGCTAGTAATTTTGCATAGCCTGCGAATGATGTTATAAATATCCAAATAGCCCAAAGCAGAAAAAGAGGTCCCTCATACGTGTTCTAAAGTAATCCAGAGTAAACAAAATGCCAGTGTTACATATATTGAGTTTAATTGAACATTAACTTCACTCACTGCCCTACAACTGGAAGTTAATGAATATAATTTATATGATGATTAAAACACCTTAAACAAAAGAAACTTACTTCCTTTGGCCAAAACTCTTATCCTTTAACACTGATAAAAGACTGCAGTGGTAACATAATCTTGAAATTGTGTTTGCAGGAAAGTAAAATATTAGCCCATATCTGTTATGAATGTTAAGAATATTTTCCCAGCACCATAGGCTATAATATTCGTCTATTTTTAAGAAAATATTTGCTTGGAGAGATGTTGAGTTAAGGAATCTAGTAGAAGTGTATATTTAGAACAATGAAGAATAAATATGTAGAAGCTGTGAAAAATTACGTCTACCCAAAAACCTAATATCTGTCTTAAAATTACAAAAACATATTGGATTTAAATTAGGAGGACAACCTTCTCTTTGTCTTTCCTATAGCCAGCCACTTTTATTAATATTTATTTGTCAATTAAAGATGATTTTATGTTATGTTATTATTTAGACTATAAACAAATCAAAGAATGGTTTAAATAATGATTGAGTTTGCTACTCAATCTAATTGAGTTTAGTACTTCAGAAGAGAGAAGCAGCCCTAGCTGGTTTGGCTCAGATAGAGTGTTAGCCCACAGACCAAAGGGTCCCTGGTTTGATTCTGGCCAAGGACACGTACCTAGGCTCCTCCCAGGCCCCAGCATTGATTGGGGGTCATGCTGGAGGCAAACAATTGATGTGTTTATCTCACATCAATATTTCTCTAGTCCACTCTCTATAAAAGTCAGTGGAAAAGTATCTTTGGGTGAGGATTAAAGAAGAAGAAGGAAAAGGGAGAAAAGGAAAGAAGGAGGAGGAAGAGTAGGAAAGGAGGAGGAGGAGAAAGAGGAGGATAAAGAGGAAGAGGAGGAGAAAAGCAGACATGCTATAGAATACAGAAGAAGAAGCCTGTGTATTAATAATGAGTAACAATTTTCAGGCTCAAAGAATTATTCTGAAGAAAATGCTACAAATACAAATGCATTTTGTGTCTCCTCAGAATAAACATCTGTAACCAGAATTAACTAAAATGGTGGATTGCTTAGAAGATTACTTCAGAAGCCTTCATTTTATACCTGCCATTGCAAATTGTATCCAAGTAACTTCTTAATGTTTTAAAATTGATTAGGGCATTTTTCTTAACTGCATCTCCAGTTCCCTCTGGATTAGATCTGAATGCAAATATGGAGTGGAGTGTTTTGAACTACTAAGACACAAGCTCATCATGTTCTCCAACCAATATTTTTATGACTTCCTTCTATAATTTTTTTTTGCAGTGAAATTAAATTTTTCTCAAATCCACTCTGAAGAAAATGTGGAAAATGACATATAGTGGGTACAACATAAACTCAGGAAATAATATTCTTCCATATTGGCAGAACTCAATGGAGCTGTAAATGTCACCACCAGCAGAGACACTATTTATTATTATATAAACGCAGAGAAAAGTCTCCCAAAAATAATTTTTATTTTTTAAGTTGATACCTCCTAGCGCCTCTTTTCTATGCAACACAGTTTGCTCCTTATCTCCTCCACAACAGCCTCTGCAGAAGCACATAGCAGCTTCATAAACTCTCCCTTACTTTTGCCAAAATCAAAACTATAGTCAAGATCTTTGAACTTGAACTGATCTATTTAAAATTCATGTTGACATTTATACACCCTTGTCAGCTAGACATTCAACTTTTATTGTTTCAAAGTTACTTGTCTTTTATTCTCTAGTTTCAATTATTTGTGTCCTTTGCGTGCAATAAAATTCATAGTAAAAAGAAATCACTGAATAATTATAAAGAAAGAGGATATCCTTAATATTGTCACTCCAATGTATTTTAGGATAATGACTACCAGAAATTTTCACTAATATGGCACATATATCTGCATAATCTAGTTATTACGCAGTACTAAATATGAAATTATAGTTATAGGCATCTGTCTTTATAAAATAGAAATATCAATAGAAATAGGATAGATAATTGGTGCATAGAAAAATCACTATTACTTTTAATTTATTTTGCATTTTGAATGCAACATGTTTTGCCAAATATAGTGGAATTTTATTGTTTATTAAAAACAAAAATAAGGACTTGAAAAAAATGTTGTTACTGTTTGTTTGCTGTTTCATATTAGCCTAGAGATTTTTACTTTTAGCTGTTAAGAATTGAGGTCCCATTTTAGATTTTCTATGGGATTTTAAAACATTTCATGCAGAAACTCCTTTAAAATATCATTAAATGTTTACTTTGGGTGGTGGGCATACAGTGTAATAAAATTTCATGAAACATAGAATTGCACACTTGAAACCAATATAATTTTATTAACCAATGAGACCCCAATAAATTTATTTAAAAATAAGGCAAAATAATTTGAACACGACATTTAGTGGATCTTATCCAAATTCATAAACAACAGTACAAGAAAGAAATTTCTAACAGAGTTTTCACAGGATTGTTGCCTGCTTTTAAAATATTATCCAATTAGCCTGGCCAGCATGGCTCAGTGGTTGAGTGTAGACCTATGAACCGGAAGGTCACAGTTTGATTCCCAGTCAGGGCATATGCCTGGGTTGCAGGCTGGATCACTACTGTGGGTGCTTCAGGAGGCAACTGATCAATGAATTTCTCTCATCATTGATGTTTCTATCTTTCTCTCCATCCCCCTTTCTCTCTGAAATCAACAAAAATACATTAAAAAATATTATCCAATGCATTCCCAAAAATCTATTTCCCTTGCCCCCTTATAAAATACAAGTTAGAAGGATAAAAAACAAAACTTGCTGTCTTATGCTTCCTGACACTTAGAATGCCCATTGCACACTGATGGCCAATGAGATGTAAGGGAAAGCCTTCTGTGAAATATATTCATTTCCGCCTGGGAAAAGAAGGAACATATAAAGGGGTCATACTCCCGCATCTTTTCCTCTTCCTCTCACTCTTGTGACAAAGAGAATCAATGACCAGCCACCTTCTGTAAGTCCCTGAGTTTCTAACTGTGTTCTGCTTTTGAATTCAGTTATATAAATGTATGTGATTTCTACTCATCCAGTGGCCTCTAGATCAACTATTTAAGCAGTGCTGAAATGCTCATAGAAAGAATGACCACATAATCTGACATTTCAGTCTTCTTATTAGATGACAATGAATTATATAGTTAGATTGGATAACACATTATATACTAGTCATTATATTACATAATGAATTGTCTGAATAAATTGATTCAGACAATTCATTATATAATTGAATAGTATTATTCAATTATATAAACCATTGATTGTTCTTTAGATATTCTGTTATGATAGCTAAATTATTTCTAATTTACACAGGATTTAAAAATATTCTATATTCATCTGACATTTTTAAAAATATGTTTTTATTGATTTCAGAGATTAAGGGAGAGGGAAAGAGAGATAGACACGTCAATATTAAGAGAGAATCATTAATCAGCTGCTTCCTGAACGCCCCCTACTGGGGATCAAGTCTGCAACCTGGACATGAGCCCTGAGTGGGAATCGAACTGTGACCTCCTGGTTCAAAAGTTGACACATAACCACTGAGCCACAACTGCTGGCTGACATTTTTGTTTTTAATTAACAATATAATTGTAGATGTCTTGAGGAACAGATGTTACATTCAGAACTCCCCCCAAAATTATAAATTTATTATATCAATATCTGTTTATCTATATCTATATATCTATGTACATATTCCAGAGATGGCATTTAAGTTGATAAGTTATGATTTTCTGTAAGCTGAGCCTCTGTAAAAATAGGCAATGCATTAATGTCTTCCTGAAATAAAATCTCTCCAAATAAGTTACTTTCAAGGAGTGGCAGATTGTCATATTTAGCAACTGCTTTAAATACTTCAAAAATTCCAGAGAAAAACACAATCTGAAAACTGTAATAAGTGGATAAAGAATTTTTAAATCTACCGCATATTAAAATATAGACAGTCTCATAAATTATAAGACTAGAAAATAGAAGAAAGTTCTCCTGTGGTGGCTAAAGATACTAGTCAAGTGAATGTTTGTCTCAGTTTATCTAAGTTATCTAATATTCTTGCATCTATGAATCTTGTAGAAAAAAAAATTCACCAAGTTCCCTCAAACTTTATCCCATTTTTCTCTGTTATTCCAAAGACAAACCAAACTGATAATTATTTATGTTTTGTGAAAGTTTGGATTTTTAAATCCTGAACCTGGCTGACTTACAGAAGTTTATAAGAAGGAAAAAAAAAATGCTACATTTTTTTCTGTTCATCCCTCCAAATTTTGGAGTTAATTGAAATTTACATTTCTTCATAGAGTAGTATTAGCTGATACTTGTGTATGTGCAGGTAACTTCTGGTAAAAGTCCTTATTTCAAGGGGGAACGCTCTTAGGCTGTCCCTTGTACACACAAATACACAGAACACCACTCAGAGAGGCTTCCTGAACGGGAGCCACTGACATCTATAAATAACAACCGCCTGGGGTTGTGAAGGAGTACCGATTTTGAACACCTAAAATATATACAGAGACCTCATATGGAGCTTTTATTACTTGATTTATTCTCCCTACTTAACACAGATTTCATGCAAAAAGGGTTATGTAATATTAACTGGTTATAAAAAAGTCTGCGTGCAGACAAAGCCCAGCTGTGTGTAGGCAGATTCCGATTTCAGTTGTCACGTGCTCACTTTGTAATGTGATTAGGGTTGAGCAAAGAGAGATATGAGAAGCCCCACATATTCCCCTTTCAGAATATTGTATTTTTTTTTAATTAAAAACAGAACAATTGTGTGGTTCAGGATCCCTCAGGTTTTAGGAAATCAGAAACTTACTTAAGGTTTTATATCTAAACGTGCCCAATTTATTTTAAAGCTCTCCCTTGTCTTGGGAAAATATGTGATCAAGATAGAAATAGAATTCTGAAGCAATTTCATTTCTTTGTAACTTTGAGGCCTAGAACGTGTTATCTTGATGTTTCCAGTAAGTACAGAAATCCAACATATTATTCAAAATCAGGATGCAAATAGATTTTATAGACACTCCACAAATTTTATGCGCACAGCTCAATCAATCACTAATTGACACAAATGCAATAAATAAGCAAGGCATGGTGGAAAAGCCAAAGAACAAAAGGCGGTACGTCATTGGCTATTTGTCCTGATACCATCAGGTAGAGCGAAATCTCATCTTTTGGAGTATTATGGAATATTAATCTCAAGGGAAGTTTCCTGTTCTAGGTTTCTCACAAACTAGCTGTGTGAAATTAATCAGGTAATTGATCTCTTTTTACCTCATTTTCTTCTGCTATTTTATTTATTTTTTTAAATATATATTTTATTGATTTCAGAGAGGAAGGGAGAAGGAAAGATACAAGCATCAATGACAAAAGAGAATCAATGATCTGCCGCCTCCTATAAGTCCCTTAGTGGGGATCAAGCCCTCAACCTGGGCATGTGTCCTGACCGGCAATTGAACTGTGACCTCCTAGTTCATAGGTGGACACTCAATCACTGAGCCATGCCAGCCAGGTTTCTTCTGCTGTTTTAATGAGATTGAAGAGGGGCTACTATCTCCAGAACTATGAGTGAACAATATAAATTCCAATGATCAGCTAGAAAGCTGCTTGGGGGAAGTCTTAAATATTTCCTAAAAGTTTTCAGAACAAGACTGTTGAACATGGGTCAGAGGATAGAGCATCAGCCTGTGAACTCAAGGATCCTGTTTGATTCCCATCAAGGGCACATGCCTGGGTTTCAGGTTCAATCCCCAGAAGGGGGCGTGCAGGAGGAAGCCAATCATTGATTTTATCTCATCATTAATGTTTCTATCTCTCTCTCCCTCTTCCTTCCTCTGTGAAACCAATAAATATATGTTTAAAAAACAAAACAAAACAAAAGCCCAGTAATATGATCCATTACTTTCACAAGGAAGAATACCTGGGAGAAATATTGGTTTTATGCTGACCACATCCACAGTTGAATTGAACACGATTATAATTTTCATTTTTCTTTAAATGACACTCTGAGGAAAAATAGTCCAATATTTAAAATTACTCCGTTTCAATGACAATAGTCTGATTTGTCCCCACCAGGAAGGGTGGCAGTGTGTAAACATAGAAAGAAAACAGACTTTAGTGTAAGACAAATTTTGGCTTTGACTTTCATCAATTGTACTTGCTAGTGGTGAGACCCTAAGGAGATTTTAAAGAGATAAGGACATTTGTAATACCTTAATCAATAAAGAAAAAAAAAAGCGGGGGGGGAGCCAATATGTATGGAAATTAATGTCTGGCACTGTCTCAGTTCATGTAAACTAAATCAGTTTATGGAAACTAAATTAACCCAACAACATTAAAAATTAGGTGCTACCACCCAAGAAAAGTTGGTCGTAAGAAACATTAAGTAAGTTGCACCAAGTTATATAACTAAAATGTGACAGGGCCATGATGAAACCCAAGTCACCTAAACCTAGAGCACCCTTTGTTATCATTCTAGCTACCACTTTAAGACATAAGCAACCTGAGTCTCAGGATCTCATATCTAGGATGAAAGCAGTGATGATTGCCTCATCAAAATGTTAATGAACAAAATAAGATAAAAACTACAGGCATGTAAAGGACACTCCAAATAGTATATCTTTCCTTAAGACTTTCTGCCAACAAAAAAAATCTCTAAACATGAATGCAAAATTCATTAAGTGGCCCATACTATCTGTGTCTTATTGAAAATTACATACTTGGGAACATTATCTTATTTATCCTATTTTCTACTCTAAGAAAATGTTATCTTTCCTGTTCTCATTTGCCAAAGACTATTAAAATGTTGAAACAATTATATAATTTATACTGTAATCATGAAATTGCTCCTTAGCATCTTCCTTAAATTTTGATAGTTTTTGAGGGTGCACTACTGTGCATTTCGAATGCACTTGAAATTTCCCTTCACGAAGATATAGAATTACTTTACCTTTCTGCTTCTAGCTATCTGACAGTGTACATTGCTCTTGATGAGGGCCGATTTGGGTGCATATCTTGCAGTTGTTTGCAATCTGTTAGATTAATAGCTGTGCCTTTGGTTCCTACTTGGAATGATTTTCCAAGTGCTCACTTTGTATACATTATTTTGACATTGAAATTCCTTTTGTTTATTCTTGATCACATTTCTAATGTCTCTGTAGGTCAAAATATTCACCTTTCATCCTGTCCAGTCAATGTCTCCTCTCAAAGTCACTTTTAACCACTCTGGCCAAATGGCTCAGTGGATTAGAGCATCATCCCATATACCAAAAGGTTGCAGATTTCATTTTCAGTCAGGGCAATTACCTACGTTGTAAGTTCTGATAATTAAAAATAACGCTAACTTTTCCAATTTTTAACCTTTGTTTTTGAGTCTGTTGTGACATGTCATTTCTGAGATCTTAGGTGTAAATATGTAGGAAATGTACCAAACAACCTACGGATTTCTCCCAGTTACAACTCAGCCTTCTGTGCCATTATTTGCAATATCACAAAGTCCCAAGCAGGTAGTCAGTACATTAAAATGTTGCAGTCTCCATGAAGCTTCCTCACATGATAAATTATTTGCTTTATACCATCATAAAGGAAAATGTGTAAGGCCCTGTGCTATACAGTCCTTTTACGAAAGTGCACTCCATCTCCAGGAAGTATTTACAATAGAAACGCACAACCTTCTCTAATGGAGTCAGACTATTTGTTTAGCTTCTCTCTGATAAGTGTCAATCTCCTTTGTCTTGAGAACAAGTCCTCATCCACGTTCTTCCATCAGGTACATTAGTCCTGAAAGAATGTCAGGTGGGTAATGAGAATTCAGCGATGTGAGAAGGCCTGTCATATTTCAGAAAATGATGGACCGTCATTGCCCACCCTTTACCAGGGCGGATGTCTTATTTCCCCGCCAATCTCCCAGCATCATATTAGTCACACGTTGCTTGATCTGGTCAGATTCATCAAAGAAACGATTTTTATAAATTATGTGACACTTTCATATTGTACAAACTTGTCATGAGCCCCAGTGGCTTTTCAGCATCTTCCCACAGATACATTCCAGGCCCACAATCCAACACTGCAACTCAGTGAGAGATGCAGGAGTTCTGATGGGAGACACTGATGGCTAGAAAAACTGTCTCCCACATTGTTCCATTAGAATGACTACTGTCCATTCTTTAGATTTTTAACTTCACCCGGGGATCAGACCATGCCCAGAGTTGCCCATTCTGTCTAGCCATTGCCACCCACATGCTCTGACTGCGGATAATTATTTTTCATTTCTGCCTAACTCTGTGTACATACCTATCAGAGCACTCCACACAGCTAGATAGCTTGTCTATTTTCCAAACTAATTGCAACCTCGGTGAAAAGCTTTTTGGCCATATGAAAGAAATAAAGCTGTTGGGGGTATCAAGGATGATTTTTTACATGCATAGAGAACTAAAATTGCTTGCAGAGTTTTTAGCATTTCAAGCTACAATATATTTTATTAAAATAAAGGCTTCCTCACATTCATTCTCTTGGCTTCTGGGGCTGCCTACATGCAGTGGTAAACCAGAAAGTTGTTTAAGACAAGTTCTAAGGGAGGTGCTCCTTAATGACTTAGCTTCTTAAAAAATCATCATCCAAAGATTATGCTTTAATTGATTTTAAAGAGGAAGAGGGGAGAGAGAAGGAGAGGGAGGAAGGGAGAGAGGGAGGGAGGGAGGGAGGGAGGAGAGAGAGAGAGAGAGAGAGAGAGAGAGAGAGAGAAGAGAAGAGAAGAGAAGAGAAGAGAAGAGAAGAGAAGAGAAGAGAAGAGAAGAGAAGAGAAGAGAAGAGAAGAGAAGAGAAGAGAAGAGAAGAGAAGAGAAGGGAGAATGAGATTGACATGGGAGAGAAACATTAATCAGTTGTCCCCCATACAATTGAAACATGTTTGTTCTTACCTTTTCTTTTTTAATTGACTTAAAATTTTATTCATTTATTGGGGTGACATTGATTAATAAGATTATATGTTTAAGGTGTAGATTTCTATGAAATATGGCCTGTATATTGCATTGTGTGTCAACCACCCAAAGTCAGATAATCCGTCACCATATATGTAGCCCCCTTTACTCTTTCCTGCCCCCCCCCCCTCCTTCCTGTTCCCTCTGGTAACCACCATACTGTTGTCTGTGTCTATGAGTTTCAGTTTTATATCCCACAGGAGTTGAAGTCATACTGTTCTTATCTCCCTTCCACTTTCTTTTATCCTGACATTATTTATGCTTCTTCAGGTGAGGCAGACACAAGCAATTGAACCCCTGTCTATCCTCTAAGGCACATGTGTCAAACACAAGGCCCGCGGGCCAAATCCAGCCCGCCAGGCCTTGCAATGTGGCCCGCACCGCGCTGTCATCACTGCACTCCGCTGTCAGTTTATGACATTGTCAGTTTATGACTGTTCAGTAAACCATTCGGCCCGCGATTTAGGCTGGATTTTAGATTTTGGCCCCTTCTCTGATTGAGTTCGACACCCCTACAAGGTAATACATGATATTTTCAAAGAAATCAGTGTATTTTATGCCATCCATTTTTCTTGGGTCATTTGTCTACGGCAAGTTGAAATGTGAAGTTTATGCAGCTAAGAAAGTGTTTTTGGCTCAAAGACACATCTTATAGTTATCATTTTAGTATAATAGGAGGAAGAGATGTGGAGAAACAGGAGGTTAAGGAAAAGAAAAAGACAAAAGGCAAGTAAGTTTTAAAAAAGAAATCAAGGCAATATTTTGGATACAAATTATATTAAGAGAAAATGGCCCTACCTGGTTTGGCTCAGCTGATAGATCTTCAGCCTGTGGACTGAAGAGGCCTGAGTTCGATTCTGGTCAAGGACACATGCCTGGGTTGCAGGCTTGATTCCCCAGTAGGGGGCGAGCAGGAGGCAGTGGATCAATGATTCTCTCTCATCATTGATGTTTCTCTCTCTCTCTCCCTCTCCCTTTTTCTCTGAAATCAATTATATATATAAAGAGAAAATGTGTCTTACTAGACTGCATTCTCAAAAATGAGTTTAGTGTTATATTTGAAAATCCTTAGTTGTTTGTTTGGATATTTGTTTTGATTTTGGATAAAGTTCTTCCACAATATATCTGTCTCCCTTTCACTGGTATGTTTCTTAACTTTCATCCCACTCATTTTCTAGCTCCCTCACTTCTGCTCTAATTTTTTTTCCTCTGTATCTTCTCCTCCCATTTCTTTCCCTAGTTCTTCCTTCCTTTGCACCTGCACTGCTTCCACCAGACAGTGGTGCTTCCAGACATTAGATAATCAGGTCACCAGGCCTTTGTCAGCTGCTAAATTACAAGTCTGTGAGAGAGCCTCCTCCGGAGGGCTGGTGCGAGACAGTCCAGCCACATGTGACACACCTGCCATGCTCCTTAGACTAAGTGAAGAAAACGCTGCTCCCGATGACAGCCTGTTGATAAGTATTCCCATGTCCAAGCTGCAGCTCAGATTCTCATTAACCTGATTAAGCCTGCTGTGCATGACTCACTTCTCATTCTTCCTTGGATCAAGTTGTCACTATCCATTTGAATATTCATCTCCCCCCCCCCCCACCCCCGTTATTTACTGGTCAGGATGTGTCGCCCAGAGAAGCAACGCCAGGCATCTACTGTTAGGCTGCTATAATCTTTTCTGGTGCATTCTTTCACCCGTCAAAAAGCAATAGCAGCATCGACAAGTTTGAGATCTATGAGCATAATGATGACTTACTAGTGTCTCACATCGTTTGTGCAGAGATTCACGGTGTTCAAACAGCCAGGATGAAGAGCATAGCCTTGACTGATAAAATAAAAATATGCTTTACTCTCAGGGGTAGTCTCAGTCATGCTGCGGTGAAATGTTCCATAAAAGGGAAGACAGAAGGGGAAGTGCAAGCTCAGTCTTGCAGCCCACACTGATTTAAAGATGAGGTGCCAAAACTTAATAAGCATATTCCTAATGATGCTAGACGTGCCTGTCATTCGCAGTTCACCATACATGTTTTGGTAATGAAGATCTGGGAATATAATCTAAAGATTAGAATCTGGCTTTTATTGTACATTCATGAAGGCTACCACCTTTATATTTGCCACATGCCTATTTTAGTTTTTTCTTAGAGAGTTCATATACACAGAATTCAATTAATTATTATTCCTGGATCATAATTCATCATCATAATTAAATCACATATGCACCTTTTTAATGTATGTGTATATTTAATCAAATATATATTTATTTATATAGCTATTTTACATAATAAAATAGGTATTGGGGAGATGATTGTGCTTCAAGTTAAAAACATTACCAATAACTTGCTTCTAGATTTGATGTCCTCCTTTTCTTACCCACCCGCTGCCACCAAATGTGTCTTTAATTTGTTTCACACTAACTTGCTTTTTAATGTACATTTATCATACATATATTTCTTGGTTTTGCTTTTTTCTTAAATTTGTATAGCTTTATGCGACTTGGTTTTTGCTTTTTTATATTACATTGTGATACTAGAATACATTAATTTTTTACATGGAGCATTAATTCAATAATATTCACTTCTGTATAATATCTATTGAAAATAAATCACAATTTATTGATTACTTCTGTCAATACCCATCTGTGCCACTTCCATATATATTGCTATCATAAAAGATATGCTACGGATATTTTATATACATCTTATAGTACACAAATGCCAGAATTTAAATATGTGCTTGAAAGTGGAATAACAGGGTCAAAAGATATTTAAATATTCAAATGTAAAATATAATGTCAAATTGCTTGTATCAACCATCAGCTTTCAAGAAATCCATATTATCGCCGAAACCGGTTTGGCTCAATGGATAGAGCATCCGCTTGGGGACTGAAAGGTCCCAGGTTCGATTCCGGTCAAGGTCATGTACCTTGGTTGCGGGCATATCCCCAGTAGGGGGTGTGCAAGAGGCAGCTGATAGATGACTCTCTCTCATCGATGTTTCTAACTCTCTCTCTCTCTCTCCTTTTCTCTCTGTAAAAAATCAATACTCTGTACAAAATCAATAAAATATATTAAAAAAAGAAAAAAAGAAATCCATATTATCACTAAGATTTTGCATTTTTTCACTTGCTTTCCAATTGAATAAATATAAAATGGTTATTAATAGTTAAATACTTTTTCGTATGTTCAATAGCCATGAATATTTTCTCTTCTGTGAAAGGCTTGATAATATTTGCATGCACCTTTATTGAATTGTTTATATGAGTCTTATTTGTTTGTGGAAGCATTAATCTGTGTCTATCCATCTCTATATCAGTCATATGAGCCAAAATTAATGCCTTCTCCAATTAATGGTTCATCTTTGAATTTTCTTTAATGTACTTTTGATTAATGAATGTTTTAAATTTATTTTTTAAAACATATTAACATTTTCTTTCTGCGGTTAGCTATTTTTGTATTTTCATTAACAAATCCTACTTAAAGCAATATAATAATATACTCTTTTAAAAATAGCTGTTGCTTAGTCTTCATCAAGGTCATTAAAACAGTTCAATGGGAAAAGGAAGTCTTTTCAACCAACAGAGTTGAGACAATATTGTATTAAAAAACCTAACTTTGACTCCTTTTTTATATTATAGGATGTAATTATTTTGAGATGTTTCATAGGCCTAAACATAAAAGCTAAAGCTATAAGTCTTCTGGAAGAAAACAGAATCATATTTCCGCAATGTGGTGGTAAGCATGAATTTCTTAGAACACATAAAACACTAAATCTAAAGGGGAAATAATGGTAAAATGATAATGATTAAATAATGATAATTAAAGTAAATTATTTAAATAAAGACATAAATAATGGGCCTGCCCCCCTCCCCCCCTTTTTGTCAGTCTGCAGTTTTCCAAATAGCAAACCAAACAACTAAGCAACTGGCAACTGCCCAAGATTCAATAAAAATATAGCAAGACCATAGCTATGAACATGAATTCTGGCATTGAGCAGAGCCACCTTATCCTTGTTAGTTCTGCATAGCTGGTGCTGAGTTTGAACAGGTGCAACATCCCCATGGATTTCAGTGTAGATGAACCACCTGTGAAATGGGCTCATGCATATAGATGAACCTCTCTGAAACCAGAGCCAGCAGATAGGTTTCAGGTAATAGGAAGAAAGACAAAGTGGAGACCAAACTAAAGGCTTCACTGGAAACTATTGAATCCTGACACAACTCAGGGACCTGCTTACCCAGTAAAATTCTTGGGACTGGGTGGATGGATTCACAGCATCCAGTCTCTCTGGTATTTAGGGTAAATTGTCTTCTCTTCATCCAATGGCATTACCAAAAAGGAGATTCAGAATTTTGGGATTCTGAGCAATTGCTGTGACTTCTTCATGTAAAGCCAAAATGCGTAAAGGGCAAGACCAGGCAGGCTCATGAATATGCCATTTCCATTTTACAAGTGCATTTTGATGGGTGCATCCCATCTTGAGTTAAGCCACACCAAAATGGGACTATCAGCTAAAGAGGCAGAAGACCTCCTGGTTCAGGCATTCATTTCAATAGAACAGTTACCACCTAGCAGATGTTTTCCCAAAGGAATGTGCCTCATAGCAGGCTGAGAGAGGTGATAAGTCAAAAGCCAAAAGGAGAACTCTGGTTGATACCCTTTGCGATAAACTCCACTCAGCAAAATCAAAGGAGGTCAAAGACAATTGCCCAAATGTTGCTCAAAATGATCCAAGAGGCTGAAACTGGTTTGGCTCAGTGGATAGAGCATTAGTCTATGGACTGAAGGGTCCCAGGTTCGATTCCAGTCAAGGGCATGTACCTTGATTGTGGGCACATCCCCAGTAGGGGGTGTGCAAAAGGCAGCTGATCGATGATTCTCTCTCATCAATGTTTCTAACTCTCTATCCCTCTCTCTTCCTCTCTGTAAAAAATCAATAAAATATATATTTTTAAAATTATCCAAGGGACCATGGAGTTCCAAATATAAACAGCATGCCACAGCTTGCTGAACAGTTTCTAGTGAAGCCTTCAGTTTGGTCTTCACTCAGAGAAGGCTTATTTGCAATTAGGCAATATAAGAGACCAAGCAGAATGCCCAAAGAGATGCTGTCTCCAAATAAAATTCTGAATCTCCTTTTTGGTAATGCCTTTGGATGAAGACAATTTCCCCTAAATACCAGAGGGACTGAATACTGTGAATCCATCCACCCAGTCCCAAGAATTTTACTGGGTAAGCAGGTCCCTGAGTTTTGTCAGGGTTTAATCAACTACTCCCACTGGTGAAGATAGGATAATACTGCACTCAGGACTTTGGGAATTGAGACTCTGACATGCCAACCAAGAGGGTTTCATCTACATACTGAAAACTACCAAGAGAATGTAAAAGCATTCACCCTAAATCCTGTCAAATTAATGTTGATTCTCAAAGTCTAGGTTCTGAGACAATTTATATGTATATTTCAAATTATATACAAATAAGAAAAAGCTACTGCTGGTTTCTCCACATGTCCATGAAAGACAAATTAACATACACTCAATCCCTGACATTCTTCAAGGGGGTAATACTAGTGTTATTGTGTGCCGGTGCTAAGGAAAGAGATGAAAACAACTTCAGCAAGCACCTGCAGTTGGTTGAGAATGGGCTGTGTAATTTTTTCCCCATTCAGCGCTGTCAGCACAATCCCAAACTGCCTACTTGCAATGTGCATTTCACCAGAGGACAGTCTGGAGTGGCACACCAAGGTATTTCTGATGCCAGAACGCCACCATCATGGACAACAGAGCTCTTCCTTGGTCTAGAGATTACTCCCAGCGTGAATTATATGATCTAAATGTGAAACTGAGTTTGTCTGTAAACTTTTTTTTTTAACTGAATGGGCTTAGCAGCATCCCTGATGTAATGCTTATAGATTAATGGATCCACTCAACAGATACCTATTAAGCTCCTTCTATGTTCGCGGTAGGGTGTTGAACTCTCAAGATGTAAAAATGAACAAGAAAAATAGACCCTTTTATCATATTGAGACTGATGGAATTTAGATGAAAATTCAAACAAACAAAAAGCCAAACAAAGCAAACGTCTAGGAGAAGATCTTTTTAGACGTTAAGTCAGTTCATAGTTCTTATCTAGGTGGACCCATAGCATCATCCGAAAAGACTGATCACCACTTCTGACTTGGTATTCTTTCTTTCCTTGGCATGTGGGTCAGCATTCTCTTTGTATTTCCCTCTTAGTTACCAACCCATATGCTCAGCACCCTTTGTTCTTTTCCCCAGAGCTTGGTGCTTGTATCTTGTTCATCTTTACTCACTCTTCTGTTGACATAATTCATTATCACATATTAAAATACCATTAGTGTCCTGAAAACTCCTTGACTATACATCTCAGCTCTCTCCTAAACTTCAAAGTTATATATCAAAGTTATATAACTGTCTGCTTGATTTTTTTCCAGGCATTGCAAACTTAACTCATTTAAGTTTTAGCTCTTAATATTTCCCCTTTGAAAACCTGCTCTACTCTCCCTTTTGCCATTTCATGCAATGGCCACTCAACCTTATACATATTTGCTCCCATCAAGAATCTTGGGACCATCTTCCTCTTATATCCCACAGCTAATGTATGAGAAGCTGCTGTGGGCTCTCTCTTTGAAATAAATTTTGATTTTGAACTTTTCTCACTAGTTTCCTAGCTAGTTTCCCAGCTTTCACTATTACTACCCACAATCATACACACACACACACACACACACACACACACACACACACACAGCATCCAGAATGACCTCTTTAAAATACAGGTCAAGCATTGTCATTCTACTCCTCAAAATACTGCGAAGACTTTTCATTTTAAGGTTAAAAGATCATAATAGACACACAACCCTGTATCATTGATCTTTTATTATTTTTCTCCTTATTGGCTACTATGATGTTCTATGAACATCTATGTCATATTTGGGTATCTTGTGTTAGTTGCCCCTTTATAATTTACATTTCTCTGATCATTTCTTGGTGAAATCTCCCATGTATTTCAAGTCTGTATTTGAATACTACCTTATTAATGAGGACTTTCTGACTTTCTACCCTCCTATACCCCCCCCCCTCCAAACCAGTACACATGCATTCTAATTGTATTTTTCCTGCTACATTTTGCCTATGGCAGTTTTTCCCTACATTTATTATGTTACTAGTGCCCTGGTGCACAGATTCATGCACAGTGAAAGGAAATTAATGAGAAGGTGACTGGCAGAGTAGGACTGGGCACAGTGGGCCAGACACGCACTGGAGCCAACCTCCCAGGCTGGCTGTACCTGAAGCAATGACAAAGCTGGAAGGTCGTCTCTGGAGTGAGCAGGGTTCATCCAGCAGGTGGAGTCCTTTGGGTTGGCCTATGGGGATTGGGATGTTCTCTGACATCCCCCAAGGGGTCACAAATTGCGAGAGGGCAGTTCTTGGGTGATGCACCCAGAATCGGACTCCTTCCTCTATGGTTTCAGATGTGTCATCTGAGAACCACTGCTGCCAAGTTACTGCAGCTTAGTAGCTCCTGCATTGAGCATTTGCCCCATGGTGGTCAGTGCACATCATAACTTCTAGTTGTATGGTTGTGTGTGTGTGTATATATATATATATATATATATATATATATAAATTTATTATCCATCTCAGTCAGCTCTGTAAGTTCTAGTATAATAACAGTTTTTGCTTCTTCTGTTTAGTATTGTCTGGTGGGTCCTAGAACACTGCCCAGCATAGAGCTATTCAAATGTAATTTTTTTTGCAAAAATTAATGTAGTTAGGACCTATGATCATAATATAAATCACACTTTGATATTTTCTTTTCCCAGATGTAAAAGGTATCTATTAATATAACAAACATTTGCATTTGTTTATGTTTGTATCTGGAAAAATAAGGAAGGTTAGATATTGAGGGAGTGATAAAAAAGATGTTATGAATTCAATTTTATTTAATTTAGAGTGATATGAAGGAATGGCTTTGGCTCTCACTACTTCCTTAAAAGCATTGCTCCTGTTGGAAAGCTATGCTCTCTTTTGCATTCATTCCCATTCTAGCTTCCTCTTGCCCTTGTCATGGCTTATCAAAACCGTATCTTTGATTTTGTATATTTAACAGCTTGGAAATTGATTATGTTAATAGAATTTTACAAAAAGTTGGGAATGTCATCGAGTTTCTATTAATAAATGTCATCCATTTAATAAGACACATCTTTATTCATATCATCGGTTGGTACTCAACTATGGCTCTTTGTCAGAGCTCCTGCAAGTATGATCTCTTACTTTTCTCTTTCTCTCAAATTGGAAATGTCAGATTAAGTATGCTCTCACACCCAGGTACCTTAATATTTTTCAGAATAGGCAAAGAGGAAAGATAAGTTCAGAAATATAATGCTATCTGTGTATTTGTTAGCCAGCCTCTCTGTGCCACTTGAGAATGTGATTCAGCAAAGTTTCTTGATATATCGGTATGTTCAGGCTCACAGCTAATGGCTTTGGATTTCTGCTCTCACTTGATATGTATGTAATAAGTCCCAGTTTACCAACTGATGAGTGACTTAATAGAAAAAGGGAGAAAAAATGCCAACTTAACAAAATCAAAGAGTTACCCACAGAGAAAAGAAGCACTTTCTTTTTAAGTCTAATTTGGTTTCTATATAAAAGAATTGAGTGTAAATCATTTCTCACTGCTCTCAGCTCAAAAAAGAAATAAATGCCAAGTAGCAACACTTTTCCTTAATTTTTTTTCTTTTTTTTTTACATTGAAGAGGTGAAAATTACCCAATTTGTGCATCTATTGCGAGTTGCTTTAGTGATTCCCAGAGAAGTAAGCTTTATTCCTCTTTCTCCACACTGCTGCACGATATCTCAAAGCAATATGGATGGGTCCAGGGAAGACCCCAAGGAAAGCACCTGTTTATAGAGGTAGTTTTAAGCTGCTTAAAAGCATATGTATGAAATGCACTTTTACAGACTACTTAGAGCTATTTGGTTGAAGAAAAAGTAGCCAAGGAAGAAAATATTTCTTCTTTGTCCCACCATTTTACAGAGAACAAAAGTGATCTATAAATAGTCCAATATATATGGAATAATCAGTATAAAAACTTTGCAGATATATACAAATAGTATATTACTACCCCTTTCCTAGTATCCAAGGAAATGACTATCCCCATAAAGGTTGAATAAATTTTGGGATTAGAACAAGAAAGATTTACATCACTGTTCTCCAATTTATTCCTATGGGGCATTGAAAAAGATATTGACGATCTCTGAGTCTCATCAATAAAATTAAAGTAACTCCTATTTCTTCAAATATGGTATATAACTACAATAATATAAATAATTAAATCATATGATATTCCAGGCACTCTATAAGTGTTTTCCATATATGAATGTGTAGGCATATATGGATGCTCCAACAACTCTATGACCATAGTGTTATTACTTTCATTTCACGGAGTACTAGCTCTATAAAATTAAAAAACACATACAAAGCACTAGATAAAGTTCCTGATAAATATTGTACAGTAAATATAAATTACCATTCCATCATCATTTTGCTCATCATAATTATTACTCCTATGCTATTTATATTATTTATTATACCCTAGATAATTTTATCACACTCATATCTGACCCTGAGCACTAGAGTCAGAAAAGTGCATGTGTGGAAAGAAGTTCTTTTTTTATATAAAAGTTTCTGCTGTAACTAGGACTATACTTATTTATCAAGTAAACCTTGGTTTTAGACTAGAAAACTTTTATGATCTGTGAATATGTAGGGCTTATTTTATAAATACGATATGAATTAAGGTGCCTTCTGATGTTTAATTTTGTACACAAGCATTTACACACACACACACACACACACACACACACACAATTTTTTTGCTATTTCAAATTAAAGTCATCACTTGATATGTGTGGTGGTTCTATTTGAAAATTCATAAAGTTCCATTTGTATGTTGTGTGCATTTTCCATGTGGCTTCAGCAAAAAAGTTACATAAAATCTCTAGAGGCCCGGTACGTGAAATTTGTGTGTGTGGGGGGGGGGGTGGGGTGGGGGGGTGTATTTGTTCCTCAGTCAAGCCTGCACCCTCTCCAATCTGGGACCTCTCAAGAGATGTCTGACTGCCCTTTTAGTCCTGATCTCAACTGCTCTCCTGCTGCCAGCCTGATCAACCCCTAACCACTCCCCTGCCAGCTGACCAATGCCTAACTTCACACCTGCCAGCCCAATTGCCTCCAACTGCCTTCCCCTGCATGCCTGTTTGCCCCCAACTACCCTCTCCTTCAGCCCTGTTTTCTCCCAACTGCCCTCCCCAGAAGGCTTGATCACCCCCAACTGCCCTCCCCTGCAGGTCTGGTTGCCCTCAACTGCCTTCCCCTACAGGTCTGGTTGCCCCCAACTGCCCTTCTCTGATCACCATCTTTTGGTGGCCATCTTGTGTCCACATGGGGGCAGCCATCTTTGACCACACGGGGGCTGCCATCTTGTGTGTTGGAGTGATGGTTGATTTGCATATTACCTCTTTATTAGATAAGATGTGTAAGAAACTAACAAAATTTAGTCTTTAATCATACAAGGCCCGAGAAAGCTATCAATTTAATGATCCTCTTTGCAACAGTTACTAGGATATTTACTAAAACGGGAAGAAATAACACAGAAGAGGGGAGTAAGGAATTAGAAGACAAGATGAAGAAGCCAATTAGTGAGACTTAACAAAACTATAAAAGAAGGAAATATGGTAACCATACCAAAGGCCATTTTACAAGTAAAGGCTTTATGTCTATAATACAATGGGACAGGTCATGATTTCAGTGTTTGTATTGGATGATCAGGATTTTATTTAGTCAATCACAGAAACAATGTGTCTCATGAACTGGTAGATGCTAAAAGTATGTTAATGCATTTTTGTAATATGGATCACTGTCGGTTTAATTTACAGAAAGAGGAATCAGATTAGTTTCTTTTTTTGAAAGTTTCATAATTCCCTGTCCCACCCAGGATATAATTGACTGGTCTTGTAAAGTTTTGTTGGTCTTTCTTGGGTCTATGCTGTGCTTGTTAGTCACCTCAGTGAATATGACTGGGATGACCCTCATGGATTTTACTGCAGTCTAGTTTGTGTTTCTATTATTTTTTATAACATTTCTCTTGAACTATGAAGGCAGACAACTTTGCTTGACAAAAGCTCATTGTCTTTCGTGAGCCCCAAGAAATATTCAAGAGCTATTTAATTTTCTGTTTTCTGTAATCAGTTCTTAAATTCTGTCTATTTCCCTCAAGGCATCTGTAATAAAATTTGCCAGCTATTTAATAGTGACTGAAGTACCTTGTACAGCTTTCTCTATTCATTTATTCTAATCATAGTATTAGAATTCTAAAGGCTCTGTAAAACTCAAATTGCTATTTTTGAGTGCTAGTAAGTCATTCTTTGTGCTATGATGAAGCCTGTTAGGTAATACTAAGTAGAATAGATGAAGTCCTAAGAGAATCTTCCGTCTCTCATTTCCTTAGATAACCTTCATATCTTATCATCAGTAAGATCAATGCATGGTAACACATTCATAAGACTAACATTTACACTTTTTTCTTCATTCATATAACAGCATTTATTGATATTAACATTTAAAAAGTTTCATTATATTTAATATAAGTATTTTCATTTAAATGAAAAGATAAAAGATGCCCTAACCACTTTGGCTCAGTGGATAGAGAGTTGGCCTGCAGACTGAAGGGTTCCAGGTTTGATTCCGGTCAAGGGCATGTACCTTGGTTGTGGGTACATCCCCAGTAGGGCAGCTGATTGATGTTTCTCTCATTGATGTTTCTAACTCTCTATCCCTGTCCCTTTCTCTCTGTAAAAAATCAATAAAAAATATATTTAAAAATAAAGATAATACTGTTTGGATATATGCTCATATAACTAATTTACTATTTATTAACCTGTGGATGGCCTCAATGCTGGAGTTGAATGAACTTCATAAGTTAAAAATAAATAAATAATATATCCATAATTAGAAGAAAAATAAAAATAGAAAGCTCTTACAGAGATCAGATTTCATAATTATTTTCCAACAGACAACTTTGGATATCATGCTGTTAAATAGGTTAAAGAAAGAAATTGGGTTGCAGAATGCTGAAATATCATCTAAAACAAACTGCATCCAAATACCTCAGGCTGAGAATTCATCAGATTGGAGCCAGCTAAGCAAGACTGGAATAACTGAATGGAACTCTCCAAGGACTGTCTTTTGGCAATGGTGACTGCATGTTTTCCCTTTCTCTAGTTCCGGTATCAATACCGTATGACTATTAGAGCTACAGGGAATTTGGTTTATTCTCTTGATGAATAAGACAATTTTAAGCTTCAAATATTAAGTATTACACTCATGACATCCCAACAAGATCATATTAAGGGGAGGAAAGCTTACAATTTTTTTTTTCTATTTTTAGTGTCATCCCAAAAATGTGAAATGATAGGAATATTAGTTCAGCATGGAATGGGTTGACAATAGTAAATATCTCTCTTTTTCTCCATATAATATACATGTGTGTGTACATTTAAAAAAAAAATTTCTTAATTTAAGCAGTAACATGAGACATTTGCATATTCCATTCCATAGTTAATAATTTTCTCTTTTATATTTTTATTGATTTTAAAGAGAGGAGAAAGATAAAAATGGCAATGATGAGATAGAATAATTGGTTGGCTGCCTCCTGCATGATGGGGCTTAGGTCAAACCTGAATAGGTGCCCTTGATTGGAAATCGAACCTTGACCTATTGGTTCAGAAGTCGATGCTCAACAGTGAGCCACAATGATTGGGCAACAAAGATATCTTTACAGCATTCATCCGAGCAGATTCAGAAAAATGTAAGCAACCAATGTTCAAAAACTCAAAGGATATGGACATACAAAACTTTACCATAAAAGGGTATGTTGAACTCTTTAGTTTAACATATGAACTAAATCCTGTGTGTATAAGAGGATTCTAAATTTTACATGAAAATGCAAAAACCTGCCGAAACCGGTTTGGCTCAGTGGATAGAGCGTTGGCCTGTGGACTGAAAGGTCCGGGTATGATTCCGGTCAAGGGCATGTACTTGGTTGCGGGCACATCCCTAGTAGGGGGTGTGCAATAGGCAGCTGATCGATGATTCTCTCTCATTGATATTTCTGACTCTCTATCCCTCTCTCTTCCTCTTTATAAAAAATCAATAAAATATATTAAAAAAAAAAAAAAGAAAATGCAAAAACCTAAAATAGTCCACAAAACAGTATAGTTCAGTATTGAAGGACTCACACTACCAATTTCAAGACAATATAAAACTATGGTAGTCAAGAGGGCTTCTCTGTGGTCTGCTGAGAGTAGCAGCAGCACTGTACTTAAAGACATTCATCCTAGGGAGGGGAAACAATATCCAATGTGTTTGATATGTTTAATCAGCTAAGGCACTAAGGGGATCCTTGAAGGGGGAGTGCAAGAGAAATGAAAATAAGAATGTCTATGTTGTATTTAATCCAACATGCATTGAGCATTACTCTATGCTAGGTTTTGCTTATGACTAATTACCTTTCAAGGAAATGCTTTGCTTATAGATTCTGTGGGTACTTTCTTTGTATCACAATATATACCAATGATTTCATCCAGCTAAGAAACTTTGACCTGGTAAGGATTCCTTCTTTTTTACTGCAGCATAGTATTCCATTGTGTTATGTACCACAGTTTTTTTGTTTGTTTTGTTTTGTTTTGTTTTGTTTTGTTTTCCAATCCACTCATCTGCTGATGGGCACTTAGGCTGTTTCCAAATGTTAGCTATGGTAAATTGTGCCGCTATTCCATTTGCAACAGCATGGATGGAACTGGAGAGCATTATGCTAAGCAAATAAGCCAGTCAGAGAAAGATAAAGAGCACATGATCTTACTTGTTTATGAAATATAATGAACAACATAAACTGATGAGCAGAAACAGATCCAGAGAGAGAAGTATTGATCAGATTGTCAAACCTCCAATGGAAGGTAGGAGAGGGGGAGGGTAAGGAGATGAAATTAACCAAAGGATTTGTATGCATGCATATAAGCCTAACCAATGGACACAGACACCAGAGAGGTGAGGGCATGAGTGGGGGGTGGGGGGAAGGAGGCGGGATGGGAAACCAATTGGGGGATAAGGACCCATATGTAATACCTTAATCAATAAAGAAAGAAAAAAAAAATAAAGGCAAGATTTAAAAAAAAAAAAGAAATTCAGATCTGACTCTAACTAGCTTCAAAGCTGTTTCTAAATGTCTTTAGCATTTTCCCTTAGTGCTTGAAATATCTTAAAGGCTGTTTATTGCAATTCTTTAAAGCCAATTAAAAGCTCTCCTGTTGGCTCACATAAAGACCTCATATGTACCTCCAAAAAGTTCCTGGTTGAAGGATAATTTAATGAGATAAAGTTGTGGTTTTGTAACTAGCTTAAAAGTCACATGCACTGCGGCAGCCAGGGACAGGGAGGAAGGGTGATTGCAGGAATAAAGAAATGAAGATAATCCACTTCATCTCCTGCAATTTAATATTTGGTTCCTGTCATGGAATGGTGCTGAGCAGACTGGGAAGAAAATTGAAACCACTAGAGTTTTTATAAAGCTACAAATGAAGAGCTTCAGGAAGAGGCACTGTACCCTCATTTTAGTTCCTTTAATAATATCCCAAAATATTTTCCTGAAAAATCCTGTGAAATTTGTTCTTTCTTAAAAAACAAAACAAAATTAAATTAATATTATTGCATTTACAATTGTAAAGTCCTAGTCAAAAAAGGTTTGGTTATTTAAAACTAAACAATGATACTATTTTTTAACATATCAACCTATAATGCATTCTACAAAGGAAATGTATAGGGGTTTAAGTGATAAAAGGAGAAACTGGTTTATGGCTATTGGTATCCCATATTTCTGACTTAGTATAGCCCAAATATATAGGTTTAATAAATGCTAAAACATTATTTACATTATTTTCCTTGTGTACATTTTATTATATGCTATATTACTATATGTATACATAATACATACACAGGTATACACATTTTAATTAATTACAATTTGAAATATATATATATATATATATTTTTTTTTTCAAATATATATGGGGCAAAAGGATGTTTACAGTTGTGATTATGCCAAACAGTTTATTTTTTGTATATTATATATTAATTAATTTATTATTTCCCAAAGGAACAACTATAAACCTACTTTTTCCCACCCTACCTTTCACTTGGTTATTTGTAAAAAAAAAAAAAAAACAACTTCAAATTAAACCCATTCAAAGATAAGAGCATCTGTACACATTTTAAAAATATAGCATGCACCCTCCCGACACAGGTAGAATTAAGGGTGAATGCACAATAATTCAGCATGTGGACCTTTTAAGCACATGTCTTTGCTTGGGTATCTGCATGTCTTTCATCGAGGGAAGTGATTCCAGCACAGATGAACCTTAGCCTCCATTCACCAAGTATAGAGTTTCCAACCTACAGAGGCATGGGTGTCAGCCCTCTCCAGAAGATGCCAGAAGCCTCAGGAACAAGCTGAGGCAGAAAAAGGAGGTCCAGCTGAGGCAAAACGGGGTCACAGCTGACTGAAGCTGGTTGTTGAACAACTATACACCTACTTTTTCTCACCCCAAAATGGGCATAGTGAAAAGACAAGTGCTGTGGGATTTATGGGGGTGCAGGCCACACAAGTGTGTGTGATGCATTTGTAAATATGGAAATCACCACTTAGTAATTCACTGTAACTCTTACATGAAGAGAGTTGATATACATTCTTTAAATAAACAACCATTGATTAGCAAGAATAAACACTGAGATTAAGATTAAACTTAAATTTCCACTTAAATGTTTTCCATTTTAAGGAAATCCCAAGTGTGCATTTGCAATGTTGGCATTTTTCTTTTCTTTTTTTTTTTTTTTTGAAAGAATTTATTGTGTTTAATATTTTTAAAAAAAATTCTTGTCCTGACCAGTTTGGCTCGGTGGATAGAGCGTTGGCCTGTAGACTGGGGGTCCCGGGTTTGATTCCCATTCAAGGGCATAAACCTTCGTTGCAGGCACATCCCCAGTGGGAGGTGTGCAGGAGGCAGCTGATCGATGTTTCTCTTTCATTGATGTTTCTAGCTCTCTATCCCTTTCCCTTCCTCTCTATAAAAAATCAATAAAATATATCTAAAAAAAATTCTTAAAGAACAGAACATAGCTGAGTATTAAAAATATAAGCATTCTTATAATATTGTTGTGTACGATATATGAGAAAAGAAAATAAGATACAGATCTAGAAGATGCCACTAACTAGCTGCATGGCCCTAGTGAGTTATTTAATTTCAGTGTCCTTTTCTATGCACTCAGGCTTCTCAGTTCAAATGACATACACTGTCCTGATAGCATACCCCAGTATGAAACTTGTTTGAAAGCTGTAATGGGATTACACTTCCTATTAACTGTGTGATCCTGGTTACGTTATTTAGAGTTTCTGTGCCCCACTTACCCTGTTTAAAAATAGAGAAAATAGTACCAATTGAATGTGTGTAATGCCTTTAGGACACTCCTTAAAATGATGCTGGAAAAAGTACGAAATCAGAAAGAGGAACTGATTTGCCCAAAGCCAGAGCTTCTGGTGGTGTCTCAGGCCTAGAAGCCAGGCTGCGAAGCTCCATCACATTCCATTCCATGTTGTTCCGGTACAGCCTCCCACAATAGTCTTTGTGGTGATTTTTTTCTCTAAAATGTATTGACTCCCTTTTTTAAAAGAAAGAAAATTAGTATTTTTTAATTATATAAAGAGCTTCTCAATAATCACTAAAAGCTTAGCTAATCATATATTGATATATATTTTTTCCCCTGTTTTGAAGTGATTTAAAGTGTCTGCTTAAATGCCTTTCTTTTTACTTACGTTTATTTGAAATGTATCTGGGACTGCCTGCTCTTAGGATTTGTACTGATTCTTTTAGGAGAATTGCTACATTTGAGAATCTCAAGCCTTGTCCTATTTGAGAAATAGACAAGACCAACAAACCGATTCTCTAAATAGATTCCCTGTTACCTTTTAGGGCTGGTTAGCATACAATGGGTATGATGCAGAGTAAAACCACTAATCAACAATCCTAAAGCAAACACAAGTCGAAGAGAAATTACCTGCAGGCATCGCTATGGAAACCAAAGAAGCTCCAATTAGCAATAACAGGAGGAAGGGAGAGCCCTGCACAGAAATGAGACCCGACTTGTGATGGCGGCTGAAGGGCCCTTCTAGTCCTTCATAACGGACGCCTTTACTTCCAATTCCCTTTATTTCAAATCGCCTTTACTTCCAATCCCCTCTCCCAGGATGGCGGGGGACTGTAAACACCCCTGGAAGGCAAGACTAGGCGTTCCAACAGCAGTCACCACTTTGTAACAAAATTTATTTCAAGCTACATTAGGCTTCCCCTAGCTGGGCTAAACAGGACTGTAACAAAATGCTTGTTTCTAAAAAATAAAAAGGGAGCTTCCATTCAGTAGCCAGTGAGCTGAGACTGCGCTGCTATCTGGAAATCTTCAGTGAACTTCAGAGTTTTGCATTAGACTCTGATTTCCCTCCGTTTTAAGGGAATTCAGGAGAAAAGACACGGAGCGTTTAAAGTGGTTTCAAGGAATGCCCACACCTGAAGAGATGCTTGGGGAAAGAATGGATATGCGGTGATTCTATAAAGCGATAAGGACAAGGATTCGGTTGCTGGCTTTGGATTTAAATCAGGCCCTGTTGGGTTCCCCTGGATATCTTGCACAGCACTGTCAGCAAGGGTTGTGCCTCCTGTGTCCTAAAATCATGTGTGTTGTGTGACTCTGTTAGTTTCAAGCAGTCAGGAATGCCAACGCATGCTGAATAGAGAGGCTGAGATGCTAAAGTAGGCACAGACATTGTATATTAGAACCTGCTAACACATATGTATTACTGGTGACGTAAGAATTAACTAAGGGGTATCTTTTTGTCTGCCTACAGCTACCTGCCAACAGAATTTTCATTTTGCCTCCTAATTAGATTCATTGGTTCTTCTAGTTTGTATTTATCACTCGTATGTCTCATGCTTGGTCTATTATGAAATTAATGCTGGTCTGCATTTCTTTCTGATATTATAATATTAGATGAGTTGGAAATTAGGTTGTTGATGTGCCTTCAGAAAGCTGGAGATGATCAGAACATCAAGTACTGCTTGCTAAGCATGTTGTGGGAACATCGCCAGCCAGAAACCATGAACAGCAAGTGCTCCCACTTTCCTGAGAGAGGGGCGTGCCCTATGATCCATACAAATCTTAATGGGGCTCCCCTTTCCAGGAGAGAAGTCATCATAGCCCACACTGCATCATACTTGGCAAAGCCTTCCAAGTGGAGTCCATAAACCTGAGTTTTCAATATCATTTTGAAACTAATGATTTATGTGATTTGAGGGATGGCCACAGAATTGTTTGGGGGCACTGCCTTTTCTTGTGGCACTGTTTCTATGCTATGTGCTTATTGGAATGAGAATGCATAAGCTTAAGTTTTATAAACAGGATCCATTCCTCTGATGTAAAATAAATCGCATAGAAGGCTTTTGAGCCATTTTTCAGAATGCTGCGAGATGGTATTGAGTTTCTGTAGCCCATCCATCATCTGTGGGAAGCAGCGCTGTTTTAGAATTTTTAAGGAATTAAAAATAAAATATGTGGTAACTTCACAAAAGTTGTAGATGCAACAGTTGCTGAGATTTATGCTTTGGTTTGTATATATATATATATATATATATATATATATATATATATGTGTGTGTGTGTGTGTGTGTGTGTGTGTGTGTTTTAATATGTATATATATATATATATATATATATTGATACAATATATATATATATATATTCCCACATATGTGTGACTAGATGACTAGATATACATATCATTTATAGAGGGATAATTTATATATAAAAAAATAAACAAAATAGGCATTTTTGAATATAATGTTGAATTACACTATACTCTGGACAGTTGTGTATAAGTATAGAAAATACTTATATAACAGCTGATGTTTTATTTATTTTTGTAGTGTGCTGAGATTTTGTCTTGTAGATTAAATGCTCAAAATATGCACTAAGACAATAGTATTAATTTTAAGAAATGTTATCTTGTGTCCTAAGTTGATCTTGAAGTTTTCCATCAATCTCTCCCCTCAACAACTCCACCTACCACCCAGCCAGCGATTTTGGCATGTTGAACTCGCTCTGCTACAGATTCCTCAATCAGACAGTGATGTGTGAAAGCAGTGAGATCTGAGAAAATCTGGATGTGGGGACATGTCGGGAAGAGGGCAGAGATGCAAGGTAAAGCGCTCTAATATTAATTGTTTACATTATCCACAGGCCAAAAAATATGTGAGACTTGGTCAGAACCACATCTAATAAAGAATAATGTGGAGGTTTAAGCCTACATACTTTGGTTTTAAATACAATGCCCCCTCCCCTTTTATTGTCAAAATCACTTAAGAAATCCATTGCATTATTTTCCTGTACATTTGGGAGTATTATAGATAGCATTAAGATTTTATTTTAATCAAACCCTTAATTCTCCATCTTCTATACAAATAACTACAATATATTATATGGTTTTGATTTATCCTTTCATAATAGTTTCTTCCACATACACAGGCACACAAACAAGTCCATGTGCATAGAAATATACACATGTAGAGCAGTTCAACAGAAAAATTAAGGATTGATTTTATTTAATAATCTGTTTCTAAAATAAGAGCATATTATATATTTTCCTGAATGCTTTTTTAAAAAAAAACAAAATTGTTACTTTATAATCCTTATAAATTTACAGAAAAATTGCAAAGATAAGATGGAGAGGGATTCTGCACACCCCACTCCCAGTTTCCTTTACTAACATCTTAGATTACCCTGGTACATTTTTCACAGCTCATGAGCCAATATTGATCCACTATCCTATGTAATAAAAGGCTAATATGCAAAGCAGGTAATAACTGGTCACTATGACATACACTGACCACCAGGGAGCAGACACTCAATGCAGGCACTGCCCCCTGGTGGTCAGTGTGCTCCCACAGTGGGAATGCCGCTCAAGCCAGAAGCCAGGCTCAGGGTTGGTGAATGCAGTGGTGGTGGCAGGAGTCTCTCCTACCTCTGCAGCAGCACTAAGGATATTAGTTGGACATCCCCTGAGGACTCCCAAAATGTGAGAGGGTGCAGGCTGGGCTGAGGAACTCCTCCCACCCCCAATGCATGATTTTGTGCACCGGGCCTCTAGATATTAACTAAAGTCAATGCATATGTATTGCTAGTTCCTTAGTTTTTAACCCAATGTCCTTTATTCTACTATAAGATCCATTCTAGAATACTATACTGTGTTTATTTGTCATGTCTCCTTTAGCTTCTCTTAGCTGGGATGGTTTCTCAGACTTTGTTTTGTATGACTTTGACAGTTTTTTGATAACTTGTAACTCTGGGAAACAACTTCATCAGCTAAAGAATAGTAAAAAAATATATACAGTCCTTTTCTGCCTTTCATCTCATTTCCAGTGTTTCTTAGGTCAGCAACTCCCTCCCCCCAACCACTTCAGTGAAACTGTGTCACATATTTCTAATATGTATAGTAAGATTTTTTTGTGCAAGTCTATGATCTGTCCCAAGTTTTCCCAGCTTCCCACATCATTTTTTTAAATTTGCATACTTTAATGTTTGATCTTTGTTCTGTCAAGTTTTGTGGGTCTTGGCATATGCAGAGTGTCATCTATACATTGTAAATTATTATACAAAACTAGAGGCCCAGTGTATGAAATTTGTGCAAGGTCGGGGGGGGGGGGGGAGTGACCCTTAGCCACCCTGCACCTTCTCCAATCTGGGACCCCTTGTGGGATGTCCAACTGCCAGTTCACAACTCTATTTTTCTCCCTCTGTTAATCTCTAATTATACTTTTTAAAAAACATACTTTTATTGATTTCAGAGAAGGTGAGACAGAAGCATCAATGATGAACCAGAATTATTTATAGGCTGCCTCCTGCAAGCCCCACGCTGAGGATCAAGCCCACAAACCGGACATATGCCTTGAACGGGAATCAAACCATGAACCCCAAGTTCATAGGTTGATGCTCAACCACTGAGTTATGCCAGCTGGGCTGCTATTATACTTAAGTTAGGCTATTATTTCCCCAAGACACTAACACTGTATTTAATTATTTTCAATCCTTTTCTCTATGCTTTTCAGGTAGAACAATTTTTCTTATTATTTTTCACTGATAGTTTCTCATCTGCTTGATCTTAATATTACTTGGTAAAATATTTCACTTTAGCTATTATAATTTTTATTCTCTACATTTAATTTATTTTTATAATCATCACATTCTGATTCTTTATGTTCTTGAACATATTTAAATAGCTAAGTGTTTGTCTATTGATTGCAAGCTGTGACATGTTACATTCAGTTTCCATTGAATACTTCTGCCATTTGATTTTTAGTGCAAATCTAATGTTTTGTTTATTTTTAAAAATATTTTTATAGGAGATGGAGGATAGAAACAGTGTCAGAGTAATATGAAGTGAGAAAGACACAATCTACCATTGCTAGCTTTGAAGATGGAAGAGTCAAGGAATTGCACAACCATTCAAAGTTGGTAAAGGCAAAATCCTGGATTGTCCCTTAGAGCTACTA
Source organism: Pipistrellus hanaki (assembly GCF_964339955.1). Classification (NCBI taxonomy): domain Eukaryota; kingdom Metazoa; phylum Chordata; class Mammalia; order Chiroptera; family Vespertilionidae; genus Pipistrellus; species Pipistrellus hanaki. The sequence goes on from NC_140511.1 coordinate 71,730,832, forward strand.
GAAAGAAATGCAGTCCTGCTGACCCCTTCATTTTAGCCTGGCAAGGTCCATTTCAGATTCTTGACCTCCATACGTGTAAGATAATATATTTGCATTCTACAAAGTTTGTAGCACAGCAGCAATAAAAAGCTAATAGAGGAACCGTATATATGCACTTGCTAAACAAGAGGAAAAGAGGTGGGGTCTGAATCCCCATTATGTTTATTTAGCTCTTGTTCTTATGTGTACTATATTTAGCACAAAACAAAATTTTCAAAGAAGTAGGAGTGATAGTCTCTGCTCTTGAGGAAAAAAGTTTACAAACTAGTTGTATTTTCTAATGGGAAAACACAACCATATGGCAGAGATCTTAGAAGCACACAATTGTGCCAACAGGATAATCAACCATCATTTACATGGTCAGCCATCCCAGAGAACTGGCAAGCAAGGAGCATCACTGTAGCAGCTGTTGCCATGGCCCCAAATCCTATGATAGTGACTGAAATAGAAACCAAACAAACAAGCAAACAGAAACCCTCAGAGATCTTGAACTTGTTAAATTGAGAGGCAGCATAGTGTAATCAAACGGAGTACAGAGCTACCTGGATACTGAACTCAACTCTATCCCACAGTAGACTTTTGACCTTGGGCAAGTTACCCTAAGCATCATATGTTTCCTTATCTCTAAAATGAAGTTGAGCCTTTCCAGCTATTCTCTGGGAATTGGCTGACATTACTTCCAAAATAAGCCAAATATTCTTATATTCTTTCTTTTTCTATGTACATAAAAGATATAATCAAGGACAATTTTAGTACAGGAAAAATGTATATGTATGATTTACTTAATAATACTCCAATTTATTTATTACTACCTACTTTATGCCAGGTTCTTTTACACTTTTACAAATACATACAATAACACCTCTCTCTCTCTCTCTCTCTCTCTCTCTCTCTCTATATATATATATATATATATATATATATATACATACATATATATATATATATATACAGGCAGTCCTCAGGTTACGTAAAAGATCTGTTCTTATGGCGCAATGTAACATCATTTTCACCGTAAGTCAGAACCAACCTACAATAAGCACCTACATCACTCACATGGAGCACATACACAGCAGTAATGAAGTGAAACAGTAAAAAAGAAAGATAATTTCTGACCTTTACTTGTTGAAAATAAAAAAATAAAAAACATAAAGCACATCCTATATAATAAAAGGGTAATATGCAACAGCAGAATGACCAGTCGCTATGACATGCACTGACCACCAGGAGGCAGATGCTCAATGCAGGAGTTGCCTCCTAATAGTCAGTGCACTTCCAAAGGGGGAACACTGCTCAGCCAGAAGCTGGCTCATCGCTGGCCGGCACAGCAGTGGTGGTGGGAGTCTCTCCTGCCTCTGTGGCAGTGCTAAGGATGTCTGACTAATGGCTTAGGCCCACTCCCTGTGGAGAGTGAACCTAAGCCAGCAGGTGGACATCCCCTAAGGGATCACGGACTGCAAGAGGGCACAGGCCGAGCTGAGTGACACCCTCTCCTCCAAGTGCAGAAATTTTTGTTCACTGGGCCTGTAGTATGTACATTCTTTGAAATGATGAAACTTTTTTTTTATATATATATATATATAAATACTGTAAATGGGAGATGGCAATGTAACCATGAAACGATGTAACTTGAGAACTGTCTGAATATGTGTATACACACACACACACACACACACACACACAAGCATATATCTAGAGAATGTGTAAATTACTATAAAGAATATATATGAAGAAAATATATTTAGTAAAGCACCATAAGAGTTTTATAACTAAGTGCATTTTGGAGATTCTGAAACATAATTGAAAGAATAAAATAAATTTTGACACGGCCACAGTATTAGTCAGGGTTCCCAAAGAACCAATCTCTCTATATATAAGCCTAAGGGACAGTAGAGTGGAATGATTGGAAAGACCTAAATGATTGAAACAACCAGAATGACCAGTTACTATGACACACACTGAGCAGGCAGGCAGGCAAGCAATTAGGGGTGAGCAAGTAGGCAGGCGGGCAAGTGATTCTGGATTGAGAGAGGGTGCAGGCCAGGCTGGGGGATTCCTCCCCGACTGTCCATGCACAAATTTCATGCACTGGGCCTCTAGTATATAAACAAACAGAGAGGGAGGTAAAGAATTATCTCAAGTGATTTATGGAGACTGAGTAGTCCCATGATTTCAACCTGCAAGCTGAACAGCCAGGAAAGGTGATGGTGTATTTCCTGGGGAGCCCAAAAGCCAAGAGACCCATGGAAGAGACCCATATCCCAACTCAAAGTAAACAGGCAGAAAAATTTTCTCCTACTGGGGAGTCCATTATGACCAAAAGCTATTAATTTCATGGAACTCTCTAGTGGTCTTAGGAATACCCAGGAGGTAACTACCCATTTCACAATATTCTTCTTCCACATTATTCATAGTGACTAAAAACATGTGACTTTATCAGGAAGGCCAAAGGGTGGGTGGATGGGTCGGGGGAAAGGTTAGTTATACAAAGCTTTTAAATGTGGATAAATACATTACATAAAAAATTGATTTTGTTTAAAAATCTACATATACTATCAGACAATTTTTAAGTACTAAGAAGTTGTCATTTTTTTTCCTTTTAATATATATATATATATATATATATATATTTATATTATCGATTTTTTACAGAAAGGAAGAGAGAGGGATAGAGAGTTAGAAACATCAATGAGAGAGAGACATTGATTATCTGCCTCTTGCACACCCCCTAATGGGGATGTACCCGCAATCAAGGTACATGCACTTGACCAGAATGTGAACCTTTCAGTCCACAGACCGATGCTCTATTCACTGAGCCAAACCGGTTTTGGCAAGAAGTTGTCATTCTTACATGGCAGATACAGGTCTTCCAAAATTTTAATTCTCACTTGAAATACTAAATTAAGTCATAGGTAACAAATTGCCTACTATTTTTTGTTACAGTGAAAAATTTTGTTTCTTTTTTGGGGAAAGTCCACAAAGATCTCCTATCTTAATACTCATAGTTCTTCTGTTAGGCACTCTTGCAAGTAAAAATCTTATTGCCTGCAAAACGCAGCAGATTGAGCAAAATTCAGTCAACCATACAAGCCTAGATACAACTATTTACTATGATTTGCAGCAAAAATACTCCCCGTTTTGCAACATAGAATACTAAATAAAAGTATTCTAAAGGGTTGACATTTAGTAAAATTAATATAGACATCTTTGTGTATAAATGGCATTGTTTTGGTTGTGTGTAGTGGTGAAGAATACAATAATTATTTAAGTCTCCCTTTATGGCACTAATAATTTCACCACTTTTATAGCATCAGTATAAATGTCAACAGTTTGCAAAAAGGACAACAATGTCTAAATATTATTATAAAAATAGTCTTACCTCACAGATACCCAAAACGTATGTTAAGGATACTACACTAAAGCTTCCTAGACCCCACTTTGAGAACCACGTTACTGAAGGGTAGCCAACATGTAACTTGCCCCAAATGTACAGTATGCTAAGAGCATTGATCAGATTCTTTCCTAGAAGAATTCCTCTTATTTTTCAACTAAGTTGATTAGAGTTTGGTTAAGAGAGTCGCAGCTATTTATATGAGTAATATAGAAAAAGTATACCTTTTTCCTTTAATTATTTCAAAATTCATTATTCTCTCTAGCATTTCCCCAACATTTTAAAGGGTATTATTAGCCCCATTTTATAGAATAAGAAACTGAGATTACTGTTTGGTGGAAATATTGGACTAGGATTCATTTTTAAAATGTCTTAGTATCACATGGGAATTGGAATTCAGGAAAAATATTGTCTTAGATCTATTTTAAGGGATAAATATATCTATATTTATAAGCTCATTATCTCTTACTGAGCAACATGAATGACAAGTAACTGTGCTTAACTGAAAGTTGTTGTTAATCCTAACCAATGAAGTGGCTGATAGATAATCCTTTTTAAAAGACACCAACTCAAATTCAGTCTTTAAAATGGTATTTTCTACTGAAAAAAATCTATAAAGACCAAAGAAACCTTTTACAAAATAATTATCTTTACTTTTAAACTTAATGTAATAAATTCTGTTATTCAAAGTTTCTTTAATGTAGCCATCCCCCCCCCCCCAGTACAATGCATAACTTCATTAGTCTCATTGCTTGCTCTTCTAAACCAACATATTATTATTAGGCTTACTTGTTTACACTGTACCTGCTCTAGGCTGAAAATTCGTTTTTGAACAAGTTAAATATATTTAGAAAAAAAATGAAATGTTCTAAATTACCATTGTGTTCTTCTTTTGTTTTGTTTTTAGTGAACTTGTGAAAAAGCTCCCATTTCAAAAGAAAAAAAAAATCCCAAAACACATGTTTACAGTGATTACATTTACCTAAGCAACATACATACATGTTCAATTTTAGGATGTTAATTAAATTTCTGTGACAAATATGCTTTTAATATATATATATATATATATATATATATATATATATATATATATATATAATCAAGAGCATTATGAAGTTAAATGCAGAGTCCTGAGGATAATATAGTAGTCACTGTTTCTTAAGGTTTCACTTCAACTGTTGTTATTTCTAACAGGTAAGCAGGCAGTCTTTCATGTGCTCAAACACTGGAATCTTTGGTTGCTACTATATAATCTGGCTTGCAAACAAGAAGTTAACCATTTTAAGGATGTTTTAAGTGAACAACTAGCAAACCCTAGGGCTGGCTAAACCCTAAGAATGCACAATAGTGAGCAATTACAACCATCACAACTGTAGGTAGAACACTGTTCATCCCATTCTTCTGAAATGAGATCTCAAAGCTGTCTAGTTAAATGTAAAAGATGTTCACCCCAAAATTGGCATATGCACAATTTCTCCACCTATTTGTGTGTGTCAACCATTTAGATCACTTTCCACTTGAAAAAAAAAAATGGAATAGAAAACTGGACACCATGTTTCACTATCTCAGTTAATATTTACAATTACAACAATGCTTCCCAGAGCCAGTTTATACTGAAATTAAGTTCTTTACACCAAAGAAGTGGTTGTCCACAACCACTGGTTAGTGTATATATGAACTAAAATGTCTAGATTTGGAGAGAAACCAAAGCTTCACTCCTTAGTCTGTTCCTTGATTCATGCTTAGAGACCTGTGGTGGTTTGGGCCTGCTGACCCTGCCCACTTGAAGAGGCTACCGACTGAGCTGCTTTCTGCTTTAACGTTGTCCAATCAAACGTGTAGTCATACTGGTGGTTCAGGGTCCTGAAAAGAATGCGGAAGAGCTGCCTGAGATACATGTAATTCGGGGCTTCTTCAAAGCGCAGCCCACGGCAATAGTTTAAGTACATGGCAAATTCTGCTGGAAATCCTTTACACAATACTTCAACGGGAATGGACATCTTCTTTTCACTAATCTTCTCGTATTTCTGTACCTTTGTTGCAGCCTTTAGTCCTTGCCACGGCAGGCTGGTTCTATTAAAATACATCAACACATATCCTAACGATTCCATGTCATCCCGGCGACTCTGTTCAACACCAAGGTGTGCATTGATGCTAGCATACCGGGCAGTGCCTGTGAGATTTTTATCTTCTCTGTATGGTATGTGTTGCCTTGTCCTGTTGTCTCTGTACTTTTTGGCCAAACCAAAATCAATAAGGAATAACTTATTACAGTGACGCCCAATGCCCATGAGGAAGTTATCTGGTTTAATGTCTCTGTGTATAAAATTCTTTGTATGCACGTATTCAACCCGACTGATCATCTGGTCAGCTAGCATCAGGATCGTTTTCATGGTGAAGCTTCTGGAACAGAAATTGAAGAGGTCTTCCAGGCTGGGTCCCAGGAGATCCATGACCAGCACGTTGTGGTCTTTTTCCTGCCCGTACCACCGAATGTGGGGGATGCCGACCCCGCCCTGAAGAATCTTATACAGCTTGCTCTCGTACAGCAGCTGCGGGTGCCTGGCCTTCAGGGATTCTAGCTTCACCGCCACCTCCTCGCCATTGGTGATGTTGATCGCCAGATAAATGTCCCCGAAGGAGCCAGACCCGATCTTCCGCACCAGTTTGTATTTCCCGCGGACAGTGAATTCGGCCTGAGAGTTGCTGCAGCTCGCCATCCTGAGACGGTCTCCAGCGGGGCTGGGGCCAAGCCCGACACCTCGGAGAGGAGGACAGAGGCCTCCGGGCTTGGCCTGAGCAACTCTGCAGTGGACAGCAACCGGAAACGGAAATGGAAACGGAAACGGTGGCTCTCAGTGTCACAGGGCCCACAATCCCCCAAGGGGACCCTAATCACCTCTGCTCCGTCAGGCTGCTCCTTTTCTGGCCTCCGTTTCTAAGGGTTTCTCGAAGTTCCAAAGCTGGCCCACTCGGCTTCTGGCCTTTCGTGACGTCGCGGGCTGGAAAAGGGGTGCGTTGAGTTAGGACAGGGTCACCGCTGCCCCCACAGCCGGAGCCTCCTACCCCGAGGCCCCGCTGTCGCTGTTACTCTGCGGCTGTGTCATTTTGTTACTCACCTGGTGATGCCATCTTGTTACTACGCCAACGCTGCCGCCATCTTGCTAGTCTAGCTCCACCCACGCAAAATGGCGCCTTCCTTGGACCTGCTGCTTCCGGGCGCAGAGCACTCTGGGAAAGGGGCGTCAGGTGCTGACCCGGAAGAAGTCCCAGGGAGAAGGAGGGTGGAACTGGCCCGCCAGAGGAGCTTCACAGCTGCACATGCGTATTCTCACGGAATTAATACTTCCGCAGGTGAACCTTTGAAATGTCTATGCTTTGAATGTATGGAGTTGAATTAGACCCTCTTCCTTTGGAAAATGATAGTTCAGAGATGGAAGTGCTTCTTCATTGGTTAGCATGTGGGCCTTTTGTGCTGTCCTTCATTCTCTTGGCTTTGCTTTTTACCTAAAAAATCAGGTGTGTGTGTGTGTGTGTGTGTTTATTTATTTATTTTTTAAGAAGGAACGTTTCTTCACTTTTTTTTATGATTCACTCTGTATCAACAATACAAGTCGCCCCTCCACTGCAGGGTGGAGAGCCACACCCTGAAGGCAGCCCAGATGAAGTCTCATGCTCTCACCATGTACCCAGTGCAAACTTGTGACCTAAGAGGGAGAAAGGCCAGGTCACAAAGCAGTAGTCACCCCGGATGCCAGAGCAGTTGCCACTGGCTTGATCATAGTCTGCTTTACTAATTAATACATGGTAACCGTTAAGGATACATGGATCAGCACCAGAGTAAAAAGGTACAGTTTATAGAAACTTGATTACTGTCCATTTCAGTGTTTTTTATCTGCAATGACATTCTCATCAAAACTAAGTGGTAACTCTTAACATTTTACTAAGATGAAGTGATTTATTTCAATAAATCAGAAATTGCAACAATGCCATTAAATGCTTTCCATGTCTCTTGGATTCATGCTCCTTTATTATTTTGGAATCAAAATACTTTGTTCCTTTTAAAAATTGTTCCATCCACTCATTTACTACACTAAAAATGTTTCAGACACTAAAACCTATAGGTATAAATACTAACAAAAAGATACTTATGCCAGAAAAGAATTTTAATCTTATTTGGGCAATTTATACATATTGTAAATGCTATATGAAAATTCAATTGTTCCAGATAACATCTTTTTTATGATGTTTGTCAGATATAAACTTTGGTACATCATGTCTATAAATGTACCTAAATTAGCTTGTGGGGGATGAAGAAATGACATCTAAGGTATTATTATCAGTCTATCCATAGTAGTAGAGTTAGCTCCCTAAAAGTGCCTTCAGTTCTTAAAAACATGCTCAAATGCACCCTTTTAATAAGTCACTCAACCCCTCACGCCAGCCCCATCTTCACCACCTGAAAAAAATTCATTATTGAACAAGCTCCTTGACAGTTCCATGTATTTCCAATCAGTAGATGCTACTCAGTCCCCATTGTTTTCCATGCTCACAGGACTCAGTTAATGAAATGGCTAATTAGATTTCTGTAATCCTGTAGCCATTGTGTTTGAGGTGACATTTTGTTGGTATTTCTCTTGTGGCTCCTTCAGTGTGATAGGAAATATTTTCCATTAGCCAACTTGGCTCTTATTATTTTGCTGGAATGGCAGTTCCCTCTATCTGTATAATGAAATCATTGCCTTCCTAAATATAGCTCTGCCACTCAGCATTTAAATAGAAAAGAATAGGAAAATGATCATCTGATTAGTCAAACAGGCCCATGTTCAAAATCCGTTTCTGAAATCAAATAGAATTGGATTGAGTTCAGTGTGGAGGAATGACTTAGGTATTATTACATATTATAGTACATATTTACTGACTAGCAGAATGTGGAAGGATTTAAAGTTCTAAATTCTTATTATCTGTAAGAACCAAATTCTTGAAAAAGTAGAGGCAAGAAGATTAATTTAGGCTGCTTTTTAATTGTTTTTAAATATATTTTATTGATTTTTTACAGAGAGGTAGAGGGAGGGATAGAGAGTTAGAAACATCCATGAGAGAGACATCGATCGGCTGCCTCTTGCACACCCCCTACTGGGGATGTGCCCGCAACTAAGGTACATGCCCTTGACCGGAATTGAACCTGCAGGCTGACGCTCTATCCATGAGCCAAACCGGTTTCGGCTAGGCTGCTTTTTTAGACTCTTAAAAACTGTATTCCATCCAAGAAGTAAAAGATCATGACCAATGCCACAATTCAAGTAGTAAATACATTATCTAAAATATTGGAATGATAATAGTGCAATTTAGAACTTGATAATTGTTTTGTATAGAAATAAAAGGTATTTATATATTTGAATTTCAGTTAATGTAAATTTATTTTCTATAAGTTTTAATAATTTTCATTTTGAACCAGCTTTTAATTAGTGCAGAAATACATTTTGAGAGTCACCTCCAACCATTAACTTCTGAAAGTCAGAAAATCAGCAATGAACTAGCTTTAAAGAATACTCCTCTGAATGCCAACTAGTCAACAACAGTTTCATTCGAGTAGCCACAACTCTATAGATTATGCCTACTTAGCTATATTTTTAGAAGTAAAGTTGGCAAATTCCTAAACATCATGCTTCCCTTAATACTTATATTAGGTCAATAGTTTGCTATGCTCAGAGAGACTGGGTCTGACCACATATCCCTCCATTATTATAGTGAACTATAAAGTCAGCTTTGTCTTTTTATTTCAGATATCGAGTGGTTATTTCATCATCCTTCAGACCCCAGTACACGCTTGCATTATGTTTCTCTAGAGAAATAGAGATAAAGATATATCTATATATAAATATAGATAAAAATATATATCCTAACATATATCTTGCTTTCCTACTCATCACTCCACTTCTTTTTTCTAGTTTACTTTCAATAAATGATCTATATTTATCCCAAAAATAGAAAAATAGGAGTAATGAAGCCTTGATCACACACAATACCTTCCCTAATAGGATTTGTGTCTTCTGTGATGCTTTTCATTCTCCATAGGACTTCTACTGAGTTCACCCTATGGTGAGCACTGGCATAAGTCCCTGACCACCAGCCTAACAATTGGCTATAATCTAAATCAGCATGCAATTGCATATCTTGCCTTTTCACCTTTCAAGCAAAGTGAACAACAGGTGTTCTCGCCACTAGGGGAGGTTCGTTCATCACTGTCCATCTGGGATATCCCAGAGAGGGCCTGTAGTACTGTACCTGTCCACTTTTAGGTGGTTCCTGCATATCTTACAGAACCATCCGTACACTGGGCCTCCACTTCCTCTGTCAAGTGATCAGAGGGAATTTCCCATGAAAATATAGGTGCAGACTTGGGGAGAGAAGCAGAATGAGGACCACGAGCATTTGAGTAATTTCCCTATGTAATTTACTTTGTACCTTCAAATTCTGCTCAGGATGTTCATTATGGATGCCCTGAAGTTCCACGATCCACTGTCTGGAAGCTGGGGAACCAGGAAAGCCAGTGCTACAATTCATTCTGAGTCCAAAGGATTGAGGACCATGGGAGCTCAATAATGTAAGTCCAGGTCCAAGTTGAAGAAGCCCTAAGAACCAGGAGCACCAATGTCCCAGAGCAGGAGAAGATGTCCCAGGTCAAGCAGAAAGAACTAGTAAATAATGCCCTTCCATCCCTTGTTTGATTCAGTCTACCAATTCAAATGCTGATTTCTTACAGAAACATTCTCATATACATACCCAAAAGTAATGTTTTACTAAGTTCAGTTAAGTGAACACAGAAGTAACCATCACAAGACATAAAAATATTTTCACAGCCCAGCCATTTTTCTTCATCTACACCAAGATAGCTTTATATTCCCTGGGTTATATCCTACTTCATTCTTTGCCCATACATTTTCTATATGTTCTCTTTTACGTTATTGAAAATTTAATTTTACCCACCTATTTTAATACTTTTTGTCTTATGTTAAGACTTTTTCAAAGAAATTCATTTGGAAAAAAAAAATCTAGTATACATTTGATTAAGTGGATTCCCACAAAATATTTGGCCATTATTGCCTCCTTATATAGCCACGCACATAAATATGTTCTTGGAATGATGGCTTAGAAAATTGTAGAAGCAAACAATGAAGGAAATAATCCTTATAAAGAGGTTTAGGAAAATACAGAAAACAAAGCAATCACTCAAAAAATAATAAGCAGTAATTATTATTATTTTTAATAGAATGATTCTATTAAAGGAAACTACTCCAAATTTTGACAAAGAAAATTCATTAGAGCATTATCTTTCACATAACAAGAGAAAGAAAAGGCATAAATCTTAAGAGGGCTGTCAAAATAGCTTTAAATTCCAAATGGAACTTTCAGCATAGGCAATGAGGAAAATGTGCCCATGTACCTTAAAGAGGAGTAAATATAATATAGGAGACACTTGAGAAAATTACTTCAAAATTTTGTACAGCATTTTAAAATCACTTTTCAAACCACCATAACACTTAAGGAGAATAAAATGTGAAGAAAGTAAATGACTTCAATTAAGATTCATTAATACTCAAGTCCAGTAGTCAACAATCACTTTAATTTTAATCTACTTTGTATTTGATTCACTTAGAATGGTTTTGAATATGTTGAAATAGATTTGCAAGTAGCATATAAGCCATATCTGAATAAGAGGCCCAATTAAATGCCCAATTAAATAAATATTAAATTTTTTAACTTATCTGTAATCATTGTAGTCTCAATTCACATAAGACAGAGTGTGAGTAATAAAGCCACCTTACCATTTGACATTCTTTTTAAGCCATAGACATCATTTGTCTGTTCAGCTTACTCCAATCACATTAGGGGAAATACTATTTGAAAATAAATACATGTCCTTTAAACCTCTATTGCTGTGCAGTTTAGGATAAGGAAATAAAGAACTTTATCTCAAAAAATATTAATGGGTCTCTACTAGATCTTATTTCAGATAAATTCCCATTACTTACAAAGAGTTTTCTGATTTCTCTTAGGATAGTTTTAAAAACATGATTATCTTTTTTCTTAGAGACAGATCCATCTGTCAAACAGTATCCCCAATGTCTGTTTGTACACCGAATATCTTAAAAATAGATTGGAAGTAAAAGCACAAGCAATATCTTTTTTTTAAAAACTGGGTTCCTTTTAACTAACATATCTTTCTCCCTTGATGCTTTGGCTTTTAAAGAGCTTTATAAAAGAGAGTAATTGGTCTTATACTTTTTGAAATTTCTTAAGGGCATTAGTCTCTTCTTTACTTCAGCTTACCCATAAGAGAGATGGAAAAATGTGCTAATGTGAAAAATTATTCACAAAAATTATGCCCGAAATATGGAGAAATTTTAGTTGTGGCCACTTTAATGATTTAAATACTCAGGGCTTGCATTAAATTTTTTAAACCTTCTTTTCCATTGATCCAGTCCCTGATAAGGATTTAAAATAAAAGAGCACAAGGGAATAATAAAAGAAGAACAACTGTACTTATATTAAATAACACTAAACTCATTCTAGTCATCCTCTTTTTGTGTGTGCATTATTCCCAAACACTTTTATGTAAGTGATGTATTTGGTTTAGTGGAAAGTACAGAAGCTATGGAACTACATGAAATGGATTTAAACATAGTTTATCTAAATACTGCACAAACTAATTATCCCCTAATAGCTTAAGTTTTCTCACCTACAAAATGAATGTAATAATAGCTATCTTATATATTTTCTATTAGGATTGCATGAGATAAGCATAATATCCCTGAATAAAAATTTAATAGGGCAGACTAAAGAGCCCAGATACAAACCCTCATAATATAGTCAACTGATCTTTAGCAGTGAATTAAGAGCAATAGAAGGTGGTTCAAAAGTAGTATTATAGTTGTGTGTATGGAAAGTAATACAATAATCAATAAACCTACAAGAATAAACTCTGTATTTCTCATACTCATAACTGTAGATCTACTTTTGACCACCACGTAGAATGGAGAAAAGATAGTCTTTTCAACAAATGATACTGTGAAACTGGACATCCACATGCCAATAAATACCACTGAATAAATAAATGCCAATAAATCTAGACACAGACCTTTCACAAAATTAACTCAAACTGGCTTATAGATCTAAGTGTAAAATTCAAAACTCCTGGAAGATAACAAAAAAGAAAATATAGATGACCTTGGTTTTGGCAATGGATTTTTAAATACCACATCTAAGGCACAATCCTTGAAATAAGTAATTGAATAGCTGAACTTTATTAAAATGAAGAACTTCTGCTCTGCAAAAGACATTTGTCAAGAAAATGAAAAGAGAAAACAACTGCTATCTAAAATATACAAAGAACTCTTAACAATAAGATAACACAATTAAAAAAAAATAAGTCAAACATTTGAATAGACATCTCACCAAAGATATACTGATGACAAGTAAGCATATGAAAAGATGTTCCACATATCAATAAGAAACTGAAAATTAAAACAACAGTTAAATGTCACTACACACCTAGCAGAATGGTCAAATACAAACCACTGAGGAGAATACCAAATACAGATGAGGATGTGAAGCAACAGGAACTCTGATTCATTGGTAGTTGAAATACAAAAATGGCACCACTATTTTGAAAGACAGTTTGGCAATTTACTACAAAATGGAATATACTCTTACCAAGCAGTACAGCAATCACACTCCTTGGTATTTACCCAAATGAGCTGAAAACTTATGTCCACACAAAAACTTACACAAATGTGTATAGCAATTTTATTTATAATTGCCCAAACTCACAATCTACCAAGATATCCTTCACTACATGAATGTATAAATAAACTGGAGTGCATTGAGCTGATGGAATATTCAAAGCTAAAAAGCATTGAGCTATCAAGGCATAAAAAAGATATCAGGTATCTTTAATTCATATTACTAAGTGAGAAAAGTAAATCAGAAAAGGCTATATACTATATAATTCCAATAACATGACATTCTAGAAAAGACACAAATCTGCAGATAGCAAACTGGTCAGAGGTTGCCAAAGGTTAAGGGGGAAGGAGAAATGAATAGAGCATGAAGGATTTAAGGCAGTGAAACTATTATGGCTGTAATGGTAGATATATCTTCTTATACTTCAGTCAAAACTCTTAGAATAGCCCAACCAATGTTGCTCAGTGGTTGAATATGGACCCAGGAACCAGAGGTCTGGTTCAATTTGCACTTAGGGCATATCCCAAAGCTGTGGGCTCCATCCCCAGTATGGGGCATGCAGGAGGCAGTAGATCAATGATTCTCTCTTGTCATTGATGTTTCCCTCTTCTTTCCTCTCTCTGAAATCACTAAAAATGTTAAAAAAATAAATAAATAAAAACTCATAGAATATACAACACCAAAAGTGAACCTTATGCAAACTATGAACTTTGAATGATAATGGTAAGTCATTACAATTTCATGGATTGTAACAAAAATACCATTTTGATGCAAGATATTGACAGTAAGGGGAGGTTATGTATGTGAGCCAGCAACAGGGGATATATGTAACCTCTCTGTACTTTCCGTTCAATTTTATTCTGTACCTAAATCTGCTCTAGAAAATAATCCTGTAAAAATCATTTTTTAAAAATCCTGTAAAATAATAGTTGTAACTACCTTGGTAAGTTAAGAATGCTAAACTGTTAGAAAAAAGTATTATTATTTTTTTTATTTGATATATTAGTAGCTACCATTTGGGCATTCATTGGTAGGAAGGAAGATATTGTGATTTTTCTCTGAGAATGACCATAGACATAGATCTTTTTTAGTTAAGGCCACTATAGAAAGCATTTTCAATCTCTAATCTCAAAATTGGGCTCTACATTTTCTTGTTTATTGCTTCTTATATGCTGGCATTAATATTCAATTAGCCTATTGCTAATATGCCTTTAAGCATTACTGTGACAAAAAAATAAAAGAATGCAATAAATATTTAATATAAGGAATAATGGGTGTGAGGAGCCAGAGGGTAGTTTTGAAAAACAGTGAAGGAAACCAAAAACAATGGTTCCTAAACAAGAAGATTGCCCAATGTAGCAAAGCATCTTTATCTCAGTAGGGCTGAATAAGAATGTTAAAGTATTCTTATCAGCAGCAATATTTAATAATCCTAAGAGGTAGTAAAATAAAAGTCCTAACTAGTCATCTGTCCAGTATGTAAACTAGTCTACTGCTACTGTACCTAGAACTTAGACCCCATCATCAGTTTCCTTGGGAGTAAGACTGGTGTCACACAACCTTACTCTGCAACTACCTGCCATTCCCTAAGTGCCTATGACCCTGTGTCCATCTGGCAAGGATAAATCAATGGTGTCCATTGCTGGGAACTGAAACCTTACATTGTCACTGGTAATAAAATGTAGAAAGAACTGGCCAACCTTGATGGCTCTGAATGGTTGGAGCTATTAACTCATTGTCTAGTTGAGATAGTGGTGGTTGAGGCAACTTTAATTTGTTAATCATATGTAAATGTAAATTCTTGTTGATTTTCTGTTGTTGGAACTTCTAGCCTAAGAGATGTCTTTGTCTCAGAATCTCAATAAAAGGAATGGTAAAAGGCAAGAGCGGGGGTTAGTCTTCCACTAGAGGTGGACTTCCCGCCTGGCCCCATTTTCCCAAATTAATTCTTTTCCAGTCTTTTCATTTTAGTGTGTGGCCTTCTCCAGAAACTGGACCCTGAGTGGGACCTGAACCACGCAGGGCATGTTAAGGGATCCCACAGTCCATAAATAGTAAGGGACAGGTTCATAGCTTTGGAGGGGATTTACCTGAGAATGTTAAAACACTTCATACTTTCTGTAAGAATACAGATACCAGGCAAAGAAATAATGCAGGACGTGGATAAAGATTTACATAACATAACCAACTTTGTATGGAGCAGAAAATAACTCAAAAACTGGTGACATTAATATGGACAAAAATTGTGGTCTTTGGAAAGGTTCACTGTACATGGATTTTAATTCTAGCTCCAAAAGTTATTAACTGATGTCTCTATTTACTTATTAAAAAAAGCATATTCATTGTTCCAACCACTATATATATAACTTTGAGCTGATATTAATATTTCTAATCTTCACTTTCATATTTTATGTTAGTAATAATTGCCTACCTAAGTTAGGATAGTTGAAAATGTTGATATGTTGTCAATATTTTAAATGTGTGCATTATGCACACAACAGTTATTATCCTATGTATTAAAGAGCTAATATGCTAATTAGACCAGACGGCGGAATGACCTTCCTGAATGAACAGTGAGTGGGTCTGCGGGGCTGTGAGGTCTGAGCCCCTTGCAGGAATTTTGTGCATTGGTCCTCTAGTTAAGTAATAATAACCAAGTCACATTTTATTGTGACATACTATTCACATCTAATGTTTATCTTTCCTAACTTGTATAATACACATTAAAACCATCTTTTTTTCCTAGTCATGGAAGCATACTATTTTATAAAATTAACTGAAATTGAAAGAATCATACTACATTTTGATACTTAGAGTTTAGCAAAGGTTCTTTAATTTTGACTGGCTGTGAGGTCCGGTCAGGTGTTTATTTGTGACCAAGACCACATATCCTACATTAAAAATAGCACGGTTGGAAACTGAAGTTCCATTTCTAGGCTATTGGGAAACACAAAAGAAAGTGAAATTAAGGATTAAGGGTTCCTGCTACTAAGCTGCAGAACACTCATTGTACTAGAGATGCAATGATTCAATTCAATTCCATTGTAGGATGATGTGAAAATGAAACTGATGGGAGAGCAAATGGAAACAGCTGTGTTTTACTGCAACACAGACAGTCTGCACATTTTGCTGCTTATTTATAATGAAAATGGAAATTGTAAGTGACAGGCTGAGGGTAGTTTATAAAGCAAACATTTTTGAAACCTTGGAGGTGCTATTGCTTTTTGAAAGGCAACCAGCTGACCCACCTTTTGAATTATGCATGGTCACTGAACTCTTTTACACTGATGGAAACACACACTTTCATATCAAAAGAAAAATTCTTGAGACATAAAACAAAGTTTGATAGAGCTCCAAATATATTATTCCTAGTGGTCTGGTGCATGAAACTCATGCACAGGGGTGGGGGGGGGGGGCGTTCCTCAGCCTAGCCTGCACCCTCTCCAGTTGAGGATCCTTGGGGGATGTCTGACTGCCAGTTTAGGCCCAATCCCTGTGGGCAACTGGACATTCCTCTCATAATCTGGGACAGCTGGCTCCTAACCACTAACCTGCCTGCCTGACCATCCCTAACTGCCTCTGCACATCAAAAGGATCATTCACCAAGACCAAGAGGGATTTATCCCTGGGATGAAAAAAAGAATGATTCTACATGACAATCAATTAAAGTGACATACCATATTAACAGAACTAAATATTTTAAAATCCACATAATAACCTTATTAGATGCAGAAAAAGCATTTTAAAAATTCAAAACCCATTCATGATAAAAACTCTCAATAGAGATAAAATAAAATTACCTTAATGTAATTAAGACTGTATATGGCAAAGCCCACACTTCACATCATAGTCAAGGATGAAAACCAAATATTTTTCCTTTAATATTAAAACAAAACCAGGGTGCCCACTCTTGTCACTTCTAATAAATATTAAATATATACACTATATTATAGAAAGGAAGCATTTACAACAAGGAGTTAAAAACTCACCCACATGTCCTTTTAATATAGCCTCATGTAGTTAGAAATGTAATTCTGTAAGAGTGGTTACTTAAAGGACATTTTTAAAAAAATCTAGTTTCTAATATCTTACCTACACTGAAAAATATTGAACTGAATATTAATGTTACTAACTCTTCCCATATTCAGTGTATAATTATTAAATCAATATTTCTATTAAAACATCTTAGAGTTGTATGTAAGTATAATATATATTGTGGGGAGGGTTTGTGTGTTTTTTTGTAAACGAAATTTTCTTTATAATTTGATTTTTATATGTCTTTGCAACTAAATTATGAGGATTCAAAATGAAAGTGTATCACTTTCATCAAGAAGAGAAGAGAAAAGGCCCTCATAACTGACCAATGTTTTTCCCTCACATAATCTCCCTCTCTCTCTCTCTCTCTCTCTCTCTCTCTCTCTCTCTCTCTCTCTCTTTGTGCATGTGTGTGTATGTGTCTTTCCCTTCTTCCCTCCCTCCTTCATAAAAGGAAGAGAAAGGTGCACAATGCAGTGTGCAGATGTTGTGCTATTGAGCTGTACACTTGAAACCTGTGTGGTTTTGTAAGCTAATGTTACCACAACAAATTCAATAATAAAGTATTAAATAAAATGGAAAAAATTTCAAATGAATCCACTTTGTTTCATAACTATAGGGAAAATAATGCTATATCATAAATTAAATAATGTTATACAAGTAATTAGTGGAGCTGAGTTGCCATGAAAGGACTGCTCCTAACTGGCTGTGAGACTTTGTTCAACTCATGGACTGCACTGGAGCTCTGCTTCCTCATTTGTAAAATGAGAGTTTGGAACTTCAGAGCTCTCAAAAGTAGAAGCTCAGCCAAG
Source organism: Pipistrellus hanaki (assembly GCF_964339955.1). NCBI lineage: Eukaryota > Metazoa > Chordata > Mammalia > Chiroptera > Vespertilionidae > Pipistrellus > Pipistrellus hanaki. Next base: position 71,748,856 of record NC_140511.1, read on the forward strand.
TTGCAGAAGGTTTTCCCTTTGAGGCCAGAGATAGTTTTATAAAATTTCCAAATGCTAAATGCTCTTCCCCAAGTATTCAACACAAATCAAAGTTGGCAACCTAAAACCAAACCAAAACAAACCAAACAAAATGCATTTCCTGTCATATGCAAGATAGAATCTAAGAAAAGTTATAATTAAAAATCTATAACTGATTGGAGCAAATTTGTTTCATTCTAGTAAACCTTCTTGATTTAGTCAATAGACATTTATTTAAAACTGAGCATTATGCAAAATAGACAGGACACTAAAACTAAAAAGGAGAAGAAAAAGAAAAAGAGCAGATGGATTGATTTCAAAGAATTTACAGACTACTGATGCCAGAAGCAAGGAGAGTCGCATGGAGTGACCACATGGCTTCCAAAGAGCAATATGTTCTTTCAAATATTCATATTATTTCTTTCCTCAAAGATTTATCTTATTTTGTTCTACATTAAAGCTATGTGTGCACTGATTTGCCATACTGCAATCTTTTTTTATCCAACATATGGTTTAATTTTTAACAATTATCCAAAGCATAAGATAGAATAAGGCTTACACGACAGATTCTAGCATTCACATCAGTTGCCCTAATAGCAGGAGTCTGTCTTACTTGTCTACTATTGTGAAAATTGTCTCAAATAATGAGCCATCTATCATGTAGACAAATCATTTCCAACAAAACAAAACAAAACATGCAGCGGTGAAAAACAAAACAAAACAAACAAAAAACAATAGGGGATTTTGGTATTTGTGGCAGAGAAACCAATTAAATTAAGTATGGTGCATGAGTGAGTTAAATCACTGCCAAAAACTAAATATATATTAAAACTTGGAGCAAAACCTGTCTGAACAACAGGAATAAAAGCTGTTATAAATTAAGAAAGTAAATCAGATAATATAAAAATTACCTAGTCAATTATAAAATAAGAAAGTAAAGAGATAATATGAAAATTACCTAGTCAATATAAAAAAACACGCACGTATAGCTACAGATGATATGTGTAGAATTGTGCATCTGAAACCTGTATAATTTTGTTAACCAGTGTCACCCTAATCAACCCAATAAAGGAAAAAATAAATAAATACACAAAACAAAATATATGTCTTCATACACTTATGCTTAGAATCAATTGTGATAAGCCATGTTGGATAGGGATAGGGTGGAGATATCAATACTTTGGATCTATGACATTTTTTAGGTCTCTGTAGCCAAACTTACACATTAAATTGACAAAGCAATAGAATGTTGTGTATGTGCCCTGGGTATATGCCCTGTCAGGAAGCAAACCCACTACTTTTGGGATACAGGATGACGCTCCAACCAACTGAGCTACACCAGCCAGAGCAACCGCATAATTTTTTTTATGCAGTTTACATGATATAATATGTATAAAGTATCAATGTAGTGCATGATCTCAAAATAGAGGCAATTGTAATTTGCCCTCCTGTAATGCACTTCCCAATAAGGTGTATTTGGTTCTCATTTCCTACAATTACTCAAAATGACCATTTCATCAACCTGGACAATGCATGGTATGTCACTTATGTGCATTACATCCCGTTGACAGTTTCCCTCTGTGCGATGTGCACTGTAGTCAGGAGGTTACATTCACTTAGCGGTATCTTGAGCAATGCATTTTAGAAAAAAATATCTCATAGCTCTGATATCTTTTCTTAACCTGCAAAATGGGAATAATCACACTTCATAAATCCTGCTGAGCTATGCAACAACTGTAATTATTTTTTTACCTACAACTCCTTTATAGAAAATTACTGTAACTTTCCAATATCATTTTTCACTGTGTAAATACTTTTGGTGGATTCTTGTATTTACAACAAAACTAATTAGTCATCTTAGCACTTAAGAAGTATTAACAAGTTAAAAGGACAATATCAGCACTCTACCTCATTTAGCAGCTGGCATCTTGCTGATGTGTGTGTGTGTCTGTATACATATATATATATATACACATATATACATATATACACATATATACATATATACACATATATACACATATACATATATATACATATATGTGTGTATATACACACATATATCTAAATTTATCTATATCTATCTATCTCTCTCTCTCTCTCTCTCTCTCTCTCTCTATATATATATATATATATATATATATATATATATATGTTTTAGCTTTGGTAAACTCCCCAGAGAATTTTGTAGATCCAGTCTCATTGAACTTTTGCTGAAGTTTGCTCTCCAAACAAATAAAATACTACTCAGTCAAAATATCTATGATTTCTGAAGCCTTCACATTAAAAAGTAATAAAGGTAACACAAGGCTGAAGCAACTAACATGGCAAAAAAAAAAATTCAATTGATTAGAAAATTATTCAGTCTCTTAACAATATATGTCTTTCAATAATTTAAGGTCAAACATATATTTTGACAGATATATTTAGTGCATCAGTATATATTTGCATATTCATTAAGGAATTAGTATTCCTCAGTCATTTTTTCTTATGGATGTAATCCACTGATACCATATCCATCTTACCTAATAACAGACAAACATGTAAATTGACTCTACCTCTGCTATACCCACAGCCAATCAGGAGTGAGTATGCAAATTAACCTTAAAAAGATGGTGGGTTAATTTGCATATGTAGGCATGGAGCAGCTGGGTGGGGCTGGATGTTTTCTATTAGGGGGAGGGAGCGGAGGGAGCTACAGGGGCAGTGCTCTGGCTGGGAGTGAAGCCAGGGGAAGGAAAGCCTCTTCTTGCATGAATATCATGCAATGGGCCTCTAGTTGTGGATATATCAGGTTGTTCAGAGCAGCTGTGGCAAACCATTATCTATTTCTTTCTCATTTTAAATGTATTGATTCAGCCAACTGCACTATAATTCAGAAAAGAAAAATGCCCTATGATGGGTCTAAGGGTGCTTAACAAACATCATTGCAATCTTAAAAAGTGCTTTTACTGTCTGTTTTATATCGGCTTCTGCAAAGAATATCTGTAGAGCAGGTTTAATACTTCATGGTATAATCTTAAACCTGGAGACAATGGGAGAAACACTACAGTTTAATAACAAATGAAGCAGTATTGGATTCTTTGTGTCTGTTACAATGCACTTTTCTACGGATGCATGTCTCATAAGTTTTATTTCATTTTGGGGCCTTTTAGAACAAGGGAGCCTGTTTTCCCTCTTTAGATAAAGCAGAATTTTTACCTTTACTCTTTTAGTAGGAGATTCAAAATATTCCTCAAAAGAAATGAAACTTTCAGAGGAAGAAGTAGGAAATTCAAACAAAGGATAATAATAACTGAGATTAGCGACATCCTCAATAAAGAAATAAACACAGAAAAATACATTTTATATTTATTAACCAACTTTACTCCTCAACATCATTAGTTGTTGAATTTTTTTTACAGATATAATCATGAATTTAGAAGTTTCACTGTTTTTACTAATTGTAGTATTAGGAAAGTAATTTTATTCTGATATAAATAAGATAAATGTTAAAAGTTACTGCTGACTTACACTATATATTTGCCTAAGTGTCCCCAATCTTTTTTTTCCACTTATTTGTTCATTTAACAGTACTTATTATAGGCCTATCACCTTGGCTAATAGCTCAGTTAGTTTGTGTTTTCTTGATATGAAAAGCTTATAGGGTTGGCCCCCATAAATATAACCAACTAATGTTTGGCAAAGAAATAAAATACAGCAAGGTGGTAGAGCAACTAAAAACCAAATCTAGAGACTGATCTTACAACCTTGACAAAATTAACTCCAAATTGTTTATAGATCAAAGGTAACACACAAAATCATAAAATATCTATATGATGATACCAGAGAAACTCTATGTGATCTTGAGTTTGGCAATGATTTTTTAGGTACAAAACCAAAGCATGATCCATAAATGAAAAAAAATTATAAATTGTACTTTATTATAATTATAAACTTCTGCTCTGTGAATGTGATAGTTAAGAGAATGGAAATATTACCCATAATTTGGGAGAACATCTCTATAAAACATATACCTGATAGAGGACCAGTATTCTAAATATATAAAATGCTCTTAAAATTAAAAATAAGAAAACAAAAGCTCAATAAAAATTGAGCAAAATATCTGAACAGACACTTCACCAATGAAAATATACAGAATGTAAGGCATATGAAAAGATGTTCAATATCATATGGAATTAGGGAATTGCCAATATGAGCAACAACAAGATACCACTACACACCTATTTCAATGGCTAAAGTACAAAATACTGACAACACTCATCCAGTTGTTGGTGGGAATGCAAAATGGTACAGTCACTTTGGAAGACACTGGTAGTTTCTTAAAAAACTAAACATACTCTTATCATATAATCCAGTATTTACATTCCTTGATATTTATCCATATGATATGAAAACATGTCCACACCAAAAGCCCCACACAGATGTGGATGTAGGCTTACTCATGATTGTCTAACTTTGGAAACAATAAAAGTGCCCTTCAACAGGGAATATTTTAAATTGTCATTTAGTCTGGCCAGTGTGGTTCAGTGGTTGAGCATCTACCCATGCACCAGGAGGTCTCTGGTTGGATTACCAGTCAGGGCACATGCCCAAGGTTGTGGGCTTGATCCCAGTAGGGGGCATGCAGGAAGCAGTTGATCACTATGTTTCTGTCTCCCTCTCCCTTTCTTTCTCTGAAATCAATAAAAATATTGGGTCGGCAACTAAGTAATTGCGGATTTTTTAAAGAAAATCAAAGACAATTTTTTCATGGAACTAAATAACTTTATTCTGTAATGTATTGCCCATTTTGATCAATGACCTTTTGCCATCTTTCAGGCAGCATCATAATCCCACGTTCAAAAAACTTCTGGTTTTTATTAGCAAAAAACTGAATCAGGTACGATTTGACATCATCATCATTATTGAAATTTTTACCATTCAAGGAGTTTTGTAAAGATCGAAACAAAAAGTAATCAGATGGTGCAAGGTCAGGACTATATGGTGGATGTGGCAAAACATCCCAACCAAGCTCCATTAATTTTTGCCGAGTGACCAAAGATGTGTGTGGCCTTGCATTGTCATGATGGAATACAACACCTTTTCGATTTGTCAATTTGGGCCGCTTTTCTTCAACTGCATTGTTTAATTTCGTTAGTTGTTCAATGTAGACATCAGAATTGATCGTTCGGTTGGGTGGTAAGAGTTCAAAGTAGACAATTCCTTTGTAATCCCACCAAACTGATAACAAAACCTTCTTTTGATGAATATCAGCTTTTGATGTTGTTTGAGTTGGTTCACCTGGCCTGCTCCACGATCTTTTCCGCTTGATATTGTTGTAAACAACCCATTTTTCATCGCCAGTTATCAGTCGTTTTAAAAATGGATCATTTTCATTACGTTTCTTTAGCAAATCGCAGCTGCTAATGCGTTGTGTTAACTGTGATTCTTTAATTTCGTGAGGAACCCATGTATCGAGTTTTTGAACATAGCTAAGTTGTTTTAAGTGATTTTCGATGCATGTATGTGATACAGGAAGCTTCTCTGCAATCTCACGTGTTGTACTGTGACAGTCTGAATTGATTATTGCTTTGATTAGGGCATCATCAACTTCAACTGGACGACCAGAGCGTTTTTCATCTTTGAGTGAAAAATCACCAGAACGAAATTTGGCAAACCAATTTTGACACTGCCGTTCTTTTAAGGCTTCGTCACCATAAACAGCACATAACTTTTTATGAGCTTGCGATGCGTTTTCCCTTTGCGGAAATAAAAAAGCAAAATATGACGAAAATGTTCCTTTTGATTTTCCATTTTTCAACGAACGCCAAACGAAAACTACAAAACAGATCAAAAAACTTTTTTTACTGATTAACAGCTGAATAGCCAACTATCAAATAACAAAATGTGTTTTACATTTGTACTACGTCTGCAAACTAAAAATTCAACTGAAGCCATATATGTGTGAAACCCGCAATTACTTAGCTGCCGACCCAATATATATTTTTTTATTTGTCATTTGTTTTTCCCCTAAAGAATAAAAAGGGAAAAATCACTTGAATTTTAAAAGAGGTGAGAAAATATCTTAAATCTTATCATTTTAATGAAAGTATTAATATGAAAGTGATTTCCTAGAATATGCACATTCAAACTTACAATTGAATTGTTAATAGAGAATATTATTTTGCTTAAAATATGTAAAATTTATGGTAGGTATGATGTGCACTGACTACTAGGGGGCAGATGCTCAATGCAGGAGCTTCCAAGAGACAGCATCTTTGCAGAGTGCCCTCATGTACTCCAGGACCCCTCAAGAAATGTCAGACTGCCGGTTTGGCCCTATCCCCCAGGGCCAGCCAAGGGACCCCACCTGCCAGAGAGACCCTTCTCACTCTGCAGATGCTAGGGAGGGACATGGGAGGTTGGCTCCAGGGTGTGTCCAGCCCATCTCGCCCAGTCCCACCCTGCTGGCCACCTTCTAATTAATTCCCTTTCAATATACACGAATCTGTGCACTGGGCCTCTAGTTATATACTAATGCCCATTTATCCACTCAGTTTCCCGAGAAAATAATAATTCCTACTTTTTAGGTATTATTTATCTATTATTTATTATTTATTCCCTTCAGGAATAAAAAGGGAAACAGCATTTAAACAGTGCTGGATAAGTCTTCGTTTCTTTCACTTCTCCTATCTATACTCAAATACACGTGCAGAAACACACCCCAATACAAACTTATAATTCTGACAGTTTGAGGGAAACTGTGGTTAGGGAAAGAAACACAGCTCTTATCTGAAGTAGGGATCAGCTAAATATAAATGTGCTGGAAGTTAGACTGAAGGCTCTCAGCTTCTCAACAATCCCCTGTAGAGAGAGGTTGCAAACCAAACACTCTGAAAATGTAAAACACTTCACAGTCCACACTAAACGTAAACATCTTGAATTGGGCTCCTGACATTCTTCTATTCACTGAAGTTTCGGAGAGTGGAGGGGGTGAGCGCTGAGGACTGAAAGCAAGAGCAGACATCTTCACAGGGAGTGGTCAAACACTTTCATTTCCTGGGAATAGCAGAAAAGATTTTGCAATCTAGATAAGCTCTTTTCATAGATTGGATCCTCTTCAAGGGGAGTGCGAGCTGTTGATAGCCATCAAATGCTGGAGCCACTTTATTTTCGAAAACCCCAAAGCCCTGTGTGTCTAATATCCACTTTCATTTTCTGCTCTTGGTGGAAATAATGCTGATATTGTTCTGCTGTCAGTAGCAACGTGTAAATGAAAACGTAGGAGGAAATTTGTTCTGACACCACAAACAGTAGATGATTTTAGTCTGCTTATACTGATGAGGAAGCTGATGTGTCCTCTCTGCCATTTCCCTTTCTCCGCTGTTGTTCCTGGCCTCTAATTTGGAAAGCGCAGTCTGTGAACAGTGATAATGGCCACTGGCATGTTTTATCAGAGAGGTCAGGGTCTCATTTTAACTAGGTATGGACACCAGGTTTGCAGCCAGCTTGATGCTATTGCAGGGTGTCATCTAGCCTTTGCCTTCTGGAATATTAAGTAGCAGCCATCCCATTTATAAATCCAAATGTTTGTTTTATTTCACACTCCATCTGCTGATAATCCCTTTCTCACTGTCCTCTACCCCCACATATTTAGATTAAAAAAATGTGACAGCAACTTCAGGATAAATACTACTACACAGAATTTGTGAGCTCCATTAATTTTATACAACACTGAACAATTTTTTTTTTTTTGCACTGACACTAGACATTAGCCACAACAATGAAGAAGACAAGGGTCATCTAACCATATGAAGTTTATATTCTAAAGATAAAAATAGAGGATATATGAATTGATTAATGATGTGATGATTATTACATTTTATAAATATTATAAAGAAGAAAACAAAGTGCCAGAGTAGACAATGAGGGCATGAAATAGCAGAATTTAATTCAGGAAGGAACTCACTAAAGTCTGTTCATGTAACATGCAAGCTGCCACTGAAGAAATAGTAAACAGACAAATGGAAGAACAAAAACAAAATACACCTTCCAGGCACAGATAGCATCAGGTAAATGATGCTGAGCCAGGAAAGAGCTGGTATCCTTAAAAGCTGCAGAAAGACCAATAAGACTGCAATCGATGAGTGAGGGTAGAAATTAGGCAACACGAGGTCGAAGAAATATTGGGTGATGTCATGAAGGGCTGGCCGACTTTTAGGTTTTGGAATCAAATTTCATGCTTATTTTTATTGCACTGGTTGACCATGAAAACATTTAAACAGGAAGTGATGGACTTACATTTGCATTTTTTTCAATGTAGTTCTTGCTACCAAGTGGTAAATGGACCAGGGTGAGAGTTGGATATACGAGTTCAAGTGTGAGAAACATGGTGGAGGTACAGAGAGCAGGACCCATTCAAGACCTAGTTTAAAGGTTGAATTGATAACATTTGCTGATGGATTGCATGTAAAAATGAGGAAAATAAAATAATTGGTATTAACAAATTAAGAAAAATCCAGAAATATCAAACTTAAAACAAGCAAATCAATAAATAGTATTTAGCAAGTATTTGCTGTGCATATAAGAACAATTGACAAACTGGGAGCTTTCAAATTTAAAATTGATATGAAGCTTAGAGACATGCCATTACAGGATGGCGTATAAAGTGAAAATAAGGCAGTTGTTAAAATTTACAATGACTGGTTATTGCAATGGTTTTTTTTTCAGATTGCAGGGGATTGATTAAAAGTAATTATATTATTTTTTTAAGTTCTTTTATGTGTATCGGAGGCATTTACAAGCAATTAAGCTTCCCTTATATTCATGAAATAAGCAAGATTTAGTTTTACTTATATGGCTTACATGGTTTTGTCTGCGCAGGGAATTCTTAAATCCAGTCTCAATTTTTTTATTTCATTTTAACCATGTCTACATTTCTGGCCTCAGCAGTTGGAATATGGTGGTGCCATTTCCTAAGGAAGAAAGCTTAAAGCAGAGGGAGTGGGCATCAGAGTCAGGTCATAGTCAAGCTAAATCTGAGGTGTCTCAGAAACATAAATGAGAATAACCTGAACAGGTGCACACCTTTGAAACTCAGATGTAAGTCTGAGTAACAGAAAAGAGATTATTATTCCAAAGAGGATGAATTTTCCTTGAGAGGAAGTAGAAGAAAAAATGGAATTCATCAAATTACAGACACAGGATGATACTCTGAGCAACTCAATGTTAAGTGTTTGAAAATAGTTGAAGCTCTATGCCTTCTTGATTCATCCAGGTACATAGGGAAGAGAATGCTTTTTTGTATGATAAAGCAGCCTTTAATTTAGCTTATGTTTATATTTTATTCCTACTGAAATGCCATAGACAGATACCATCCGAATTTTACACTCATATTTCTTTAAAGAAAGAAGAAGAAAAAAAACTCTCATATATTATAAAATCATTTTACCTATTTTCCTATTCAGCACTTTCATGTTCGCTGAATAATTGCATAATGTTTAGTTTCCTATGGCTAGTGGAGGCAAAAATTGAAATTTTAAAAGCTAGGACACAGGGGAAGAGAGGTGTGCTTTCTCCAGAAAAATATGCGCAAACCTAATTCTGCTTTGCAATGTCTATTCCCCTCTGCCAGAGGCACACTCCTCCGGAATAATGCTGCATATAAATTCCTTTATAATGCTGATGCTTGAGGTAAGGGTGTTCCAGCTAGATAAGTAGCAGAAGCCAACCTTGTTAGGAGATCATTGTGTTATACCAGATTTTGACTGAATATGTTAGTTGTGTTTGGGGGGAGGGGGATAGCATGTGAGTGTTTTTAAATGTGAAAAAAAAAAACCTTTACAGTCCATCTAATCTCAATTCTACAGAAGAAACTGAAGTTCACAAGGGTGAAGTCAGCTTTTCAAGGTCATACAGCTACTTAGCAGCAGATGCGGAATTTGAACTCAAGTCTCCAGACTGGAGGCCCTATAATGTAAGACCCAATTTGACCCAGCATGTATCCCATGGAGAAACCATTTCCATCGATAAGCATGACTGAGCCTGTCTGACTTTTGGCAATACAGTTGCTTCGCTGGAGTCATAATTCTTGCTACAATCAAAATATCTCTTAGGGGCTAAGAGAAGTCTCTTTGGAGTTTATGACTGTAGAAACATCTTGGGGGAAGGGGCAGATCCAAGAACATGTTTACTTTATTTCTTGTCACCACTTGCCATTTCAACCAGGTTTTGAGTAGCTGCCTCTTTGACATTTTATGACTGAGGTTAACAACACCAGTGTTTAGAAAGACACAAAAACCAATCTTCTCCACCTCATGCATTACTGAAAAATATTTGTTGAAAGTGCTTTTCTATATGCATACATATTAGCATACCCAATGGACACAGACACTGGGGTACTGGGGACTTGCCTGGGCTGGGAAGGAAAGTGGGAGGGGATCAATTGGGGAAAAAGGAGACATATGTAAAACTTTAGACAATAAAAAAGTGCTTTTCAGAGTTGGATTTTGTCCTTCTTTCCCTAAAAAAAGAAAACATTCTAGAATTTTTAATTTCATGAGTATACATATGTATTCAATATTATTTCATTCAACTAATACTGTTAAGCATGGCCATGTAGTGAACTTAATATGGGAATACAGAGAATACATGGATACAGAAGGGAGCAAACTAGGTCCAGAAAGCTTAGAGTAGAGAATAAGAAAGAGACATTAACAATTAAATGTATAAGTTCATCATTACTAATTGTGATGTGTATTACTTGAAAAAGACCCAAAGGCTATGATGGAGAATTATACTGGAAATTATATTTAGACTAGAAGCCCATTGCACAAAGAGATTCGTGCAATAGGCCTTCCTTCCCTTGACTTCCAGCACTGGTTTTCCTCTGGAACCCAGGACCCATGCCTTGGCTACCACCAGAGTCTGCTATCTTTGTCTGCAGTCTTTGACTTTCCTATGCTGGAGTGCTGCTCCTGTAGATCCCTTCACCCCCCGCCCTTTCTCTCATAGCAGGCATCCTGCCCTGCCCAGCCACTCTGCACCTGGAGCAGCTGCCATCTTTGTTCTTCTAATTACCATATCCCCTCTAATTACCATATCCCCTCCTGGTGGGTGTAGCAGAGTGATGGTCAATTTGCATGTTTCTCTTTTATTAGTGTAGATGGCAGGTCAGTGACAGTCTGGGTACACATGGGGCTATTAAGAATACACACTAAGTATTCAAGTAGTTGATTAAACAACTATTTTAAAGAAAACACTGAACATTCATTATCAGAGGGAATCACATTATAGAATATCATGAATGAATGTAGGTTTTGTAATCTAGATATATTTTTAAATTATTTTATACAAGTGCAATTGATTAAATTACAAACTACATTTATACACATTAGTTTTTCTCTTATAATTTGCACATTTGCCTGAAACATTAGTGAGTTACCAATTCCATAGTATAACACTGTTAGCTGTGGCAAATAGCCATACAGTTTTCTTTGTGGAAATTTAGAGGTTGTTTTTCTAGAGGGGATTTTTTTGAAATCTGCATATTCTCTACTTCTTGAAAAATGAATGACCTTCCTAGATAAATGGGCTGTTGAATTAAAGAGAAACAAGATAAACCATGCTTTATCTATGGCTCTTAACAATATATTTAACCTCTTCCAGCCTTATATTTATATTGAAAAAATGCATTCATTTTATAATGCAATGTTTAAAACAAAGGCTAGCACATCATAACCATATAATATATAACAACTAATATCATATTACCTCCATTAAAGAACTTATCACATTATATTTAAACGTTTATTTTTATTCTCAATTGGTTTGTGAACTACTAGAAGGCTAACGCTACTTTTATTTTTTTAATATATTTTCTTAATTTTTACAGAGAGGAAGGGAGAAGAATAGAGAGTTAGAAACATCAATGAGAGAGAAACATTGATCAACTGCCTTCTACACACCCTTTACTGGGGATGTGCCTGCAACCAAGGTACATGCCCTTGACCAGAATTGAACCTGGGACCCTTCAGTCCACAGCCGACACTTTATCCACTGACCCAAACTGGTTAGAGCTAGAGCTATTTTTACACAGATATTTATATCTTTGAATTCCAGGTAAGTAGTATATATTTAAAGATTTTACATATTTTAAAGCTGCTAGAAGATATCAAACATTTCATTTTTTATATAGAGTACATTGGACTACATGAAACCCATTTGCAATTTTCCTATTCAATATGTTCAATATTTTAATGCTTGCTAAGCTCTGTTTCCTTTTGCCTGCTTTCCCCCCCATTCCTGTTTTTTCTCTTGCTATATGCAATTACTGTTTTCTACCATACTAATGCATCTGCATATTTCAGTCTTTTTTTCCCATGATAATTTGTATTGTCTAATCTGCTTTATACAAACAAAGATTTGAATATTATCAATCTTCAAAATATTGGTTGTATTAGATGGATTATATTCATATATATACTGACAGCAAGAGGTTTATAGTATATTTTGGGCATCTAATTTTGCAATTAATGTGACCTGATATAGTTTTGCTTATTGTTCTCAGTTGTTTACTAACACTTAGTTTGAAATGTTGGTACAGTAAAGATAAAATATGTATTACTTTTGCCATAAAGTAATAGTAAAATGTACATACTTTTACTCACTTCTATGCATGGCATATGTTGACCCTAGGAGGTATGCCAAGTATCATTTCATTGAACTTCATTATTTTAGACATAAAGAAAGAGATTAGTTAGTTACCTTGTGAAAAATTATACAAATAGTCATGGGAAGATGTGAAACCCTAACAGATTTTAATTAATGCTGGGTAATTTTGGGGTTATATATAATAACATTTTCTAGAACCAGAATCTTGCACTGCATTTAATTGCCATGTCATCTTGGTCTCCTCTAACCTCTGACAGACTCTCAGGCTTTTATTCTGCCACAACTGTCACACTTTTGCATCCTATACAATAGCATCATGTCAAATATGGGTTTGTCTGATTTTCTCTTGATTAGATTGAATGCCATAGACATGCTAATGACCTTCTCAGTGCATCCCTTCAGGGGGCCCATCATGTCTATATGTCTCTCTATTGCTGATACTAATCTTGATTATTCCATTAAAGTGGTGGCTGCTGGCTTTCTCTACTGTAATATTACATTCAAATGCAAAGCAATTTAATTTGATTTTGAGATTTTCATGGTAAAAGTATCTGATAGAATATATATGTGTATCTCTGTAGGGATAAGAATGAGGGGGGGAAAGGAGTACAGGGATAAATAAAAGATTAATTCAGAGTTATTTTCTGATTAACCCTTATCATTCTCTTAAAATTATCTTAAAACTTCCTTGGCACATAGATATTTTCTAACTAAAGTTGAAATCTGTAAGACAAACAACACAAAAAAACAAAATATATGGATAGAGGGCCGTGCCAATCGTCCTTCACTTGTATTTGAATTCTACTCCATCTCAAAAATAGATGTGCATTTCTTATTTCAAATACAATTTAAGAATGTCTGGACCTATTTGTTTTCAATAATACATGTAAGTTTATTCATGTGAACTTTAAAGAATTTATAGACAAGAACTCAGCATCTCTTATAAATCTTATAAATCAGATTTACAAATGTTGAAAACATTTAAATGACTAAATTTTTCTTTAACAAACAGAGAAACCTGAGTTGCTGGGGCCACTAATAGCTAGAATTAGACTTGCTGGAAACGGAGTCAGACAAACACTTAGGGATTACTGGTGGATGTGTTGAAATAGGTAGAGCTAAGGAAAAGTCTACAAAGCAGCAATTCTAACCAAATGTCAGTCAAGATGACCTGAATGAAAATTCCCCTTGCAAGGAGGTGGAAGAATAAAAAGGGCAACTAAAATGGTTAGAAATGATTGCCTCTGAGAAACAAAATTGGTATGAGGGGGACAATAGTATTCAATGTTACAGGATTTTTTTTTTGTTTGTTTATTTGTTTTGTATTGTTGTGTGTGTTTCTTTTTTGGGGGGAGGGAGGGGCTTTTTGATATTTTAAACCTTGACTTTTAAAATATTATTTAAAATTTAATTTATTGGAAAAGTCAGTATGGATGTATGTTTGCATGTGTACAACAATATACCAAATCATAAGGAGTTAAGTTTGATTAGTTAATGCTATTATCAGAAGAGAGTTACTGTTCTTGAAATAGAGAACTGTAGTAGTGTGAGCTATGAACAGAACCCAGGTTCAAGTTCAGATTCTGCCATCCACCAGCTCTAGATGAGTATTCTGTATTTGCAAAATGATGATAAGAGGCTGCCAAGCTGCCGTTGAGCAATGCAGCATTAGTGTATAAATCAAATATGATAATGCCACTTTTTATTCTGGAAAGTATAAGAACTACCGTGAATTATCATTCTAGCAAAAACTCTATAGAATTTTTAAAGTTACGAAAATGTTATGATGACAGGCATTACTGGAAGTCATTACGTTCCTCTCTTGGTAAGTTCATTCATGCTGCCTATGATTGATGTCCACATTGTCCTTTCCTTGCATAGAACCATTAATTCTATGCTACTTCATTTTCAAGGCTTCAGCTGTTTCAGAACAATCTGGTACTAGCCCATAATAGGTGCTAATCGCTGGTTTTCTTTGGATAACAATTATTGCATATATGCTAATACATTTTGGTCAGTCTCATGATTGGCAAATTATTTCTGCTATCTTTGGTTTCTGGACAATTTCTCTAAGAAATATCTTTAATAATATGCTTTCAGTCTCAAGATGTCCAAGTTTGGAAAATAAATTCTCTGATACTACCTATTGTTCAATGACAGTGTTTTGAGCTAAATTTTGTATTGCATCTATTTTGAGTTATTTTTATTTAATTAAATAAAATATCATTAATCCCAATAACAAACTTTATAAAGGGTCTGGTTAGATCTTCCATGTTGACTATTTCCCCAAGAGAAAAAAACAACAGCACAAAAAACAACCTTTTATAATGTAAGAATGTTTCTACACTACCAATACGTCCTCCTCTAGTTTGTGTATTCATTCATTTTTAAAATAGAAATACTAGTAAATAAATGAAAACAAACATGTTAGGGATATTTAAAAAGAACCATAGTAACTATCTAGAAATAGCCCTTAGAGTAATTTTCTCAAATTAAATATGTTAGATGTTGGACAAGATTAAAGGTTAAGTCATGTCCCAGAGTTACTTTCTATATGCATAATTCTAAATTTATCAGAAGTTTCAGAAGTAATCACAATTTCTTCAAAAATAGTAATAACTCTACAAACCAAAAACAGAAAACAATTTAAAATGCAACTTCTTCTCCATTCCCAGACCCCCAATCCTCATGATGAATCCCTATAATTGGATTTATGTGATGATGTTGCTGATGATGAAAGAGAGAATAGAAAAATACCACAGCTTCAGAGCCTGCCCCATCTGTACAAACTCTGTGATGCCAACTGCACGGGAAAAAGCACAACTTGCTTTTATTGGTAAAGTCAGCAGATGTGACTTGAAGACAAATAGGCAGCAGATGCAATGAGTTAGATCGTTTGCTTTTACATAGACAAATGTGGCTGCAGCTATCATAACTGGGAAATGCTTCAGCTACAGAATCTGCACTTTCTCATAACTGTCAAGCCTACATTTTTTAAAAAATATATTTTACTGATTTTTTACAAAGAGGAAGGCAGAAGGATAGAGAATTAGAAAAATGGATGAGAGAGACATATTGATCAGCTGCTTCCTGCACACCCCCTAATGGGGATGTGCCTGTAACCAAGTTACATGCCCTTGACCAGAATCAAACCTGGGACCCTTCAGTGTGCAGGATGATGCTTTATCCACTGAGCCAAACTGATTAGGGCCAAGCCTATATTTCTTACCCTCTTGGTGATTCTAAAGGAAGCATGAACAACACACCAAATTCCTTCTGAAGTATCATCTGGGACTGTTAAAATTGCCTTTCATACACATTATAACAAAACCTACTCTGTTGAAGTGTCTGTTATTAAAAATAAAATAAAAAAGACAGAGAGAGAGAGAGAGAGAGAGAGAGAGAGAGAGAGAGAGAGAGAGAGAAAGAGAGAGAGAGAGAGAGAGAGAGAGAGGATGGAAGAAAGGAAGAAAGAAAGGAAGGAAGAAAGGAAGGAAGAAAGGAAGGAAGGAAGGAAGGAAGGAAGGAAGGAAGGAAGGAAGGAAGGAAGGAAGGAAGGAAGAAAGGAAGGAAGGAAGGAAGGAAAGAAAGGAAGGAAGAAAAGTAAGAACAAGAACAGAAATAGAGATGTTCGGCAGAACTGGCTTGGAAAATCTTAGAGATGAGTTGTGTTAATGGATTCAGGAGATACAGAATGTTGAAAAGAAAAAAGAAAAACAACAACAACAAAACCCCACACACAACCTGTCATTCGTCTTGGTGGGCCATTTCTGAAGGTGATACTTATTTCCCCAATATGCTGTTATTAGACTCTGACCCTTCCTAAACACTGCAGGAAGCTGCTGACTAGCTGGGCCCTGCTGTTTTGGATGTTTGGCTGCATCCTTTCAGGTGGCGAAAAGGGAAGAGATATCCAAATTGCATTTGGAGGAACCTCTCCACTGATATCACAGAATCAAAGGAAAAAATGGTATCCATATTGTAAATCAGGACAGCTATTAACTCTCACCTCAAACTATATTTTATCTAAGAGACATTCTGGGCAGGTAATGCAATTGATACCATGACTGAATTAATTTTCACCTTTTTAAAAAAAGCATCTATCTATCTATCTATCTATCTATCTATCTATCTATCTATCTATCAACTATCTAAAAGCAAAGCAACCAGAACAACTATATGGACAGGAAGGACCAGAGCAACTGGTCACTATGAAGGCGTGCTGCAGCCAGCCAACCAGCTTGATGGGGGCGGAGCTGGCCGGCCAACCACCCATGGCCACTCCCCCCAGCTGGCCAATCTCTGATGGCTCTGCCCCCTTGGCCATCCCCATCCCTGGTTCTTCCCTCTATCCCCATTGGGGCAGACCTCCTGGACCCATCTGTGCACAAATTCTTGCACCAGTCTTCTAGTATATCATAAAAACATAATTAAAACAAAGTTTCATTTTTTCTATACTCAGCTGGTTTCCCTTTATTATTATAGTTATTATTGTTATTATTACTATCCTATATGTGAAGAGTGAGAATCCTGCTTTTAATAATCCAAATTATCCTGACATTCCATTTTACTTTTATATGTCTCACAGAAAAGGAATCTTTCCAGGACATTGGCTTTACTATTTATTACCTCCAGGTCTACCATCAAACTCAATGCAAGTATGCAGCAACTAGAATGCTTCCTGAGATCTGACTGGAAGTGAGGATGATGTTTCTCAATGCAAACTGTGTTTGCATGCAAGAAGGATGTGATAGAACAACCTCCTCATATATGACTGTTTAGTTCCTGTGAATGATGCTAAAATTTAAATGAATCATGAAATATCTTATCCCATAAGAAAAGCAACAATAACACTTTCAATTCTGAATTAACCTGTTATTAGTTTTGTGGGCCTCCTTTATCAAAGCTAAAATGAAGATGGTTATTTAACTGGTCAGAAGTTGATGCAGATGAGCTCCTGACATATTTGTGTAAAGCATCTGGTCCATGGGAGTGCTCAGTAAATAGTAGTGCACACCTGGAGTCTGGTGGCGTCATTCTGACTCTTACTAACTGTATGATTGGAAAAGATCCTCAACCTTATAAGCTTCAGTTCTTTCATCTCTGGGGTAATAACTACACGAAAATTAAATAAGAACTTTCTGACATCCATTTCTAGATTCCCACAGCCTAAGACTGCCCTTGGGGGTCTCCAGCTCAGAATTTGGTTTTAATGTATTGCTATCATATTTCTTAAACTCCATCTCTGCTTAACTTCAGGCACATCTAAATTCTTTGAGATTACTAACATGTCAAGAACAACTAGAGTGATCATTTTTATTTGTGTGTTTGTGGGGTTTTTTGTTTGTTTTGTTTTGTTTTGTTTTTGGTGTGGTATATCCACATTCTTAATTTTCCGCAAGAAGGATTAGCTAATGGTTAAATAGGACCTTCTCCTCCGTGATTTATCAGGTTAGAACAACAAGGTCTGAGACTTGTGCTGTTCTCATTTTTCTCTTGTAGCATATTCTGTTCAGAGTATCCGTAAAGCCAGAAACCGAAGATTTCATTTTCCTGGAGTCAGCAGCAGGTGGAATGATTCCAATAGAGTGGGAAAAGAGACGTCCATGTCAACAACTTCATCAAGGTTTATTTTTCATTCTTTCCACAGCCGTGCTGTGAAATATGGTCTGGCTGCGTTGCTGTATCACAAGGGAGAGCAACAGCAGAATATGATTCAAAGCAAATAGTTTCACAGTTTCACTGATGCAAAGAGCAGAAAAATTAATCTTTTGGGTTGTTTCCTATTCTGAATAGCAACCAGTAGTTTGCACTTGTTGGTAAAGCTATCTGTTGAATATATCATAGCTGTATTCCCTGTTTGTATTTATGGTTAAAAGAATGATCTTGGGTTCAGATTGAGTCTCTAGCAAGTTTTTCAAACTGGACTTTGTCTTCCTTAAATATATAAAACTAGAGGCCAGGTGCACAAAATTTGTGCATTCAAGGGAGGGAGTGTCCCTCAGACCAGCCTGCACCTTTTCACAAACAGGGATGTTCAACTTCCAACTTAGGCCCACTCTCCAGGGGTGTCAGGCCTAAGCCGGCAGCCAGACATCCTTAGTGCTGCCATAGAGAAGGAAGAGGCTCCCACCACTGCCTCAGCACTGGCCAGCCATGAGCTGGGCTTCTGGCTGAGTGGTGCTCCCTCTGTGGGAGTGCACTGACCACCAGGGGGCAGCTCCCGCATTGAGCATCTGCCCCTTGGTGTCAGTGTGCATCATAGTGAATGGTTGTTCCAGGGTTCTGTTGATTTGCATATTAGCCTTTTATAATATAGTGTGGATTTTTGATTCCTAGTGTTCCTTCTAGTTCTCACATAGCTTTTATTTTACTAAGAAACCAAATTCTAAGAATCCATCAGTTTTTTTCTAAGTTATTCTTATTTCAACACCACTATTCTCTCTGAATAAGTAATACCAAAATCCTCTTTTAAAATTACATTTAAAACTGTGCTCCTAAATAATTAACATTGTATTTATAATCTTAACAATTTTTATTGTTTAGAAGTGTAAGATTCACATTGTTGTGCAACCTATTCAGAACTTTTTTTTATTTTTTTTATTTTGCAAACCTGAAACCCTATGCCTATTAAACAACAGTTCTCTATGTCTGTGTCCCCCACTCGGCAGCACCTAGCAACACCATCTTCTTGTATTATGATCTTTGCTGTGGTAAAAACACAACATGAGATCTAGCCACCTAACAAATTTCTAAGTGCACAATACAGTTTTGTTAACCACAGTGTTGAACATAGATCTTTAGAACTGACTCAGAAATTCTCCATCCCACTCCCCCCATTTCCTGCCCCTAGCAACCACTATTCTCTCTGGGTCCGAGTTTGATTATTGTAGAGACCACATTTTGGCTATTGTGACTAATGTTGCAATGAACATAAGAGTGTGTATATCATTTTAATTTTAATTTCGATAAGTTTGACTACTCTAGTTACATCATCTAAATGAAATCATACAGCACTTGTCTTTCCATGACTGTTTTATTTCACTTGGCATTTGATACATCATCACTTTGTACTAGAGTACATCTATAGGTGTTCATAAGTTAAAAGAAAACAAGGCCACCCTGAATATAGTGGTATACAACAACAACAACAACAGTGACTTTTTATGATTTTTTCATGGTTGGGGTAAACTGGACCTAGCTAGTCACTTTTTGCTTTCACCTAATTGTCCATGGTACATTCATCTAATGTTATTTTAGTTAGAAATTCTGTTATTAAAAGACTTGTGTAAAAAATTTTCTATATTGCATCTTCTATTTGAACTAGTACATTTGGTTAAATTTTATACTTGTTAATCATTGTTGAAGATATTAATCTACCTTTAATGTAATTCTAATTTTTTTCTTTCATATTATTAGCGAAAAGTCTAATTTTTACTTCCCAAAGCTTCTACAACTTCCTTCTTTATTTGTTTAATGTCACTTCTTACATTTAGGTTACTGTAATCTCTAACCTGAAATTATTTCTATGCTTTTAATTTTGGTATTCCTGGCTCAGGTCTTATCCTCTTCCATTTTTTCCCTCACAGGGAAACAGAGTGACAGTTCCCAGAATTATATGTCTGCTCTTATGCTTGCCCTTCTTAACCATTTTCAATTAATGATTACTATTGATACTTAACTGATAAATTCCAATTTCTACTCCATTGATTTTTAAAATAAAATTATCCATGTATCAATCTATCCATCCTTCCTCTCATTCATCTATGTATACATCTATCTAAAACAAGATCAGCTGGTTTACTCTGTCTTATCAAGTATTGAGATTTTGGAATGACCTAGTAAGCCTGACATAGTCTAATGAAAGAAAATTTAATTAGTCAATAATATTGAGTTAGCAATCCCTGTTGAAACCAAATTTGCTGCCCCATGCCCTGTGATTGACCCTCTGCCTCCACAGTCCTTTCCTGCTGATAAACAACTTTTCAAAAATTAGTTCGGTATGACCTCACCTTCTATAAAACACCCTCATTGATTGCCTTGAATAATGTTAGCAATATTCACTTCCATTTCCTTTACATATTTCTATCAATAAACCTATTTTATTATGTTTACCTATTTGATTGACTAGCATATCATAAGATTTTGAGAATAGAAACTGGCAAACTCACTTTCATATTCCCACATACTACATATAAAGCTGGCCCATCCCAGGCATGGATAGAAGATAAACAATCCAATAGAATGGCTAAGAGCTCTCTGGATTAGTCAAACTACAAGTGTAATTCTACACAAGACTAAGGTAAAACTACATGCTTAATAATTTTGTTGCTTATTTAATTTTCATTCCCTTTTTTCCTCATTTACAAATCTGCCCTCTTGACTTGTGAATGCCTATTTTTAAGCCTTACACATTCTTCTGCCCCTCCCTTTCGAAGATTGTGCAGCCTAATCTGTTTCCTGTATCACCTGGTAATCTGGGAAACTCAATAAATATTGGAACACTAACCATATATAGTGATTCATAGCCCATTATTTGTCTTTCTCCTCCCAAGACCACTTTATAAGCAGGAACTTCAAGAGAAAATAATTTCATTATCAATGACAGTTGAGCTTACAGTTTATAAAACTTTTTCTATTTTCCCTGTCTGTGGAATTTATGGGATACCAAATGTGTTTAGGAAGGTAATTTGAAGTAGCACTCTGGCCTTAATATGGAAAGTACTAAAACCTCTAATTGTGTTTCAGGTAGTCGATCAACCTGACCTTGCTTCCATAATAGAACCCAAAAGACAGGAGGCATTTGTTATCATTAGTGTTCAAAGTTTTGTACATTCTCAATATTATCTTTATTCAAAATGCCTATACATTGCTAAATTATGATAAGATAGAGCCTTAGTTCTAACTCCACCAAATTCATACTCATATCCTAAGAGCAACAACCAATCAGTTTCCGTTATCTGACCTGAAAACATTGAGCTATGAATTACCATAAGCAATAAGCAAAGATATCTGAATAGAGTCCATTTTTCACTCAATGGTGAGATTTCAGAGTTGAATAGATTGGAGAAAAATCTGTGTTTTCTTCTTCTTCTTTTTTTTTTTTTTTTTTTTTAATCGGCCATTTGTAGTTTCTTTTGAGTGCTTATCAAATTTAGTGGGAGAAGAGCAACATTTGTAAAATATATATTTTTTACACTTCCGTGGTTGTC
The DNA here is from genome assembly GCF_964339955.1 of Pipistrellus hanaki. Classification (NCBI taxonomy): domain Eukaryota; kingdom Metazoa; phylum Chordata; class Mammalia; order Chiroptera; family Vespertilionidae; genus Pipistrellus; species Pipistrellus hanaki. The sequence goes on from NC_140511.1 coordinate 71,770,740, forward strand.
TTTTATATAGGGAAAACAGATCATGATTCACATTGCAGGAAGTAAATTTTCTTCTAATTTTTAGTGTACTTCTTTCAAAAGTTCTCTTTAGAAAATCAGAATAAGTTTCCTTTGATACCACACCCACAGTGCAGCCACACAGGGCTATTTATTTCAACAGATATTTGAACAGAAAAGACAGCCTATCTGTCCCTTGTAGGCCTTTGAAGATTAAAACACAGGATGATTTAGATAACCTGTATTGAGAGGTGGGGAAAAAAATGTGTACTGCAACCTACTTTGAATTCTCTATCCACCTGCAACGCTTATTTTCTCTGTGAATGAAGCTAGGGCTCATTTCCTCATTTCACCTTGATGATTATGAACTTTTTATGAAACCAAATGTTCTACTGATTATAATTTGATGAAGAAAATGTCAGAAAAATTATATCAAATCAAATGGAATTCTTCAGAGAAAACAATAAATATACATAAAACTCATGTATCTCGCCCCACACCCCACATCTGCTAGGTTGCTAAGTCAAGATTTCAGTAATAAAATGTAATGTTACTGAAACCATGGCTTATGGGTATAGAGAAAATCATCTACTTTTTGTGTCTTTTTAAAGCCTTTAAAAAGACATTTCTCCTTGTCAAATCTATGAATATTCAAGCTTAGTTTGTGATTGAGCTATTTCACCACTACTCACCATAGTTATAAATCATCCCCTCTTTGGAATACCAAGTTTTTTTGCTATATGGTAGGTTAGCAGAAAGGGAAAGTGATCCCCCACTATTTCTTACCTCTCCTGGAAATTTGTTCACTCAAGTGATATTTATGAAACTGTAATTGTGTTAACACTTGTGAAAAGTATTAACTGTCAACATATCTGTATTCAGTTGTTCAATCTGTTTCTTTTTTCTTTATTAAATATGTTTTAATTGATTTTTAGAGAGAGAGGAATGGAGAGGGAGAGAGAGATAGAAACACTGATGAGAGAGAAACATCACTGATGGGCTGCCTTCTGCACACATCCCTACTGGGGCTTGAGCCTGCAACTTGGGCATTTGCCCTGACCAGGAATCAAACCATGACCACCTAGTTCACAGATCAATGCTCAACCACTGAACCATGCCATTTGGGCCCAATTATTTTTCATTCTCATCACAGAAAAGTAGATGTTGAATTTATAGACAGTAAAATGTTTTAATAACTCACATAAAAACACCAAATGAATTTTTTTCTTACCTCAATAGCTACTGTGTTTGTTGAATACTGGTACCTTGAAATATAGCTTTTTAGTTTTAATAAGACGGGTAATTAAGTCAATTTCAAATGGCTTTGCACCATAAGAAAAAAATCTGATATTCAAAAGAAAAATCCTTAGTTGCATATTAAGCACATTTTTTAACTAATTAGGCAAAACATGTTTCCTTCAATTGCCTTCATGTTTATTTTACTTTACTTTTCTTTAATATTTATAATAAATTCTAAGCAATCAACTTTCTGTTAGAACAGAACACATGTGGGAGTTATCTGCCCCTGCACTAATGAGATACTTATGCTGGATTGGACAAGGTACAAAGAACCAGTATTTGTAAAAGCAAAGCCCAGATGAAGGATGAAGAGCGTCATTTCCTAATTAGCAGGAAAATTCTGCCTGATTATATTTTTAATTTGATCTGAATTATATCCTCCAATTTCATAGTTCCCCTCTATAAGTTATAATATATCCTCAATGGATTGAGCAAAGAATTTTCTTCTTTGGTTACCACCTTCTTATGATTGGCACCTTTTATATTCCCTTTCAAAGGAGACCACCTAATGGCCAATGAGTGTTTGGAGTACTTGCATATTTAAATATCAATGAGACTCTTTATCATTAAAAATGATATTTGCTTTTTGAGATTGAACATCTTAACTGAGCCAAAATTTATGTTCAAGTCTCTATCACAATTTTCTTTCTCTAACCCCACCTACTTCTTTACCTCCTCACTCCTTCCCTCTATTCCCTTATCTTTCTTTTCCAAGTTATAAAATTATTAGAAATAACCTTTCAATGAAAAGTTTGTCCACAAATTAATCAAAATAATATTTAATGCTAGAGGGAAACAATTTATTATCATGCATAAGGGAAAAGCAATACGATTGCTTGTAATAATGATTATACTGAAAATAGGCTGCCATCTGAGAGACTAAAACAATTCCCTACCTTAACTATTTTTATACCCAAATTAAAATGATATATAAATGTATAATCAAATGCTTAACACTTCAATCTTAGTAAGCCAGAATAGCGTTTACTTAAATATGTTCTATTTATCAAGTAAAATGTTTCTTTTGGTTTATTCTTATACCTGTTAATTTTCATATAATTTTGTTTCCAATTTAGATAAAGGTGTTTTGACAATGAATATACCACTCTCCTTCTATGGAAGCTAAAACTAATAATAATCTGCCACAAGGGATCATTCACTTGGAAGTGACATATCTCTGTACTTTTCGGAGTTAAACTTTATGCGAATAATTCACTTTGTCTTTAGTTATTTCTGATTCCATATGCCATTAACTTTACAGGTTTATTTTTGTACTCCTTGCAGGGGTCTTCAAACTACAGCCTGCGGGCCACATTTGGCCCGCAGAGGAGTCTGATCCGGCCCGCCAGGTTTTTTGGGCAGTGAGCGCAGCCGAGGTGTTACAGTAGGAATTAGTAGTTCATATAGTCCGGCCCTCCAGCTCTCTGAGGGACCGTGATCTGGCCCCCACTTTAAAAGTTTGAGGACCCCTGCATGACCTACACATGATCCACTAACAAAAGAAATCTGACTGTCAAAGGTTAAAGGAAGAGTAGAGATCCAGTTTCACTTTTGAATTTTATAGACAAGGCTTTAGAGAGTTCATGGTTTGCCACGAGGCCATAACAAGAAAGAGGAGTCAAGCCAGGATCAAATTTAGAGGAAAAATAGGAAAGTGAGGGAGGGATGCTCCAAAATATCAGCTACATTTCAAAATCATTTTAATGCTAGCTATAGTCTGAATATAATATAATCTCAATTACAAATAGGAAGTTTTGAGTGAATAGTTAAAATTGAAGGGCAGACAGGTGGTTCAGTTGGTTGGAGCATCATGCCATACATCAAAAGATCGTTGGCTTGATTTCCTGTCAGGGAACATATTTGGGTTTGGAGTTTGATACCCAGTGGGTATCTGATCAATCTCTCAATCTCTCTCTCTCTCTCTCTCCCTCTCTCTCTCTCTCTCTCTCTCTCTCTCTCTTTCTCAACTCTTAAATCAATGAATTTACCCTCAGGTGAGAACTTAAAAAAAAAGAATTATGGTAATTGTAATGATTATTTCACAATGTACATCAAATCATTAAGTCATATACCTTAAAATATATATAATTTTTATTTTTAAATTAAATCTCAGTAAAGTTTGGGAAAAGAAATAGAATAAAAGAGATATATATTTTATCATATACAAAAGTGGCAAAAATAAATTATACATATTAAGTGATAAAATAAGATATGTCAATTTGGAAAAATATGGAGGCATCTATTTTAAAAAAGCTTAACAACATATTCAGGGGGAGATAACACTGACTAAATAACAATGGCAGTCAGGAGGTGTGCATACACAAAAGTAGAACTGTTAATGGCTAATAGTATCAGGTATCAGACCTTAGTCGTAGAGTTTTGGCTAAGAAAGAATTCAAGAGTTAAGACTCAACTACAAGTGAAAGTTTGTTTAGAAAGTCACAGAGGTAGAAGAATTGAGCTATGGAAGAAGTGAGTCGTCTGGGCAGATGGGCTGAGGAAACATGTTACAGAGGCAAAAGAAGGGCGCTTGCAACTTAGAAGAAAGGCAAAGAAAACATGTCTGGGGGAAGGAGAGGTGAAGGGATGCTCCAGAGAAAGAACACCTTGAGGGCTGGGAATAGAACCAGGGGTTGGGGAAAGGCAAGGGCATGCTTGAGAGAGAGAGAGACGGCTATGAGGAGCTTCACATGAGGACCTATGGCTTCATCATAAGAGGTGATGAAATGGGTTTTGGTGGATCAGTAATTACAAGAGAATGATACCTCTACTCATCATACTACACATGGTATGCAATGATAGGGATTGAGAACTGCTGATATCTACTCATTTTAACTGACATAAGGATTCATTATTTCAGTCACAACACTGGTGGCCCAAACAAAACAAATAATATTCAATTTGAAGAATGCTTGTTACTCAATGTTAAATGATAAAAATAATAGCTAAATGCTCTAATATAAAGGATTAAATATAAAGGGAAGAAGTTACCATCAGTGAGACTTGCTCACAAGAACCAGTTATAAAGTCTGATGCTGACATTTATTAATAAAATAATCTCTAGAGGTTATAAGACAACCATTAAGAATGATATTTCCAAGACTAAATTAAAACATTAAATATTTTTAGAGCTATGGTTTCAAATGCAACTATTTCTCACTAGCATATTCATCCTGAGGCATACAATGTCTGATATCAGACATTTGGTAGAAAATAGCAGAATGCTAGATTTTTTTTTTTTAATTTCAACAAAGTGTCTGCACATATAATATGCCCAGCCATTTGAATTCAAAATTGAATAATGAATTATCCATACTCTACAAAGTTAATTGTATAGGAAAGACAGACTTGAGAGAAAATCATTGCATTGAATTGTGAAAGTATTAACAGACCAATGTAGAAATCATGATGGAAAAACCATGAAGGTAGAGCTGAAACTCTAGGAAAGACTCACAAAGGAGAAATTAAAAATGCACTAGAAACAGATCTGTAACACAAAGCTTGGAAATGGGTACTCCCAGGAGAGGACAGAAGAGATCCAAACATTCTATATATGTTTTATTTTTTTTTATCTCTGAATGAGATGATGAATGTCAAATTGGAAAGTTCTGCTGGTATCATCATTTATGACAAATGTAATATGAATGTGGATCACTGAGTGCCAAAAAGTAGACAACTTGTATGAAAACAAGGAAAAGACAGCCCTGGAACAAAATAAAACACAGGGAAACAGTGAATTCTTCATTATGAATCTTAAGGATAATCACAATACCTGGAAGCTTGTATTGGGACTTCAGCACATGTTAATGTATTTCCACTTGTTAGAGTAAAACATATTTGAGATGCATATGATGGAGCCCTAAATTCACAGGGTAGAACAAGTAATCACAACTAGGAGACTATAGGTATAAGAATAAAAAGAAACATCTTTTTTCTCAAATGCTGCTTACTATACACCCTCTATAGCAGAAACAGCACATAAAAAGTTAAATCTATAAAGATGTAATGTAAAAGTATGAATCAAACTTCAATTTGCATATATTAAGAGGTTTAGAATGTTGATCTTTTATTCCAAACAGGAAAAAAGGAATTTAAAGAGCCATGTTTCTTTGCTTAAAAAAATTAATAACAACTTGAAATTGTAGCAATTAGTCTCCTACAGAATGGCGTCAATATCAAAGTAAGACCCCTCAAGTACACGGAGGGGTGTGGGACGTGAAACAGTAAAGCAATTAATTTGACTTTCTTCTCATTAAGGTCTCATAATTACATTTTAGGGAGTAAGTTCATTTATGCAAGGGGCATACTATTTACTTGGGATAATAAATGAGTCTGTTTCATCTTGAAAAAAACAATGGACTTTTCATGTCAGGGATGCTTCTGAACATTCCATAATACACAGGGCAGGGCCACTGGGCCAAAAAAGTGTCCAGTTCTAAGTTTCAGTATTTTTGAAGTTGAGAAACCCTGCTATCCAAGATGAAGAGCAAATGACCTAGAAATTATTTTTCTTGGGTCCCATTCCTAGACCCCTGCAATAAACGGTTTCATGCTAAAATAACTTGAGAAGGAAAGGGGATAGTGGGCACCTGAGAATAATGCTTAATGGTAATGCTTGCAAAGCTCCAAAGCAATTGAATTATTGAGTTTGTCATGAAAATTTCAAAATCCAAAGCTATTAGAAAGGGTTCAAGTCAGAGATTTTTCCCCTCTTCACACCTTTATTAGTATATCAAAATAGTGAGTGCCTATCCAGAGGGAAGAGCTAATCATTTTGCTAAGTAAAAGGCTTTGGCATATCATGGCGTTATCAAAAAAGAGAGAGAAAACAAAGCACAGTGCTAATACAGCAATAAAATAAGGAGGAAAGCATAAATAAGTATAATAAAAGGAGGATTACATTCATCTATGTGGATCAACATTCATCTGCCTTGCGCTGATGTTTGCATTATGCCAGCTGGAATTCCCAGACAAATTGCTGCATCTTTCACAGATTAAACTAATGCTCCCGACTGAATGAATTCAGTTTACTGCCAGGGCTTGTGATGTAGAAATACTTAGACTATGGAAATCAGACAGATGGCTTGGCAAATTAATCCATGAGCAGCACACCATCAGTGTAGTCCATGACAGTGATGGAAGAGTGTGGCTGTTGATAGGGATAATCACAGGAAATGTGAAGGTGAAAAAGATCATGAAAGAGGAAGGGGAAGCCACGATTAAATTTTATGATAAAACTACCTGATACGTCCCTTATAAGTGTGCTTTATCTTTCTTAAGTGACTGAAAGAGAAAAAGAATGTTTTCAATTTATGAACAAGCAGGGAAAACTGTGATATTCAAAACTGTGACAACAGGGTCATGTCATTGCTCTAAGCACCTAATCAGAGTTTAAAATGCAGGGTTATTGTGCAGATCAAATAGAAATTATTATTCCCATTGTAGGTATTAGAGTAGCTATATGTGGGACTTTGTATTATTTTCAATTGTCACTTGTAACCCATGGCCATCTTTCCCCCCATCCCAAAACCAAATAGTTTTATTATTTGTTTGATTCAAAAAGTGAAGATGACATACAAACACAAATATTAATACATGAAGAAAATCACTAATAACTTTTCCTAACTATTCTATCCATGCTCACAAATGTGATTATGTAATACATGCTATATTACTTGAAGCTTTCACCTAATGATAGGTGGAGAAATGAAAAGTACAAAGGCATTTTAAATTAAGTGTACTAAACAAGTTTTCATGAGATATTTTCTATTTTATTAGTTAAGTATACAGTGAGTTTGTGTTTGGGTTATAAGAAGAAAAGTATCAGTTTTGGAGATTCAGAAGAACCTTATATAGAAAACAAAATGCCTCTTTCTTTCAAAGGAAAAGTCTTGAATAAGACAACAACTTAACTTATATTTTTCCAGACTATGTGCACATTCATAGTGACTGAAACATAGGAACCACCTGCCTGGTCAGAACATTGTATCAACATTTGATGCAAACCAGCCCACCCCAGAACATAGTGATTTAAATAATAAACATTTATCATTGCTCACTCAGCTGTGGATTCCTTTTTTCTAAGCCAGCTGGGCTGGGCCTGAATGTTTCAAATTAGCCTCATGAAATGTCTGGTGATTGGTAGGTGTCAGCTAAGTGAAGAGTTGACTTGACCACTATGTCCCATTACCTGTAGGCTAGTTCTGGTTTGTTCAAGGGGTGTTCTCTAAAGCATTAAGACAGAGCCCCAATGTGCAAGTACTTTCTATGCCTCTGCTTGCATCATATTTGCTGAAGGCCTATGACCAACTCACATTCAATATTCAAGAGATGTTTCTCCAAAGCAAATCTTGTAAAAACAGATACTTTATCTCGAAAAAATATTTCAAGTGTCTAAGTGACTTTAACTGTGAAGAATCCACCTTAATATATATTTAAGTTGCCTTAACTGAGCACAGACAGTTCTGAGTTGTTTTTTTTAATCAGTCAAAATACAAAATAACAATGCTAATCTCTATGACACTCATTTTATAGAAATTAAAAAGCAATGTTCTTATACTCAAAATAGTCACAGATCTTACTATTTTGCCCCTAGCTCTGAGTGTGGTTGTTGATAGGGATAATCACAGCTGTCTTGACAAAAAGAATCACTGTTATGGCACCAGCTGATACTGCAATAGTTTCTGCAGGATATGGTACATGGCCTGAATCAGTGACCTACATATTGTACCTTTTACACTATAGCCATGATACATAGGGACATAAAATAAAACAAGGAATAGTATGCTTTACTTATTAACTATTGTAATGTAAGGAATAAATATTTCAAACAAATAAAACCAATGATCCACTTACAGAAACTTTTGCAAACACTGGCAACTGTTCAAACCTGGCCCTTACCTCCCTTTGGCTTGTAGTAGTAAATTCTCAGATGCCCCCATGATTGTCTGTTTCTTTCTCTTCATCATTACTTATGCTCAATATCACATTGACATTATTTCTGATCTTTTTACCAGAGTCACCCAGACATTCTCTCACCCAAATTCACACACATTTTCAGAATTCTAGTTTCTACATGCAATCCTTATTTCCATCATACTTGTGGCTCTTGTTTTCTTAGAAATCCAAACAGATGTAATAATTAACTAGCTGGATAAATACATAAAAGAATGTCAGGTGTGGACCAATGAAGTATATTATGAACCAATGATTATAATGGACTCAAACAGGACCTAACTGAAGTTCAGAGAAAAAAAATAAAATCATCCAGCTATGAGTACATCAACATCAAATGAGTTCCTTAATTGAATGAACACTATTCACACAGACATATATACAAAATAAAAATCTCACAGAAGGCACAGTAGACAATCTTTGTTTTTTAGGTTAGGAGCATGACAAGGATAGACACTGTCATCATTTCTATTCACCTTTGTACCTGAGCAATACAAGAAAAAACAATGTAGAAAAAGTATATGGTAATAAACTAGATTTTAGTCATGGGAAGATGAGAAGGTAGTTGCTAAATTATTTATCAAGGTCCTAAGAAACCAGTATACATACTGATGTAAAATGAACTGAGCTAGGCTATATTTTTAAGTAGAGAAAAAAGTTTTGAGAAAGTTCTTTGGGAAAATGGAAAAGTGAATAAAATAGTAAATTGTAGGTAGGTCTGAAACAGTGCAGTTGAGAGAACACTTGGGGTTTGTGGTCTTCAATAAAGAGACACCAATCACTGGGTTTCCCATTGGGTGAATTATATTGGCAGTGAATTTCACAAAATGAAAAAAAAATGGTGTTTGAGATAAAAACAATGAAATATATATTAAAATCTTCAATAAATGAAGGAGAGTAACTGTGAGGTCAGTTGACAGATAATTTTATATCATGAGTTTAAATAAACATTTATTTATTTATTTGAGAAATGGGACGTAGGAATGGCAATAGTTTGAAAATAAAAATTAGGATCAAGTAAGATATATATATACCTTTCCCCATAGTCTATAATATGTGGGATGTGGAAGAAAAAAGTTTACCAAAAAGAAAATATTTTACAACATATATAAACTGCAATTCTAATTAAATCTTTACTAAATATTGAGTGGTTAATATTTTATGTGAAACATTTTTTATATCATATTTTTGTAAAGTGAAAAGTATATATAATTTCTTAGCAGAAACATTTAAAATTTTTATATTGTCCATTTTTAATATGTTAATAGCCAGTAATATCCAAAGGTATTATTCTCACATTTTAATCTTTCTCTCTTCTGATATATTTAATTCAGAGTTTTTAAAAAATGCAAATCACTTTATATTGGATATTTTATAAACAATTGATTTATATTTTAATTAATAAATTGTGATTATATATAATTCTTCCATATTAGAAACTGTTTTCAAGCAATTTTTTCAGAAAACTTGTTATTATACCAATCTTCATTTTACCCTGCATCTTACTTCCACAAGTATAAAATGAAAAAAATAGCATGTGTTTAAAGAAAGGTGTTCTGGAAGAGAATTATAAGCCTGGAATAATTTCCCAGTGGTGTCTTAAGAACAAATAAAAAATGGAAACTGACACTTTGCACAATCTAGGAAAGCAGATCTAGAAAAACTTTATATTCTTCTTATTTTCAGCTCATTTCTTTTAACATGATAAAAATTTGAACTGTATGTGTATTTTTTTTTAAATTGGATGAATACCATGGGATCATATAATCCAAAAAGCCACCTATTTTCTTGAGGAAGTTTTCTGAAATTCCAATGGGAGCAATTGGGAGCATCCTATAGAGAAAATGAGGCTGCGACCAAGGAACCTCACTGGAGCCCAATCTTTACAGTAAATAGCGGCTTTGCAAATAATTACCATAATTACCATTTTTTTTTTTTTTTTTTTTTTTTTTTTAGCAAGAAACATATGAAAACTTTGCTCAGCTTTGTTAGTACAGAAATGCCTTAATGACTTTATTATGAATACACTTCCTTTGTTATAGTTCTCTAAATGCTCTTGGAAAGCTATACCAATAAACTATCAAAAAAAAAAAAAACCAACAAAAACCCACAACTAATGAGGGTAAGGCTGATAAAACAGACCCTTGGGTTGAAAAAAAAATTAGACATTGTTTATATCATTGCTGAAAAACGATACACTTAGAAGCCCATCCTTTTTAAATGTCAGCTTGATAGCAATGTTTATCTCATAAAACAAATGTTTAGTGTCTTCTATTAAGTAACTCACTTATAAAGGCATACATTTTCCTTGCATGATGTCCCAGAGCTATCTGTACCACGTACAAAATGATAATATGAATGAAAAATTCAAGACTTAATGAAAGCTACATTTCCTAATGTTAACTAAATTAGTTTAACCTTGACTTTCCAAAGCCTGTGTAACTTCATGACAAGGATACCCCTGCAGACAAAAAGAAGTCATTCTCTTTCATAACACTTCAAACTACTTAGCATCTTAAAGATGGCCTTGAGGGTCTTATACAAAGGGAAGAAGAAATACATAGGTACACCTATAATTACTTTCCTATCTCACATATTGTGTTCCAAATGTTAATATGATAAAGCCCTTGAGATTTTTGAAAATATGCTGAGTACATGTTCCAAAATTCAAAAGAATTTGGATTTGATTGCTTTTCTAATCATTTTTTATGAAAATGGATATATAACATAGGAAAGAAATCATATAGTACAAAAATGACAATATGAGCAGAAGATGAAGAGAAAGAAGCTTAGAGAATCAAAATCAGACAGAATATCATCTTCAAATTCTTCAGGTAGGGAGGCATAAAAAAGAAAAAGATGAATTGGTATTTTTGGAAAAAAGTTAGAAATGTCTAACTTTTAGGTGCTTTAAAAATAATTGTGTTGTATGTTGTTAAGAATTTATATCTAGTTGGTTAGATACTTGGGGGGTAATGAATAAAGGTAATATCAATTCCAAATCTGGCCTCTCTCCTCACTCTAATATTCTGAATAAAGTATTCCTGCCTATCTAATTTTATTCAGTGCAATGTTTGCTTAGGCAAATGTATCCATCCACATTTTGCATCTTCATAAGAAAATAAAACCATCATTTATTCATCATTCCTTGATTCAGGACACTCACTTATTCATTAATACTATAAAAAGCATCTGGGACATGCCAGTCTTTGGAATGGGTTGGGATAGAAAGAAGGAGCAGTCTTGTTCCTTGTTTTAATGTTCAGATATCTATAGATTCTATGTGTAAAGTAGGAGTGGGAAGTAAAGATTCCTTTGGGAGAGAAATATTTTACCAGACTCACGATCTAGCCAGGAGTTTGTTTGTTTTTCTTTACATATTTACTTTTGTTTCTTTGTTTTGTTGGCTTGTTTGTTTTTGCTTGTTTGTCTTCTCTAAGCTGGAATCCTGAAAAGAACCCAAACATTCTTAAGAAAACTGCAAACAGAAAAATTAGAAGGCTGTGTTTATTACAATCATTTTGGCACCAGAAGAACAGAAGGGCTCTTTGTTCACTTCTTTTTGTAGTCAGCTGATCACTTGCTTCATTTATAATCCTTTCAGATGTCAGTGTATAAACATGCAAAACTGAATAGTGCTTTGTCTTTCTGCTTACCACATCTTAGAGAAGGGGATCTCATTTAAGTTTTAGGTGTGAGTTGCTGAGGGACCAGCAGTGTGCTAATCCAAACTGAAATCCACCCATGACCATAGAACCATTCCTACTGATTTGGGAAGAGACAAAGTGATGGGTATTTAGAATTTTATAAAATTAGATCCTATATATGAAAGCTTTAACATTACTTAAGCTATGACAATGGACCATCAGTTATCAGAATGGCAGGTAAACTTTCTTAGAGAAGCAATGGAAGTTACTCCCAGGATGTGGCAGACATCAGAGAGGTGTAGGCAAGAGAGGAAGCTTTAGGCAGATATGGTATTATCCAGATTAAATATTTAATTTGGTCAAGCATTTGCATCCTGATATTAATTCTAGGATAATAAACAATTGATCCATTTCAAAGCCATGATGAGATAAACTGCTGTGATCAACCTTAACCTGAGTGAAAATGTTACAGACTCAAGGAATAAAAGAGTAGAATTTTGACAGGTCCCTGAAGTAAATCTGCCCTGTATACCTTTGCCTTTATTTCAAAAGAATCAAGGAACATCTCCTAAAAAGACCAGATAAATGGAAAGAAATTTGATGCAATGTGTTACATGTCTCCCTGAGTAAAGGGTGAAAGGGATGATTTCAGTGGAATCTGGAACAACCCATCCAGAAGAATTCAACCACAAAGGCCCTTTACCAGATCAGAAGTCTAATGAGGTTAAGGATTAGATAAATCACCTCCAGTGCAGATTCTGATTATGGGAAATCCTGGTTAAATCATGAAAGGGCCAAAGTACACATGGAAATATTAATGGAAAGCTGCTAAGTCCCAGCAAGTTTGCCTCATGGATTTGTTTTACACGTAAAGAAGAGAGAGAAGCACACTAAGAGTATGAAAAGATGCTCCTTACATAATTATTTTTAATAGCTCAAAGCTCTAAATTACCTAAGTGTTCAATAATAGGAGACTGATTGTTGTAAATAATGGTTTAGTTATGATAAAAGAGAATTCTAAGCAGCTATTCAAAACCATGTTTTAAAAAGTAATGACACAGAAACACTCATCATATAATTTTGGAGGACAAAAGCTGCAGGCAAAACCCAATTTATGCTATTAGCATGAGGATATACCATTGTGTATGTGTACATATACAGCAATATTACAATTGTGCTAAAATAATAATATTAACCTCCTCTGGGTGTGGAGATTATGGATATTATTTTCTTTCTTGCATGTCTTCTCTACTTTTCAAATTTCCTGTACTAATAAGTAAGTACCATGTATGGAGACTAAGATTTTGCTCTACTTATAACCTAAGAAGTTAGCCTGCCCCAGCTTCATAGATGTGGTGGGAAGAGATGATTCTGGGTCAGAGTTGAAGGTCTTGATTACTCAGGACAGAGGAGCCAGCATGAACTTCACATTCCCATTGGTTCCCTTGCCCCGAAAGTCCCATACACATGAGAGCCCTAGGACCCCATGGTTTAAGAAATCTAGATCTTTTGCAACTTCTAGCAATCCTGTCCAACTTTTTATTATTTTTAAAAAATACCTTATTGATTTCAGAGAGGAAGGGAGAGGGAGAAATAGAAACATCAATGACTAGAGAGAATCATTGATCGGCTGCCTCCTGAACATCCCACACCGGGGATCGAGCACACAACCCAGACATGTGACCTGACTGAGAATTGAACCATGACCTCTTGGTTTATAGGTTGATGCTTAACCACTGATCCATGCTGTCCAGGTTCCAATACATCTTCAACAGAATTGCTGGGTAATATTATTTTGTGTTTGTTAAAATCCAAAATAAGGTGTAGTCAGTCATTTGTAATTATTGAATTAGATCTATTCACTTTCTTTTTAATTGTTATAAATTTAATTATAATTATTAAGGTAATATGCCAGTTTATAAAATAAAAAAATGTAGAGTTATATTTTTAAAGAACTTTCTAGGTATCATTGCCACTCCATGTTCTATTAATAAGTCAACAACACTATCAATAAGTCATTGCCCAAGGAAATACTGGGATGCCTTATGGAGACAGCTTTCCTTTCTTGTATATCTGATCCTAACCCTCAAATAGCTGCTTTTTTAGCAAGGCAAATTGTCTGTCATTTCCTATAGGATCAATTATTTTTCCATTTTGCTAATCTTACCACCACTGGTAATTTGTCAGATCCTATGTATTCAGACACAAGTGACTGTATGTTAAAGGGATTGAAGTATATCAGGAAGTTAATTTTTCTTGACAATTACATCATGTCACTTCTAGCATCGGCATATTTTGTATTTCCACGATTTTGCTTTATGAGACTGGTGCATAACGTGCTAAATTGCCTCAGCTCTTGCATATATTTTCTTGATGGTAGCCTCAAGAACTCCATCCGCTGATTAGTGATGATTTTTAGAAACAAATAGACTCCTAATTAAAGGAAACATTTCTGTTATCGTTACTTAGCAGAGTCAAGGAGTTGCTCTTAATTTAGGATTGGAGCTTTAAAATGCATTGGCTTATAAACACTATAATTCTATAAATACTATAGTTAGATGTTTGGAGTCACAAAATTTCCCTATTATATAGCATTTAGCTTTTAGTTTATCCAAATTCCCACAATTTTTAGTGGCTATTCTATACGAGTCACTCTGAGCCTCATTTTAAAATATTCACCTTAAAGGAACCTAATTAATATACTAAATTCACCTAGCTACATGCCATGTTTACACCATCTATCATTTTCCTGAAGATAGCAAAATGATAAGAAAACTACATTAAAATAACACTTTGTCAATTTCTTTAAAGATATAAAAATAAGGCTATCTTTTTACCTTGAAACAGAAAAGGGACATAAATTTCAGTAATTTAATTTTTTTACTTATTTATTTTTTAATTAATTTCTTTATTGATTAAGGTATCACATATTTGTCCTCAAACCCCCATTCCAATCCCCCACCCCCACCCCCACTCATGCCTCCAACCCCCTATTGTCCTTGACCACTGGTTAGGCTCATATGTGTGCACATAAGTCCTTTGGTTGATCTCTCCCTTTTATCCCCACCCTCCCTCTGAGTTCCAACAGTCTGACCCATGGCTCCTTATCTCTGGGTCTGTTCTTGTTCATCAGTCTATTACTCTTGTTCTCTATTCTAGTTTTCAAGAGTGTCCATTACAAATTACCATGTACTGTTATTGCTTAAAAAGAGGGGAATTTTTCTCACCATTCTAGAGGCTAAAAAGGACAGAATGAAGGTGCCAGCAAGGTCATGTCCCTCCGAAGGCTCCAGGGAAGCATCTTTCTTGCCTTTGCCCAGCTATGGTGGCTCCCAGAAACCCCTGCCTTGCTTGACTTGCAACTGCATTATGCTATTCTCTGCCTCCATCTTCACATGGCCATCACTCTCTATGTCTATCTCTGAATCTCCTAAATTTTCTCTTATAAAGACAGCAGCCATTGGCTTAGACCCCACCCTAATCCAGTAGGACCTCTTCTGAACGATATACCTGGACAAAGATTATGTCCAATTAAAATCACAGTCTGAGGTTAGGGGGTGTGGTTGCTACTCATACCATTATACTAGCAATCTCCATTTGTAACGAAGAAGAAACTATAAGAAAAAAAAATTCAAGCAAGTGAACCTTATAGACAAAATATTTTAAGAGCTAATAATAACTCTATCACCCATTTTTCATCAAATCCTTGTAATAATATCACAACTGCCCTCAACGAATGTGCCCACACTACCCATTGCATCACATAAAGAATACCACCCCTTCCCTGATATTGGTATCACCATCTTGAGCAATGCAAACCAACTTCTTACAGGACCAGTGGTAAAAAGGAATCTATAATTAGAGCTGATTACCAGCTCATTTCTAAGAGAATATGAGCACACATCACATCAGGTTTTTATTCCTGTGTACTTCATTCATTTGTAAGTAGATTGATCTATAATTTATTTTCAATAATAATTCCAGAAAGTGGAATTAAACTCTATCAAGAATTACGTTGAAACAATGGGAATAAAAGAAGGCAGGCATATATTCCCTCTAGCAATAATTGCTCCTCATCAACTAGGCCTTTATTCCTTTATGTCTCTAGTTAGCCACTAAACGAAATATATGCGGGAATACACCTTCCTCACTTTTTATACCTTCTACTGTGCCTTTTAGACTCATACCAGCCATTAAGATTGAAGTGCATTATGTTTTCAAACCCTCTCTCAGTGTTTGCTTCACCATTTGGTCTGTCTAAAACCTGGCTGCAAACCTCTCCAGTGTAGCTTTTTACATCTTTCTTATTAAGGAGCCTGAGGTTGAGGTGGGTGTCTCCCTTTTTCTTTATTTCCACTTGTGAACTACTGTTCACTCAAATATGCCATTTTCTTCATAAAAAGCAAAACTTCACACTATGCCAGTGAGACACCCCATGCCTTTGTGGTTATCTAATAACCTTCAACTCCTTCCCCCTCCTTTCTTGAAAATATTAATAGCTAGCACTATTTTTGCTGTTGTTTTTAGTCGCTAAAATTTTCAACTGTATCATTCAACCAACAATCATAAATCAATATGGGGTCATTTGGTTCCTTGGTTCACTACTTTTAACAATATTTATCTCCACCCTGCCATATGAAAAAGCACTGTTACTCATAATTATCTCAATCTTAATCACATACAAATCATCAACTCCTATCTTTCCAGGTTTCTGTTCAGTCATCTCCTCATTCTTCCTGTATCATCAGTACATTCATTTTCTCTGGACTATTTATCACCATGTAAACATTCTGCAATATTTCTCATCTAGAGAAGAAAAACAGCCCTTTAATTCTCACATGCCCTTTCTTCTCCTCTTAACTTATCTAGTTCATTTTGTAGCAAAACTCATTGGAAATGTTGTCTACAATTCCTGCCCAATTGCCCTCTAGAGTCAATACATCATACTTTCATCCTAATAACTCCACTATGTAGGGGAGGGGCAGGAAATATCTTGTCATTGTAGTCAAGAATTTTCATTGTCAATATTTTTTGACTTCTCAGTGGAGCTTAAAAAATTGATTTTCCCTCTGAAATGCCTGCTTCACTCAACATCCTGAACACTATGTGCTCCTGTCTGTCCTCCTACTTCAAGGTCAGCTCCACTTTGGTAGCTGAATTATTATATTTTGCTTTGCTGAATTATCAGCATTAAGTTGAAAAACAAAAACCAAAACTCATACTGTGTCCTTTTTCCCCCCCTTCACTTTTTGTATTTCCCTTCACTCTCCCTGAGTCATCTTTTTTCATTCTCATGGCTTTATATTTCTTAGATATGCTATTGACAATTACATCTTTTTCTCCAACCTGGATGAAATTACTCCAGACTCAGGTGTCCAATTGCTTACCAATCATCTATCCTTGGAAGTTGACTACACATTCAAAGTTCTTGATATCACCCTCAAACTTTTTTTTTCTTTCACAAGTCTTCTATTAATCAATAAACACACCATCATTTATCTAGTTACTCAGTCTTAATATTTAGAAATCACAGTTGCTTCCCCCCCCTCTTCATAACACATTCAATTTATCAATGCTATTGACTCTTCTTTAAAAATATACTATAAATCAGTCCACCACTTTACATTTGTTACCACCCTAAGTCTAATCACAATCACAGTTCTTGTGAAATACAAACAATGTTTCCTTATGGGTTTTTCTTCTCCCACTCTTCTTACCTGAAAACTATCTTTAGCACAGAATTCAGAGTTATCTTTTTCAAAGGCAAGTAAAATCTAATCCTTCCCCTTGCTCTGTCCGCTATATCATACTTAGAAAATGTCAATTCTTTATCTTCACATATATTGGCTGACTCAGCTGACTTCACTTTTTTTGTATGGCTTACATCTCTTCAAACTGACTCTTTCTTGACCTTTCCTCAAACATACCTAGTTTTTCTACTGGAAAGTCTTTCCACATTTCCCCTTCTTCCTTGAATGTTCTTTTCCTAGATATACACATAATTCACACATAATTCTTTTAGCTCTTTATTCAGCAACATCTCAACTAGCACATCTTAGCCATGGCTTTGTTCCTCTATCCTGGTTTTGTTTGTTTGTGGTTTTTTTTTTGTTTTTTTTTTTAACAAGGTAAGCTCAAGATGGATATACAAATATAAAATATTTTTTAAAAATAACGTCAAATTAGGGGAAACCAATCAAATGTCACAGTTTAAAGGAGAATTCAAAGAACCATACATGTATAGAGACACTAAGGAATTCTGAATCATATTTATAAATAGAGTAGAGCCGAAACCGGTTTGGATCAGTGGTAGAGCATCGGTCTGCGGACTGAAAAGTCCTGGGTTCGATTCCGGTCAACGGCATGTACCTTGGTTGCGGGCACATCCCCGGTGGGGGATGTGCAGGAGGCGGCTGGTCGATGTTTCTCTCTCATCGACGTTTCTGGCTCTCTATCCCTCTCCCTTCCTCTCTGTAAAAAAATCAATAAAATATTTTTAAATAAATAAACAAACAAACAAACAAACAAATAAATAAATAAATAAATAGAGTAGAGGCCCGGTGCACAAAATTCTGCAGGGTGGGGTCCTTAGGCCTTGCCAGTGATCAAAAGGCAAGCATCTGGCATGGAAAGGTTAAGTCCTAGCTGACCTCTGGGCCCTGGGCAGCACATGGGCCCCCAGAACCCCATGTACTTCCTTCACCTGAGTCAGAGCACCTGAGTCCCCATGTGGAGATGCAGTGAGTATGGCCAGACACCACAGGCCCAAGATATAGCATGGACCTCTGTGCCATCCAGAGGTGCCACTCGGAAGCTGGGCAGTGCGCTCTCTCCTGGCTAGCCTCACAGACTGGCTCCTGCATGAACTCACAGGGAGCATGACCAGCCTCTGTAGTCCCTGAGGCTGTGGACTAGCTCACCAGGAAGAGGCCACGCAGGTGTGGAGCGGGCTCCTCGCGGACACCCAGCACCTGCATGTAGGGGCTTCCCTCAGTGCACAAGCCCTGGCATCCTGGGGGAGGGTAGCAGTGGGAGTGAGAGTGAGATCTGCAGATACCCTGCATTCTCACCGTACCTCCATCCCTGTTACCCCTGCCCCCAGGTAGCCAGCAAAAGGTTGCAGCCCCTGCCCTTGCACCACTAGATGTTGGTCACTGACACCCACCCTCAATTTTCCATCCCAGCCCAGGGCCTAGCCCCAATTGAGCAATAAGGGCATGCTGACCACTGATCAACATCTGCGGAGCAATCAGTAAGGACCCAGCTTCCTGCCCAATGAGGCGGCAGCTCTTCCCAGCCCCACCACCACCACTGATGGTTAGCATATTAGGCTTTTATTATATAGGATGCCAAACCACTCAACATACCTAGCAATAATCAATAGCATCTACCAGATACAATTAATGTGCATTTTTTTAACTTTTATTATTTATTTATTTATCTTTTTAATATATTTCATTGATTTTTCACAGAGAGGAAGGGAGAGGGATAGATAGTTAGAAACATCGATGAGAGAGAATCATCCACCAGCTGCCTCCTGCACACCCCCTATTGGGGATGTGCCCGCAACCAATGTACATACCCTTGACAGGAATCAAACCTGGGACCTTTCAGTCTGCAGGCTGACGCTCCATCCACTGAGCCAAACCGCTTTTGGCTAATGTGCATTTTTTAAAATGCGGTATTTATTATAATTTTTCTACAATTTAAAGTTATAAATGAGCTTAAAGGCAATGAAAGGCAGAGATAACATGGAAGAGTGCCCTAGACAGAACCCTCAGTAATGTTTTTTTACCATTTCAACATCTTTCATAATGTTTACTCACATTCGCTATTCTCCTATTTGCCTTTACTTTCTCCCATTGAATTTATTACTTTATAAAAATACTAGAGTTGTGGTGCATGGATTTGTGCACCAGTGGGGTCCCTTGGCCTGGCCTGTGGGGATTGGGCTGAAACTAGTTCTTCAAAATTCCCTTAAGGGTCCCGGATTGTGAGAAGGCGGTTCTCAGGTGATGCACTCTGGAACTGGGCTTCCTCCTTGCTGGTTTTGTGTGTGTCACCTGAGAACCACCACTGCCAAGTGACCACAGCTCAGCAGCTCCTGTGGTGTCTTCCCCCTGGTGTTCAGTGTGTGTCATAGGTACTGGCCAGTCAGATGGTTTTAGATAGATAGATACTATATTCACATTTTAATTGTGTCTCCACCATTAGAAAACAAGCTCCATGAGAGCATAAAATATGAAAAGTTCCTGGCATATAGTAGCTGCTCATGATTTGTTGAAAGTTGAGGGAATGCATCTATTTCACAATAGATCTTAAGAATTATCAGTTGATACATTTTTCAAAAGGGTGAATCAGGTCTGTCATAAAAATATAAATTGAATATGTGTCAAATATTTTATTTAACTCTTCAGTTAGCCAGTTAAAACTAATCCAAAGGAAAATTCAGCATAAATATACATAAAAAAATCAGGAATGCTGAAATGAATTAATTATGGATTCAAAACTGGCTTGAAGGGATAAATCATACCTCAGTTAGACACATTCTATTTGTATTTCTATGGCAAATAATCATTGCTATTACTATTACTTTTCCACAGGTTATAGAGTTTTAAAATAGCCCAAATATAAATTAAAGGTGCAGATAACCTGAAATACTAGACAGGACACTTATTGATATTCTACTTAATTGCAAAATATTTCACATTTTTTTCTAACATAACATGAACTATTAAAATGTAAGAAGAACATTAGTATAATGTTCCCATATGTAGAGAACATACCTAAGCTCTGAATACTAGTCCTCTACCTAATTCTTTATATTTTCATTATTGTGTATCAATTGTCAGACAAAATATAACTAAGTCATAAGTAAAAATAAGATGATTATTTTTTACCATTAATGTGGAGACTTACAACAGCGTTCAGACAAGATCAAGACCCCGACTGATTTGTGGCAAAGCCACATACAAGTCCCAGCAAGAGAAGGCAATTATAGCCAAAAGACTATGATTGTAAGACTGACCTTATAGCCTGACCATGCTGTCCTAAGTAGCTAAGGGATGTGGGCTACAGGGGGGAGGAAGGGTCAGCAAGTGCTGCTTAAACAAAGCTTGATAGAGTTCAGAGAATGGCAACAGGAAAGAAGTAGATTTGAAATTTGCAAGAATATTGTAAACATCTTGCCCTTGTTTTGCTTTGTGTGATCTGACTATAAATTAAAGCTTCTGCTTACAGGCTGTGTCACTGTTTCCTCATCCAGGCACAGTGATCCACCTGGTCACAATTATATTCTCTTATCTGCCTTCTTTAATCCTACACAGCCCTCCTCAGGTTCACCCTTGACCATGCTGGACACGGTTCACATTAATCTTGCTTTTTTCCCTTTATTTACTTTTTTAAAATATATTTTATAGATTTTTTACAGAGAGAAACAGAAAGGGATAGAGAGTTAGAAACATTGATCAGCTGCCTCCTCCACACCCCCCACTGGGGATGTGCCTGCAACCAAAGTACATGCCCTTGACCAGAATCAAACCTGGGACCCAGTTAGGGCTTGCATTTTTCCCTTTAATCCTTACATGAGGATATGCTTTTATAAATGAGAGGGAGGGAGGGAGGGAGGGAGGGAGGGAGGGAGGGAGGGAGGGAGGGAGAGAGAGAGAGAGAGAGAGAGAGAGAGAGAGAGAGAGAGAGAGAGAGATATGAATTGGTTGCCTCCCATTTGTTCCCTGACCAGAGATCAAACCCACAACCTAGGTGTATGCTCCAACCAACTGAGCAACCTGGCCAGCAATCTTGCATTTTTAATGTATGTTTTGCTAATTATCTAAGCTGCCTTCCTTTTCAGAGTCATTAAATCAAATGTTTTAGTGTGGATCTCTGTAAAGACTAGTCAGTCAGCTTTTCTCTCTTTTTTAGTCATATCAATCCCTTAAGTCAGCTTTCTCTCTGTCTTATATAGTAGATTCTTGGTCACAAAGTATTATGGCAAATGACTTCCATTTTTAGTATGGATTCATACTCATTGCAAATTACAGCTAAGGATATAATGTGATATACTGAGTCAGAATTCTGGAAGTGGCTTATTTGAGCCCCAAAATCTTACTTCTAATAAAAAGTGTAGACAATCCATTCCAAAGATTTATATATAGAACAATAAAGAAGAGGTGTGGTTAAACCTTCATGAGTTTGAAAAATTAATAAATTTATTATTCACTAATTACCCATAAGTATAATTACCTATGGAGAACTTCTTGTGAATTCTGCTAATTCTCTCTAGTGTATATTACAAGTATCTGGTGATAACTCTTACCTATTCTGGATACTGATTTGTCTCACACTATTTTTGTCTCACATGGCCTGACTGAGCTGTCAGCATATTATTTCAGACCCTTCTTGCTGTGTCTTAGACTTTATTTCTGCATTGCCTCAAAGTAGAGCTTTTGTTCACTGAATTTTTATAACCTATAATGGCTGTTTGATGACATAAATATGCCTCTAAATGCAGATACTTCTCTTCCATTAACTTCATTCTTTAGCTAGGCTGCCTCTGTTCTCTTAGGAAACTGCTATAATGCTAAGGGTGTAAAACACTAGGTGAGAAGAATGTCTTTCTGATTGGAGTTCAGATGAAAATTGATATAATAATGTAAGAGCTGTGTCAAACCATTTTTTATAACACCATTATATATGTCCCAACCAACAGCAGTAGCTCAACACATTACAATGAAAACTCAATACTGGTATAGTATCAGTTATACTATTGTACTTACAAAGTACTGGTCATTAACAAAAATTACGAATAGAGCACCAAGTGTCCTATAAGTCACATTTGAACCATTACAATCTCAAAACTGTCCTGCAAATTTGAGCTTTCCAGGACCATGAGAATTTGTACAATTTTGAGTAATCTCTCCTTATACTTTTATTGTAGTTTGCTATCCACATCTCAAATATTGCAAAGAACATTAATAACAGATTTTTCTTAACCTCAGATCTGTTAAACACTGATTTTAGTCAACAATTTGATGTAAAGTTAAGCCATGGAGATAAAAGATGTGTTATGATTGGATTATCACATAATAACTGATGTAGACCAAGGGAAAGCATTTTAGCACTGGAATATGATCTCTATAAATCAGAGAGAAAACTCATGCATAGTGAGAGTTAGCAATAAACAGTACTTGGGCATTGACTTGTTTGTGTGTGAATATATGTATATGTATGTATGAGGGAGTGCATGTAAATACATGTGCTCATACTAATCTTTGGCTGTCTTCTGTTACATCCTTTAGTCATCATATAATGAAATCCTTAGCAGTGTCAATACATTTACATAAATGCATATTTATTTTTCTATATTCTAATCAATGATGCTTTTCATAAATATGCTTCTGTGTATAAATATATGGGTATATAGGTATCATTGTATGTATATATGTATAGAGTTAGATATTGATTTATTGGCTTCATAAGAGTTTCTAAAAGTGGTTTTCCAATAACAATTGATCTAAAACTCTTAGAAGTTATCTGGAGGATGTTTAATAATAAAGTCAGGTACTATGTACATCACAGAGCATCTGATTTTAATGGCATAGTTCTCAGCATTTTAGTGTTTCCCGAGTCTTCCACTAGATTTATTTTTTCTTTCACACCTTAAGTCTGAGTGGTAACAGTAAGTATTAAAAAGAATAGCATTTAATAAATACAAGATGCTTTGTAAGTAAAAACACCATGATGATGAAACAGTAATTCCTCCAGGAAGACTTGACTGATATTGTCTCTGAGATGTCATTTTACATATAAGTGCTTGCCTGTGGGCCTGTAATCCTCAGGGGAGCAAGCTCTTTGGAGTATAGAATCTGGACTTTTACATACTAGTATACTAATACTTGCTTAGTTTTTAGCATGTTGCCTACTATATTTTCTGCCTACTATATTCTTTGAATATAGTGCTTAATATATATTCTCTGAATGAATAGAAAAAAAGATCACACAAGAGAATAGCTGACAATTATTTGTCTAAAGAATCAGCCTTATAATCAAGATGTGAGCAATTGTTAGAATTGATAAATACAGAAAAATATTCTGCCTTACAATCATTTGAAGAAAGGTAAAGAAAACACCCATGATTAAAATTAATAGTAATGGGAAAGATACTACATAAGACAAGGGTTGCAGGTATTTTCCCAATTCAAAATGAAATCTGACACATTTCAGATCAATTTTATTAAATGTATTCCATGTAGGGTGTGTATACTTTGTGGGATCGATGAAGAGCCCTGGTACTTATTAAAAACAAAGAAAGATAAGGGTTTTCAAGAAAGCAGAACAAACAAAAATGTAAAATAATCAGTGGGCTATAGAAAATGTGGACTTTGGAAAGAAAGTAGAGATCAGTAATAATTGAGTTGGATCATTTCTTTGTCATAACATCTACTGATTTGATTATTAAGGAGATTGTTAAACACATGCGTTTTTATCTTAGATAAATTAATAAAAAATTATAGTACCATCACTTGAGGAAATACACATTGGGAGTAGGAAACCAAGTATGCACATTGTTGATTTGATGTAGTGAATTTTAAATTTCTAAGAAGTAGAATGTAAACTTGATGCTGCAAAGTTTCTGAACAATAATATTCTGCTCTGAGCTGTGATAACAGAGTTTTATAAGAACAGCTATTATGGACTTAGAATTGTTCCTATGTACTTTTTTGTTCTTTTATGTATTTATATATCTTTTGTGTTATATGCCTATCTCAACATCTTCCTTTTATGTGTGCACATAAGTGTGCTGTGTATGCATGAGTGTCTAAACACATATAAAAGGCCACATGACATTTTCAAATATACATATCTATGTTTATACATTTAATAAAGTATTTATTTCCTGTGTAATATCTGCTGGGAAATAGATGAAGAAAAAAAGGGAAATAAGATACAGTCTGGTTTTATGGAGCCAGGTGTCAGTGTGGGAGGATGACTATGTTAAAAAGAATGAGAGCATGAAGTAAGTAAGCTTTGATAAAAATTTAAATGACGACCAATCTATTGAAGTCTAGGAAAAGGAAGGCTGCAAGGTATTTATTAAAGGGAGTCAAGAAAAGTGTTCCCAACATCCAAGTACAAGACTGCAGTGTCTAAAAAAGAGAAAGGACACACATGGCATAAGAAGAAAAGAGGCAATGTCAGATAAGAGAACAGCACTTTGCCAAGGCATGAGAGTGAACCAAGTTTGGGGTCCTTCCTGCAGAACACTATGACATACACTTTAAATATATGCATGCATATTGTTGTTGTCTTTTCCCCTCCAGTTTTGGATAAACACCTTTATTTCCTTGCCCTAGTTGTAGGAAGAAAAGTAATGCCCGAGTTTTCAAGGATATCCAGAAGAAACCTGGCTACTACTTTCACAAAGCAGTAAAGCAACAGAGCAATGCAATCCAATCCAAGAGCCACAGGATACTCTACTCCCCTTCCTTACTCCATAAAACATGCCACCTATTTGCAATGGAGATGGTTTACTTTCAAATTGGTATTCTACACTGTCCCCATAAAGTGGAAGTGCTTCCTGCTTGAATTCTAGCATCTATGTATGTATATATGTATGTATGTGTTGTGGGGTCGAACCCTGGGTTCAAAAATAAGAACACCGGAGGCTGATCAATTAATTTAAAAAAAGCAGGCAAGGATTTATTGACTGGCCAGGACAGCCACAAGAGCACCACACACAGGTGGACTCCAAATGACTGCACCGTTTCAGGGGTAGACAGTCCCTTTTAAAGGTTCAAACCACAGGAATTTTCCTTTGTTCTAAATTTTAAATCCTAAAGACTAAATTCTAAAGACTGGGGTCAACCTGCAGGGTTGGTTCCCAGTCGCATCCTGCTGGACATTGGAATGTGGCCCCTATCTTGGATTGCGATAACACAGAAGCAGAGCTCAGCGGTTAGACTCTAAAGGTTATCTACAGTTTCTATCCCTGAAGCTACTGAGTCAGTGGGAATCAATCTCCTGTGGTCCTGATCCCAGGCAAGGGAAAATTGCCTTAGCCTCCAGGTCTTCACCTGGAAGCTGAGGTAAGTACCCTATGTTTTAATCAAATGCAGGGGCCAAACTAGAAGGGTTAAAATTCAAATAGCAGTTTTTACCAAAGTATGGTTGCCACTATATTTCAGTATGGAAGTATGTATGTATCTACCTATCTATCTACCTACCTGTCTGTCATTTATTTATGATAGCCACAATTGTGTTTCCTTACTTTTCTTTCTTAAAAGAAAAAATCACAACAGGTAGCATCAAATCAAATGGAATCATGACTTACTGATTTCAGCTTTATTCAGAAAAGTATTTTGTTATTTTGTTCTAAATACCTTATAAAGCATTTATATCTCCAGTGACACCCAAGGTCATGTGAATCACTGCAGGCTATTTTTGATGGAATTCTTTCCACTAGGTCTGGCAGTAAAGAATATAGCACTGAAGCTCACACCTCACCAATGTAATTTGGAGTGTTAATTGGAAAGGGCCTAGCCAACCCTGTGATTTGTACTAAGAACTGGTGACAAGATGTCCCATCCTTCCTTCTGACATCTGTGGACAGAAAAAAAAAAGTGAGGGGTATAGGCGATCAGGCTGTGGAGGAAATAGATACATGATAAAGGAGACAAGAGAAATGCAGAGAACATTGAGATTGCTTGGTGAAAACAAATGAACACAAATTACATCATTTCTGAAAGTTTAAGCGAAGGATCTAAGAATGGTTGGAATGGAAGGATGCAGTTTCTATTCAGTACACCTTTAGATAAAGTGAAGAAAGGAAACTTCTAGAAAAGCCAAGCAACACAAAAGGAAGGAACTCTTAAATTCTCAGCAGGAAGTCTGAGGGAATAAAGGAGGCACCACATTTGGGATTGCAAAATACTGATCTGTATTCTGCAAATAATAGTTCACACTTATTAAGTGAATATAAATGTTTGCAAATATTAACAATTTAAGTCTCCAAAATCTTCTGAAGTGGATTCCAATTATCAACCTCATTCTTCAGGAAAAACAAAACAAAAACAAAACAAGGGCAAGCAAATTTATTTCCATCATTGCCTTGAGGGGCTGCCTGATATTGATTACTATGAAGGATCACTATTATTTCCTAGTTTTCTGAAATAAGAAGAGAAAAGCTTCATATGAAACAAGAAACAAATATGTATTTTAATGACCTCTTCCTTTAGTAGAACTGGAATTGAATTAAAATGGACTGTTAGGAAAGTTCCAGCAATTTAAATGCTGGCTAAACTTTTGATAACTAGATGCAGTTAGGGGCATAGAGGTTCATTAATTATAGATGCTGAGTGTTTGAGCTCAGTAAACTGAAAACTATTATGAATGCTTCAGTGGTAGAGTTTAGACCCTTAATGTCAATGCAAAGCATCTTCTCCACCATCAAGTGGAAACGGGGTCCTTTCATGGAGTCCTGAGAAAAGCATTTTGGAGGACCCACACACAGGAGGACAATGTATAGTGTTAATATTTACTGGGATGGGAAAAACAGCTAGCCCAAGTTCCTGGTGCCCACTGTTTGCCCCACTGGGGAAGGAGTCTAGCAAGGTCTTCATCAAACCCAGAAGAAGGTTAAGGCCCAGAAAATTTGGTGCCATTGGTCCAGTCCATGCCAAAGCTTAGTCAAGTCCTGTCTCTGTCCATCCAGCTGGCTTAATCTCTGTTCCTGGCTGTGCTCTGGCTGGTGCAGCATCACCATCCAGGCTGGTGCTTATAGCCTGTGCTTGGAGTCTGCCAGGCTGGGTGTTTGTCCCTAGGCCAGGCCCATGTGGCTGCTGGCCCCATGAGCGGGCTCAGAGAGAGAAGGTACAAATGAACAGGCCAATGCCTGTCACCAAGCCAGAGGCCTCTGATAGGCTCTGATTATATTATCTCCAGTTTGGGAAAGCCCAAGCTTACTTTCAAACTAACCAATCAATTTCCTAGTCCTTCATGAGCTTGTGTTTGGGTCTTCCCCATAACCAATCCGGTATTTTCCCCGGATTAGACACCTCCCCTTTATGGTGTCATCTCGGCTCCTATTGCCCATGCGTCCAGGTAGAAGGGACTCCATCTGCACCACCGTGGCTTCTAGGAGGATGTGCCCAGCAGAGGAATTTCCACCTCACTGTTCATCCCTCTGCCTTGGTAATCCTGGCTGATAGCCAATAACAGATTTCCCTGGCCTGCTTCAGGGATTAGGTCCCCACCGAAGGAGGATGCAGTGGTTCCCCGGGGCCTAGGAATGCTACAACTTCCAGAGAAGTAGACTCAATGTCTGATTCAGCTCCCCAGTTCATTATGTTTCATGTCTGGTTCCCCTGCTCCCTTCATTTATTTATAACTTTTAAAAAATATATATTTTATTGATTTTTTACAGAGAGAAAAGAGAGAGAGAGAGAGAGTTAGAAACATCGATGAGAGAGAAACATTGATCAGCTGCCTCTTACACACCCCCCACTGGAGATGTGCCCGCAATCAAGGTACATGCCCTTGACCGGAATCGATCCTGGGACCTTTCAGTCCGCAGGCTGACGCTCTATCCACTGAGCCAAACCAGTTTCGGCTATTTATAAATTGTTAATATAAACATAAGCTCCTAGAATCCATGTATTTGGTGTTTGAATGCTCAGGACAAATGCCCCATCTGAGGATTATCTAGTCTAGCCAGGAGACCTTTGGCGAGTGGCCTTCACTATCATCCAGAGCAGTACCTTCCATCTCTGGAAAGGTCTCTTTCAAATTAATTCTTCATTAATATTGGAGACTCTTGTGCTTTGGGTGAAAAAGTCTTCTGGAAGGATCAATATACTCACCTTATCATATAAAATATTGGATATTTGTGTTTTGTAAAATTCTCTTTAATTAGTAGGTAATATTGTTGCAAAAATCACCATTTGTCGAGCAGGAAACATTGAATTATTTATCTAAGCATTTTAACCTCAGACCATGTGTCAAGATACTTGACTGCTGCATTTTTAGACAATATGAATACAAACCAGGATGGATAACATATTATGGGCAAATAATAAGCTAAACTACATATAATTAATAAAGAAAATCTGCAACAAAAATAGAAATATTTTTCCAAGTTATTTACATAATGTTGTATTCAAGAAACTGATGTTAATATTGAATAAAGTTACATTCACTGTATACCATATATTACATGTAATTTTCAGGTGCTGTCTCATTTATTTTAAATGTGTTATTAACATATTTACTACTTTTATTCAGAGGATATAAATCTGTGCATCTGTAGAAGATACAAGTTGCCTACTAGATGTTATTCTCTAAGTCAGTAATTGAAAGACTTTTGTCACATGCACTCCTACATCAGTGATTTAAGGTGAGGATGGTGAGGAAGGGAGGTGCCTGACATTGTCCTCAAGTTGATAGAGGTCATCATGACAGCACAGTTGGTTAAGTGGCTCTTGATGTCTCAATATTCTCATCTGGATACAGAGGAGGATGGACTGGCTGATCACAAAGGACTCTGACATCTCATAAATTATACAGTTCCATAAACTCTGAACATAAAAATGAAACACTCCACAAATTTAAAACAGAAAAGTGTATCATGACTGACATTCCCTTCAAAAGCTTATTACATCTATTTTAAAACCACACTCTTTAGGAATTACCTAGACGCAGGGGTCCTCAAACTTTTTAAAGTGGGGGCCAGATCACGGTCCCTCAAGAGAGCTGGAGGGCCGGACTATATGAACTACTAATTCCTACTGTAACACCTCAGCTGCGCTCACTGCCCAAAAAACCTGGCAGGCCGGATCAGACTCCTCTGCGGGCCGCATGTGGCCCGCGGGCCGTAGTTTGAAGACCCCTGAAGAGATTTGGTACAAAGTGTTTGAGGATTAGGCCTCCCAAACACAAGGCCAAGGCTACTTCTTGCTTTCTATTCAATACTAACTATGACAGAGCATAGTTATAAATCAGTTACGATGGCCATTTAAAATTTCACTAATATAAAAATAATCAACTTCTCTATGTATTGCCCATTTCCAAGGTAAGAGGGGAGTTTTGGGATATGCTGATTTTACACATTGTAAAAATTAATATAACCCTAAAACACTGAGAAGGTTAAGATTCCCACTCATGTTACAATTCATAATTATTTTAAACTTCCAGATATCAAAGAATGCCTTTGCAGGGAGAAAAAACTTTGATCTGAATAATCTGTTGTTAAAACTCTATCTATAATCTAGTTTTTAATTTTTTTTCTGAAAAAAAAGCATTTTTAACACAAAAAGCCCAATATGACAACAGAAAAAAATTATTAATGAGAAATAGAATTATAAATGAGTATCACTCATGTGTTTCTCCAATTCTTGCCACTTTACTAAACTGCAAGAATTATATATACATCAGGAGACTGGACCGTATTTATTAGAGGGCAGCCAAGAAAGAACTTATCTATAGTAAGTGGGGAAAAATTAAATATTTTTATTGATTTCACAGAGGAATGGAGAAAGGGAGAGATAGAAACATCAGTGATGAGAGAGAATCAATGATCACCTGCTTCCTGCATGCCTCCTACTGGGTATCAAGCCTGCAACCCGGGCATGTACCCTGATTAGGGATCAAAGCCTGATCTCCTGGTTCATAGGTCAGCACTCAACCACTGAGCCACACTGGCTGGGCAGCAAGTGGAAAATTATGAGTTAGTATTTGAGTGATTTCTAGTATTACATTTGTAAGAACAGAAGGGAAAGCTAATTCTTTTGACAGAACTTGGAAACATAGAGTCCTAACATTTTCTTCTCATAAAAAAATGAAAATGAGTCTTTTATGTTTTAGAAAGGGTATTATTCTTTGAAAGAGACTCTCCTAGCATTTTTTGAAAAGCCACAAACAACCTGCTATATTTTTAAAATATATTTTATTGATTTTTTTACAGAAAGGAAGGTAGAGGGATAGAGAAGACATCAATCAGCTGCCCCCTGAACACCCACCACTGGGGATGTGCCCGCAACCAAGGTACATGCCCCTGATTGGAATCAAACCCGGGACCTTTCAGTCTACAGGCCGATGCTCTATCAACTGGGCCAAACCGGTCTTAGCAGCCTGTTATTAAGAGTTGAAAAAATTTAGTAAAAAGTATCAGTATCAGAAATTACAAATAATAAAAGCAAACTAACAAGATTATTATAACAGTTAATATTACACTTAGCATCAAGTAAGAGATTTATTATCAACTCTTATTTCAGCAAAAAATAGCTTAAATAAGAGTTGATTTCACACATGACGAGAAGCCTGGAGATAGTCTATGTAGGGAGAAGCTGATTAATGACTTCATCAGAGATGCAGTCTCTGTAAACCATTCCTTAATGGATGAGCACTTTGTCTTGTGTGGCAAGATGGTGATTCTACTTCCAGGCATCACATCAGATACCACGCAGGAAGACATAGGGAGAGAAAATCAGAGGCCGTGACAGGCAAAGCTGTCTCATGTGATCAGGAGACCAAGAACTCTCTCAGACGCCACACCCAGAAAATGCCCAGTTGTATATCATTGCTTTGGGACCTATGGCTACTAACTACAGCTATTACTGGCCAAGGGAATGAATGGGTGAAACACAGGGGAGTTTTTTTTTGTTGTTTTTTTTTTTTAATATATTTTTATTGATTTTGTACAGAGAGGAAGGGAGAGAGACAGAGAGTTAGAAACATCGATGAGAGTCACCGATCAGCTGCCTCTTGCACACCCCCCACTGGGGATATGCCCGCAACCAAGGTACATGCCCTTGACCGGACCCGGGACTCCCCAGTCCCCAAGCCGACGCTCTATCCATCGAGCCAAACCAGTCTCGGCTTTTTTTTTTTTTTTTTTTTTTTTTTTTTTTTTTTTTTTTTTTTTTTTAACACAGGGGAGTTTTAAAGCAACAAAATGATTCTGTTCAATATTTTAAGGGTGAATAAAAGAAGGTATGCTTTTGTCTATATCCTTGGGAATTTACAGCACAAAAAGAACCTTCATATAGGCAAAGTAAAAGTAATATTATTCAGGAAATTGTAGTATCCCCTGGGAGAAATGAAGAAGAGGAAAAGATAGTCTAACTATATTACAAATGTATAGAATAACCTCACTGACCTAGAGAACTTTAGCTATTGTAGAGTCTATAAAACCAAAAGCAAAAGAAACTGTGCATAAGTACTATTTTTTTATTATATTTTATTGATTTTTTACAGAGAGGAAGGGAGAGAGATAGAGAGCTAGAAATGTTGATGAAAGAGAAACATCGACCAGCTGCCTCTTGCACACCCCCTACCGGGGATGTGCCCACAACCAATGTATATACCCTTGACTGGAATCGAACCTGGGATCTTTCAGTCCGCAGACCGATGCTCTACCACTAAGCCAAACCGGTTTCGGCAAAGTACTATTTTTTAATCGACAGAATTTCATCAATAGTGGTACAGATTAATCATCATGACACTTCTATTCATATATACCAGATCAAAATATTAAATAAATACATGGCAAATATACTGGGAGCCAGTTTATCCACAGTTTAAGTAGAAATTTACAGATAAGCCATTGGAGAAGGCTGAAAATTGCCACAAGTGGTAAATTAGGGTGAGAAACATCGATTCAACTCATTTTTAGCTTAGTATAGATGAGGGTGGTTAAGCATGGAAAGATGCATACTAGATACCTATATGTACAGAGACTACTGAAAACCCATACATTTACTGTTCTGTTAGCTAAGAGAGTAAAAAAAAAAAAAAAAAAAAAAAAAAAAAAAAATGACACCCCAGCACAAAGAGACTGCCTTATATCCTGGTCTGGTCTTGCTTTATAATATCAGTCTCTAATAAAAGCAACCAAGGGTCTTTGAAGTAATGGCTGACCTAGGGATGGAGCAAGAAATAAACAATATATTTATCCTGTAGAGTCAGCAATAAGGAAGTGCTAAAAAAATCACACACAGAAAAAACAACTAGAATAAAAATATATCAGAGCCAACTGAAAGAGCTCCAAAGAATCAAAGTTGGATTAAAGTTGAGCCAAAAACTAAAATAGTATGGATTATAACTCCAAGTGTGAAATAAATTATATAGCTATATATATATATATATATATATATATATATATATATATGTTAATAATTGACTATTTAATAAATTGATTCATTGAGGGGGGGAAGACTAATGTTTCATGCAAAAGAATTCTACAATTATATGCTCCCTTGGGGGGAGCATATACACCCACCCCTTTGGTGTGAACTATGTATAGGGAGTTCCTTCTAAAGTATACAATGTGAAGAGGGGGGAGAGGGAGTAACCATATAGTGGAAAAACCTGATGAAAACAACCTTAGCTAGGTGATCAAGGACAATATCCAGAGTCATAAATCATGCTGACAATATGCACCCTTGATATAGTGTGATGAAAATGGCACATCACAGCTGTGGTTTTCCTTCCAATAACTCATATATACCAAGTCTTACCATGAGAAAACCATCAGACAAGTTCTAATTCTGTGCCATTTTACAAAATATCTGGACAGTATTCCTCAAAACTGTCAAGGTCATCAAAAACAAAGGAGGTTTGAGAAATTGCCATAGTCAAGACAAGCTGAAAGAGACATGATGACTAAATGTAACATGATAATCAAGTTTAGTAAAGTACTCTGGATGTGTAATAATAATCGCTATTCTTCTTCAAACTGAATGAAAGTGGGACAGATGTGTCTATTGATCCCCCTGGGAATCCTCGTGTGCCTTCTCTTCGTTTCCCTCTTCCCCAATGGGCTGAATGTGGCATTGCTTTACTGCCTTCTGTACATTCCGTAAAATTCTGAATTCAGAGCAGACTGAGGGAAAAATATCTCCCTATAATATTCATAACCTCTTGCACATTTAGGGGCCTTGGGATTGAAAATGTCAATTCATACAATCAATATTATATTCTCAGAGATAGAGTCTGTAAGTGAGAACTAAATGAGGCTCACCTAAGCCCTAAGCCCTAAACCGTCTACTGCTGTGCAAAGGTAGACATGATTAATTCATGGAAGCATTATATTTGAGCTTTAGTTACTGTTCACCTGCAAATGTGTATTGATACAGATCAAACCCTCTCAGCAAATGGGACAGAAATCTTAGGTGTTGTTATCTAAACATGTGATTATTTGTTCAAAAAATGAGCATGTTCATAAATTAAATTAAGAAATCTTGGATATACTCCATAGAGATTTTCACACCTATTTGAATGATGATTCCATCAATTCAATGGATGATACCAAAAAGGAAAATTTCCCCATCAAATATCTTAATACATAGTATATCCCTTCAGGAATGCTGTGCCATAAATTAAAATTGGAAGTAGGTGCAATCATCATGCTACTGAGAAATCTTAATAGTAAACGGGGTCTTTGTAATGGTACTAGATTTATTATCAAAAGATTGTGACCTAACATAATTGAAGCTGAAATATTAGCAGAATCTGCAGAGGGAGAGGCTGTTCTGATTCTAAGAATTGAGTGGTCCCTGTCTGACACTGGTCTCCCATTTAAATTAATTCGAAGGCAGTTTTCTGTGATGCCAGTATTTACGATGACTATTCATAAATCACAAGGACAAACTCTAGACAGAGTAGGAATATTCCTATCTGAACCCATTTTCAGACATGGTCAATTATATGTTGCTTTCTTTCAAGTTCGAAGAGCATCTGATGCTAAAGTCAAAATTGTAAATACTTCATCACAAGGGAAATTAGTCAGGCACTCTGAAAGTCTTTTTACTCTTAATGGAGTATACAGGGAGATATTAGAATAAGTTTAATCAATTTAAAAGTCATTGTTTTTTATCAATGTTTTTATATCATGTTTTTGTTGTTTTTATATCATGTCTTTGTTGTTATATCATGTTGCTATTGTTTATTAATCAAGTTACCTATTATTTTCATCAGAATTTTAGCAATTTTCTTTCACCTCTGATATTTCTCTTATAGAGAAAGGTCGATATTAAATAGCGATATTAAAATATTTCTTCTAACTAATTTCTTTTCAATGTGCATGAATTCGTGTACTGAGCTACTAGTATAATTAATAAACACAAAAAGCAAAGTCCATCAGAGTGAGAAGATAAAATAAGACTTGCATTCTTTAAATGACATACTTCTTTCATTACTTCTACATTGATAACATCTATGTAGAAAAAGCAAAAGGTAAAGAGTAAGTATGTCAATGCCAAGTTGGATTATTTATTATATACCATCTTTGGGTATGTTTCAACTACACTATACCATCTTAGGTATATAGAGCTACAAGCACATTTTTATTTCAATAATCAATGTATTACCTTGCTTTTCTTAGGCTTTTAAACAGCTCAACAATGACATTCATCCCTAAATCCACTCTGCATTGTTTATATTTTTTTAATTACTGTCAGTTGCAACATTTGACCATCTGGTCTCACCAAGAATTAAATTGTGTTCCTATGTTTTGTGTGGCCACTGTAGCAGCCACCTTCATGGAAATTAACTTCTTAGCAAAGTTTGGCCAAAAAGAGAACGATCAGTTTACCAGTGATTCTAACCTATATGGAATACAAACAGATAATGACCTTTAGGTGTGCACAATTTGGCTCTGAATTTACTTCAGTTTGGTGTCTGAAACATTAAGTAAAAGCATTTGGAGGAAGATATAATAAAAGTGTGATACTATTTATTTTAAATTCTCCAGTCCTAAAATAGCTTTAAGTTACTCTGGTGGTAAAAATCTGGGCTGTATGGGGTTTTGAGTCCAAAAGCTGGATAGATCAATTCAATTTATATATAATGGTTTTCTGGATTTGCAGGGATAAGTGCACAATTCTTTAGTAGATTTACTGAAATCTATATTCCACATAATTGGCTTTTTTGTTATCAAATGGTTCATTTTACCATTTGTAGAAAGGACAGAAACTTCAAAAGACAATTCAATTGCATTTTATATAATATTCCCCTAGAATAATCATTTTGCACATAAAGGAAAAGGAATTTTTATGAGTCAACTTTTTTTTTTTAAATCCATATATAGTTATAATGCATCTTAAAGGGAGTAGAAAAATGGAAGGGCAGTTCTCCATGTTTGCTTCAAGCAATTTCATTACATCATCATCTGCTGATTTATTAAATAGTGTTCAAAGGCATATTATTCCAAAATAGACCTCACGTAATTTATTAGCAATTCATACAACATTGCATCTGTTTCTCAAAGATGATGTCTGGTAATTAATTCTGGCTTTTATTACAGGCATAATATTAATATTCTAGAATCTATGTGATTTTATTTGTAAATGCATCCAATATTAATGCATTCACCAGAAGCTTTTGATATACTGAAAAGTTCATTATATACTGTAACAGGGAACAAATTGATTAATCACATTTTTGCTTGTATCTCAATGCTTAGAGTTTGATTAAATAATGTGTTGATGCCATAAAAAATTCCAAAGAACTTAACTGCTTCCAATGCTACAAGCAATCATTGTTTAATATAATTGTGTTTGTACACTATTTAACCTTATTTTTCCCATATTTGACCTTAAACTCTGAATCTTCCATTCACTTACTTTTCTGATGAGATATTATTATCCTGGATGATGAGCAAACAGGATGAGATTGACTCCTGATGAAATGGTGCCTAGGCCAGGCAACACATCTCTTTTCCCAGAATGACATAATTTGGGGGATGACCATATGCACCCAAAGGAAACTCCTTAATGGCAAGAGCAACTTCTAAAATATAATCATTCACACCTTTCCCATTCCCAGGGTATATATATACATATTATTAAAATGGTTTTTAAGTGGGTCATAATATTCTACTGACCCCCTGACTAATTAATAAATTTATCACAAACTTTGATATGTGTTCATTTTACACACACATGAGAGTCATGGTTATTAACATTTTGAAAATTTACACTTTTTCATTAGACCAGAGT
This sequence comes from Pipistrellus hanaki, assembly GCF_964339955.1. NCBI lineage: Eukaryota > Metazoa > Chordata > Mammalia > Chiroptera > Vespertilionidae > Pipistrellus > Pipistrellus hanaki. Next base: position 71,807,629 of record NC_140511.1, read on the forward strand.
TCGGCTATTTTAGTTCAAATCCCTGTTCTACCACTTAATCACTGATTGATCTTGAGCAACTTCAACTCTTCAAATCATTTTCTTACATGTAAAATTAAAACAAGTAATTTTTATCAACCAGTGGTCATTAGCACCAATTCAACTCCAATGGCGTCAGCTGGAGTCTCAATTTGGGGTGCGGTGAAGAAGGAAACTTTATGCAGTGCAGAACAGCTCAACTGTGATACAGCACAGCTGTAGAACGGCTCTGGGACCAGGCCCCTCTCCAGCTAGTCAGCTCTGTGTGCTCTTTGATGGTTTGCTTTGTTCTGCTCCTTGCACATCTGCTTCTCTTTGCTCTAGTGAGATGTCTTTCTGGCTTCAGCTCATCCAAGGAGACCCAAGTCTTCATTCTCTGGTGCAAAGGGACAAAACGTGCTCTCTTGGAACCCCAAGGAGAGCTGGCTTTTATGGACAGAAGTCCCTGCTGCTGGTCTCTGATTGATCCATTCTCGTGCAAATGAAGACTCCAAATCCTCCATTTCATCTGTCCAAAGGCACTGCTCTGATTGGTCAGAATAGAGCTACTCTGATTGGTCTGAGCTACATATCTCTGATTGGATAGGGAAAGACTCATTCCTATACATTGAAATAGGATTTCAGAAAATCATCATAAGGGCTGTCTCCTATGGCAGAAACACAGTACATGCAGGTGGTTGAGTGCCTAGGTAGGCAGTTCAGCACAGAGGCAGGTATCAGCACAGAGGCTCCACTGTGTAATGCAGTTTGCATTTTTATTTGAGCACTGTTAGCCTCCAGGAGCCCTTCCTAGTGGTGTTTCCTTATTTTTCCATCCTCAGGACTTTTTATAAGATTAATGATTACAATGTACATAAAGTTCTTAGAACACTGCCTGCAAGTGAACAATCAATAAATGTTTCTTCTTCTCCTTTGATTAATTCTTCTTCATCATCCTATATAATAAATGCTTAATATGCTAAGTGTCTGATCAATTGTTCAGCCATTCAAGCAATCAAAGCGTAATACGCTAATGATATGCTAAGGCTATTCAACCACTCGCTATGATGTGCTCTGACCACCAGGGGGCAGACAGTCTACTGGTCAACCAGTCACTATGGCATGTACTGACCACCAGGGGGTAGATTCTCTGACCAGTAGGTTAGCTTGCTGCTGGGATCCAGACAATAGGGACTGAGTGAGATGACTGGTCACTATGATGTGCACTGACCAACCAAGGGGCAGATGCTCAACACAGAAATGGGGCTCATGACTGGCGAACGAAGTGGTGGTGGCAGAAGCCTCCCCCACCTCTGTGGCAGCGCTAAGGATGCTCAACTGCCATCAGTGGGACATTCCCTGAGGGCTCCCAGACTGTGAAAGGACACAGGCCGGGCTGAGGGACCCCTTTCCCCCGCCACACACACACGCACAAATTTCATGTACTGTGCCTCTAAGTCTTATATAATTTATCCAAAACAATTTGAACACTTACTATATATTTTCTGTACACTCTTCCATATATTTTAATAACAATTCATTCACATTTTTGAATAATTATTTCTTTTTTTTCTATGAAGAGAATTCATTAAGTAGCTCTTGCTCAACAATTAAGATAAGATTATTTGATATTCCTTTCTCTTGTCTTTTCCCTTTGCTTTTCTCATAGCCCATGCTTCTCCATTTTTTGGCAAAATTAATAACTCTCAGGGGAAAAAATGTTACCACGTGTCAACTATTAAGTTTAATGACTGCTCTAAGATAGCAAGAGCAATACTAATATCAGAAAACAACAAATTCTAAAAGACATATCTAAAATAAATTACCTGTTTCTTTTTCAAAAGATCACTTTTATTTATGTGTGATGTTTTAATGGTTTTATGCTTTGTAATAACCCAATATGTAGTATAAAAGTCAGTATGATTTGAAAAAAAAGTGTTTTATTTCATTTTGGTGTTGTTAAAATATTATCCCTTGTTGAAGAAACCTCCATATTAATCTTAATTACCTTTTGATCTTGATTTGCCCGATTGGCAGATTCTTAGAGGTTAATAGCTATAATTATGTGCTTGAACAGCAAGTGATGCTGGTGAGAATCTGTGGCTATATTGGCTCAAGTTATAAGTGCTTTAACGCTTTGTTTTTGTATCACCATGTCAATGTTATCTCTAAGAAAAGCATGGTTTTACATAGGATTTGTGAGCCCTATAGCCAGAGGGATAAACATCCTAGATAAAACATGAGAGACATAAGCCTGGCTTGATTTTAAAAGCATTATAATAAGCAAATTACAGGAATAACCAGGAGTCATGAAAATAAATGCCAAAATATTCCAAATCAGAAGATTATTGGCCTAGAAAATCAATTTATCTTTCCTGATTAGTAATCGGAAGCCTTCCAAAAATGAAACAAAACAAAAACATAACAGGCAAGATTACATTTACTCTATTTTGTACCTGTAGTAATATTGTCAAACTGCCCTAAATACGATTTCTGTTGCTAGAAGTTAAACTTTTTTTTCTCAAACCTTCTCATTATATAGATAGCAAGCCCTTTTGCTCAAAGACACTTTAATGCTGATATTTTCTGGTGGATTAGTTTAAGGGAGTTTTGTTTTTTTTTTTCCTTTCCAAAGCAGCATTACAGTACTTGTGAAATATATATATTGGTCTCAGAGAGGAAGGGACAGGGAGAGAGAGAAAAAAATATCCATGAGACACATGGATTGGCAAGCCTCCTGCATGCCCCCTACTTGCGATGGAGCTGGCAACTCAGGCATGTGCCCTGACCAGCAATCAAACCCAGGACTCTTTCTAGGCCCCTGGGATGACACTCAATCCACTGAGCCACTCCAGCAGAGCAGCATTCATATATTTTTTAAATCGATTGAATATGATATTCATAATAAGTAATAATCTAAGTTGTCTTATGCACACAACATAAAATTTACTTCCTCCATGAAGAGTACATTTATAGAAATTATTGTCTGCTTTATTAAGTAGCTAATAAATTAGCTCAGAAAGCAATCTTAGAAGACAAGTAAAGGGAATAACATATTTATGGTTCACTCAGGTCTCTGAAGACAAAAACAAAGTCACAGCCTTCAAACCAACAAACAAACTCTCTGAAATGGACTTTCTCTTCAAACCCAAAGTCAACTTCCAGAAAACCCTATTTGAAGTCAATTAAAATGGGCAGTACATTATTTTACAAAGAGATTCAATGTCGACAACTACATTTGTTTTCAGCGTGTTGCAAAGCATTTTATCCTCATGTTTGTGAATCTCAGAGTCAATAAAGCAGGAAGTAAGAAAATCGATTGCCCATGACATTAAACAGTCTTCAGAATCACACCTCCCTGTGCATGCCCTGCTGTTTTGCAGCTCATTTCCATTTGGTTTTGTGAATTTAAAAATTATTAATTAGAAACATGCAGTCTGAAAGTATAATTAGAAGCAGAGTGCCAACTGGTAAGATGGGCTAGAAAGTAGCAACAGTTTTTTATATCTCTAGCCTAACATTAACACTGGTAAATGAGACATCTTTATGTCAATATGTGAATACAAAGCCACACTGGGTTTCTCCTGGGACCGGGGAAAGAATCTGTTCATACTTTGGTATTTGCTTTTATATAATACTAGAGGCCCACTGCACAAATTCATGCACAGGTAGGGTTCCTATAGTGCTTTTACTTAAGGAGCAAGGAAGATAAATAAATTACAATAAAAATAATTATAAATGATATTGATTTCCATAAAAGAAATAAACATGAGGAAGTAAGAAAAGAACATAGGTGTTAGGGATATATTCAAAGGACATTTTATCTGAGACTATGATAATGTAGTTGCTATTCAAGGATTACAAACAAGTCAAGAAAAGATAGAGGGGCACAGATTTCAGGTAGAAAATAAATTATGTACAAAATCTCTAAAATAGGAAACAGAGAAGAGTCTGCAGGGTTTTAAGCCAGTCCAGCATGGTTAGAGCTTTGTGGACAACATGGGAGAGCTAACTATAGGTCCTGTCAATAAGGACAGGCTTGGAGGTCACATAGGTCACTTATGCTGTATTCTGCTAGACAGAGAGAATTCAATGGCTGGGTCCTCCCTACATGCCAGGAAGAGGAGAACACTCACTTCACTGGTGTCAAGAGGAAAAGAAGGCCAACCTATATCATTCTATAGCACAGTGTTTTTCAACCTTTTTTGGGCAAAGGCACACTTGTTTCATGAAAAAAATCACGAGGCACACCACCATTAGAAAATGTTAAAAAATTTAACTCTGTGCCTATATTGACTATATATAAAGTAATTCTCTTGAATAGGAATCAAATAAACACAAAGAAAGTATTTTATAATTACTTTATTATGAAATATTAAGTAAACAAAATAGTGAAAAATTATAAAATTCTTGTCTTGTCTGCACCTACGGCACACCAGGCAACATCTCGCGGCACACTAGTGTGCCGCGGAACAGCGGTTGAAAAACGCTGCTCTAGCAGAAGCTTCTTGTGGATTATTTGACGCATTAATGCACGTGTTATGCACATGAGTAAAAGTCTCACCACAGCTGTGCAGAGGGGAGTAGATAGATAAGCTTTCTGAGAGAATGAGCTCCACTGTCACTGATCACACAGAAAAACAAAAGCAAATGGGAAGACAGCCACCACCTCCACTGCAAACAGGGCCCATGTGCATGATGGCGAGTGACAAGTGTGACTCCATGTAGAAAGCATGGACAGCCTTTTGTTATTTGTGGATATTGTGCATTTTCAAAAATTGAAAATAAATGCCATTGAATCTTATTACCCCCCGCCAAAGTCAATAAAGAATGCATGCTTAGAGAGGTTGCTGACATTTACAATATCAACTATTGCTTAGCTACTGCTTTAAAAAAAAAAAAAAAAAATTCAAGTATTGTCTAGCACTGTTGCATCAAGAGGAAACAATAAAGCTTTTATTTTGGATCTATTATTTCAGAAGCTCCACTCCCTTTTTGGTGAGAAAGTGGGGAGGAGAGGGGGTCACATCATTCTTTGACAAGAAAAAAAGTACACAAACCAAAGGACTCTATAATACCACTTTCTCTTTCCTATGTCGGGTTGTATTGTTTATGAGTTGTTAAAACTCTTACTGTGTCCAAGTGGTGACTCTGAATTATGTTAATAGAATGGACACTGACAAAAAAAGCAATGCAATAGGAAATTAAATAAGATAATAAAAATTGTCATTCTAGGTTATGACCTTACTTTATATTATGAAATTGATGCTAAGATGAGGCTATTTTATTTTTCTAATTCCAGACAAGGAGATTTAGGACTTGTTATATTTTACTGAAAATATAACAAGAGACCTGGTGCACAAAAGTCATGCATGGTGGGGGGTCCATTTGCCAAGCCTGCACCCTCTCACAATCTGAGACCCTTAGGGGATGTCCGATTGAAGTATTTCCTAAACCGGCAGTTGGATATCCCTCTCATAATATGGGACTGCTGGCTCCTAACTGCTCCCCTGCCTGCCTGATTGTCCCTAACTGCTTGCTTACCTGCCTGATTGCCCCTATCCACCTCTGCCTGCCTACCTGATCACCCATAACCACTTTCCTGCCTGCCTGATCACTCCTAACCACCTCTGCCTGCCTGCCTAATTACCCCTAAGCCCTCACCTGCCTGCCTGATCGCCCCTAAACACCTCTGCCTCGGCACCTGCCACCAATGTTTTATCCGGAAGGATGTCCAGAATGATGCCTAGAAGATCGTTTGACTGTCTGGTCTAATTAACATATTACACAGATTTATTGTTATGGATAAAATATGATAAGTATTTCATTTATCTATCATTTTCACTCACCATTTTACAAAATTTAAATTTTTAACAATCAAACCCTCATTGACAAAGAGGACTTTCAGATAGGTAAATTAGGAACATACATACATACGTATATGCATACATATTGTACCAAATGCAATATTATTGTACTATCTGATCTCTTCAAAAGATGTATTTTTAAAGTTAGTACATTATGAAGATTAATAAGAATCTTGGTTTTTGTTTATGTAAGAAAGCTTCATTTAATGGTATGGGCAAATTTTTCTGCATTAGTAATTTTAATCACATTTGGAAAGGACATGGGTATAATACTTATTTTAATGTGGTGTATATGCATCTCTTTTAGAATTCTTTCAGATACACTCCTATTTGCTGTGTTGCCTAGTTTGAGGGCCCATTTTCTCTCTCCTGCATAAACACCCTCCTCATGGCTATGCCTACAGGCCATCTCTTTAATAAGTGTTCCATATGGCCAGAATTTATTTTTGAGAGGAAAAAAAACTTCAGGAAATTATCATCTGACGTGAAAATATTTTCTGGTCTGCATTTGTTTATAGGCTATGTTTAAAATCCTTAATATAAAGTGTTATTACACTGCTGAACAAAATGCCTTAAAAAACAAAGAGGGTTTTTAAAAAGAGAGAAGATTTACTCCTGCTTGCAAACTGAGACATTTGAAAAGTTGGAAAAATTCTAGTTAAGCCAAATAGTCAAGCAAAGACTTCTTATCTTGCTTTAAGAGAAGCCTTATTTTAGCTTGCTTTCTTCTTTTACATTGTCAGTGTGCTGCAACAGTGAGGGCCAAAGCCAATCAACATTAAATGTGCTATCTGCTGGGTCTCACACAATTAGGGAAACTAGCTGCATTGCAAATGAATAATAATATCATTCCTGACCAGTGCCATTTTCATTTCAATGATTTCCTATAGCTCTTGTAAAGTTCTAAATATTTTTAATAAACTAATGTCCTCCTATCTAGATGATAACCACTACTTTTCAAGATATTTTTAGATGCGCTAATGAGAAAGCACCAGATCAGTAAAGCAGCAAGAATCATTGAAAATTGGATTTATTGGGCAATATCTATAGTATAGTCTTAGGTTTTTATGTCACCAGTTTGGAAAACATTTAAGTGCTAATCAGCTTGCTTAGAGGGTATGTGCCCTTTCCTCCCCCATACACAAACGTGTCCACTCATGCTTTTCCCAGCCTGGGAATAGGGTAGCTGAGATTCCAGGATTGGGAGTAAATAGGAAAACAATTTGAAATAAGTAAAAACCTGATGATAGAAGCGCCAAGTTGAAATAACTACTTCAAAACAACATTGACTCCTTTTAGTATAAAGATTTAAAGCTAATGGGTTCGGGCAGGGGGAGTTGGTAGGAGCTAAATCTTTAGGTATGCTTTAAAAGGGGGATTGATAAAGAAACTGATTATATGAGAGATTGTTTAAATGCATCAAACAGGATCCAACCAAGACTAGCTAAAGAAAAAGAGAAAACTTGTGTTTCATAAAGTTATGGAATTGACGAAGGCAATGACAGAAAACCACAGGGTGAACTAGGAAAATCCCAGTCACTGGGCATCCAGGCAGGTATAGGAACAGAGCATAATTGTACTCTGTCTCAGGATTGTTTTTGTGGTCCTTGGTTTTTGTTTATTTTTGGTTAATTTATTTTCTTGTTTTCTGTTCCTTTCTTCTCTACATTCCAAGTTCAGAGTAAAATGTTTAATCAGTCCTGGTTCATCTGTTACTTCACAATGTTGCTTTGGATTTATTTCAATTCTCAAAACAAAATAAAACAAACATTGTACCTCTTGGTTCAGATATGGAGCCACAGGAGAGGAGGGGGTTACATATAGATTGAGCTATCCATCATTCCATGCCCAACTCAGTCCACTAACTGAAGCTGCAGGGTGCTTCTTGAGGAGAGGAATCACATATGACCAATATGGCCAAGCATTCTAGTTCATCAGCAAAAAAATCCCCAAAAAATTAGAATGGGAAAAATAATATGTATGACTTCATTAAAGATATTTGCAATTGTAGGACATTTTACATTTATTTATCCCATAAGACTTTAAGCAAGACAAGAAGGTATCAGCCTTCTATAGCAAAGAAACTGAGGTTAAATAAATTTAAACTTATCAATGGTTTTATAGCTACGAGGTAATAGAGTCAATATTTACTTTCACCTCTACATGGTAGCAAAATTATAACTTTTCTTATGTTTTGATAGTTTAGAATTTTTCTTATATTTTAAGCCTTCTCCAAGAGAGAAATGACTCGGGTTGGTAAGAAATTATACTAAATAAATTCTAACATACTTTTTCACTTGGGTTCTATTGAGTCTCTCAACTCCTGTTGCATTACAGGTTTTAAATGTATTTTCACAAACTACTAGTAGACATCTATGAAGATTTAATAGCTAATTTCCATCAGATTTGTGAGACTCAGTCAGTCCATCCCTTGCTTTCTATGCTCCTAATATCCAACTTTTATATGTCCACCATACTTATTTTATATAGCGGTGTGGTTGGTTCCTTCAGAAAGTTCACAGACCTCTCCAAGTCCAGGCACTCACACTGAGGACCTAGAATTTAACTCAAAACCTTGTTTGTGGAATGTTTGGGGATCTGTTTTGTCTTTTCATTTTCACTTCCAAGAAAGAACCTTCACTACTTCCCTGGCACCTGAATTAGTAAATTACTAAGAAACTACCCATGTGAACAATTTTCCCTAAGACCATGAATAACAACTTTTTTGTTCTTTTCTATATCCTATTTGTTTTCCTAACAATTTTGTAGGTATTGCTCTACTGTCTTATTATTCTACTAGAGGCCCAGTGCATGAAGTTTGTGCACAGGTATGGTCCCTAAGCCTGGCCGGCAATCAGGGCCAATCTGTGGGGCAACCGGCTGGGTGATTGGGGCCCCTGTTCACACTCATCTTGGTGGCCTTGTGCCACTGTTCTCACTGTCTCCCCACATCCCCCCCTATTCTCTCCTGTCACCTCCCTCTGTGGGGTGACCCACAGAGTGATCGAGGAGTCCTGCTTGGACCTGCCTTGTCTGGCAGCCTGGTGCTGCCCACTTGCTGGTTCCACCCCCTGCCACTGCTAATGGTTGAGCGTCTGCCCCCTGGTGGTCAATGAACATCATAGCGAGTGGCTGAATGGCCTTAGCATAACATTAGCATATTACACTTTGATTGGTTAAACAGCTGAACAGCTGAACAGATGACCGGACACTTATCATGTTAGGCTTTTATTATATAGGATGGTATTGTAAACAAGTTCTGAGGTCAGCCTAAATTTTCCTCTTTAACTGTTTTGAAATTTAGGAATGTGCCTCTCTGTGGTCTGATCTGGATTAATATTTCCTCAAACTGCATCTTTTTAATTTATATACTTCATTCCTCTTTTATTGTGTGTATTGTTTTTTTTTCTTGTGATGTATCTTGAATATTTGTTCTCTATTTCTGTCTTTGTTTTCCAGAAGTGTCATATATACTATATGACACAACGTTTACTTGTCTTGTATTTCTGCCTTGGGCTCCTTCCTATCTCAACTTTTCTGCATTAAATTGAGTTTAATTTCAATCACATGGAATAATACTCAATGTATTATAATTCTCATTTCAACTCAAGTTTACTCTTATTCCTATGGGATTTAAATTTAATTTACTTAGTAGGCCCTTCTCTTTTGTCTGAAATTGGGGCTCTATTAAGCATATAGTAGTAGCATTTTTGAATAAAATAGAACGGAATTAGATATTTATGGAAGTCAAACAAAATTGGACAGGAATTGCATATAAATCCATCTTCTCTCATATTTTAAGTACTACATTGGCATTTAATATTTATTTAATTCAAATTCTAAGTTTCTAGATTTCTCTAATTTAATTAACCTTTCTCACTCTGTGCTTCTACATTTCCTTATATAAAATTCCTTGATAACACTTACTACATTTGACTTATTATATAAGAATATAGAAGTCATATCTTTGCAGTTTCTGCAGGCCAATTCCATGCTGTTATCTCCCATTAAGTTTTAGCATCAACCTTTTGGAGTTGATGCCAATCATCTCTGAGTTATACTAAATTTCAGACAAGTTTGGGAATCTATTTTAATTCACAATAGGGATGTCCAGGGCTAATCAGAGCTATCCAGGGCTATCTAAATTCAAAATTCAATTTTGGGTCTCTTCCATTTTAAGTTTTCTCACTACACTGTAAACTACTTAAACTCAATAATATTGTTCTGCTTCTTGCCCAAATCTGTATTTTCCCAGCAAATTTTAAACTATGATATTGTATTTTCAAATAAATCAGATTGCATATCAACTCAGTTAATAAGTATATTCATGATACATAGGTTTAGATGATATTCCAGTTTTGCAATAAAAAATAATGTTGATCCCCAAAGTAGTTTTAGAGAAGTACAAAAACCATTATATTTTCAGGTTTAACCTTTGTGACCAAAAAATAAAATTAAAAGACTACAAACAGCTCAATTAAAAACAACTTCCAACTTCTTAAGGTAGAAATTTGACCACAAGAAAGAACATTGCTTCTTGGCCTATTTTCTTTTTCTCAAGTAAAATAACAGTTCACATTAGAGGAAATCATCCAAAACAACTGCAGAGATTTAAAAACAAAACAAACAAACAAAAAAACAACAACACATGCTATATGCAAAAGGAAAAGTCAAGACTTCAATGAACATTCTGAACAAAAGCTTTTTACTGAGACAAACTCCACTTAATTATAGTGATATAATTAGAAGTTTACTTTCCAAAGGTTACAAGATCAGAGTATAATGCCTATATACTTTTGTTATAATTCTTTCAAATAATTTTAGGTCACTGCATTCATCACCCAAAATATTTTTTTATGGCATAAGCCAACATAAAATAAAATTTTAAATGTGGGCAAAGTTCCTTTTATCTTAACGTTGTGGCCAACTTCCTTCAAGAGATAAATGTATTTTTATATACCTTTCCAATAGAAAGAGGAAAAGCATCCTGTTTCTAAATCTACTAGTATATTCTACAGCAAATTAAGAAACATATCTTGTAATTTCCAATTTTTCATTTAGACGCATTCATAAATTTCACATATTTTTTATAGACACACATGACTGATAAAAGAAATGCAATTGAACCCAAAATGAGCCATTTAAATGTATGCAATTTCTTCATTCAATCTGACATTAAATCTGTAAATAAAATTGAAACCAACTCCAGTTGATATTAATTTAATAACCTAGTGACAGTCTGGGGAAAAATGGGCAGGCATTGGCTTTTTTGACTGAGATAAATTTTAAAGTTAAGTTTTGTCTCTCTACTTAGCTTTGCAGTTACCCTCAAGGCATTAATCTATTGAAAAGGATAATATATCATCTTTCAGAGGAAACATGTCATAAATATTTTGATAAAGTATTTGTAATCCTCAGAAACAGATGGCTGTTCCATGAAGACTGTCAGCTGAGAAGGCTTTGCTGACAGAATCTTCTGAAACAGCTGCAAGGAGCTTTTGCACCACAAAAATCGGATGCATTCTTCCATTAATCAATCACAGCTGGCTGGTTTTTCTGACAGCTGGAACTCACAAGACCTAATTTGCACCCTTTGATCTATTCCTGACTAATAAACCCTAAACAAGGCAAAAAAAAAATAGGCTCTTAGAGGGTGAGAGGTATAATAATAGGCAAGAGACATGAAGGATGTAGATGTAACCTTATAAATATGGGGGAAAAGGAGATATTACTAAGGACCAGAGACCAAAATAATATCCTTCAGGAAATTGTGGTATCAAGAAAAAGGAGTGTCTCTATCAATAATCAGAGTGCAATAAGGAGAATGTTCATTTTTCCCTGTGGCCTGCACTTGGCAAATGACAATATATTACCTAATTGACTCTTGGCTCTAGTTTTCTTTATTGACATTTGCATTCTATTTCAGGGGGAGGGTGAATTTCATTGCATTACTAACACTCAAATTGTGTGTGTGAGTGTGTGTGTGTGTGTGTGTGTGTGTGTGTGTGTTTAAATTATGTTTATGAGTTTCTATGTACCAATCACTGTGCTGTTTTTTTGCACAGTATAATTTTTTTATGATATCTATATGTTCTTTGTTATTTGTAACTTATTACTACTGAGAAAATAAGGAAAATATATTTTTTCTAACCAAGTTTTCTAAAAATTAAATGATCCAAAGCATAGAAAGAAGGCATGTGACTCAGGGTGAGGCAATGGATGTGTTTAAGTCTTACCCTTATCTTTTGCTATATCTAAATTCCTTCCAGTATTTATGTTTATACTAGAGGCCCAGTGCACAACATTCGTGCATGGTTGGGGGGGAGGGTGTCCCTCAGCCAGAGACCTGCACCATCTCCCTATCTGGGACCCCTCAGAGGACATGCCTGTTGAATCCAGGACTGCTTGCCCCTACCTGCTCCCCTGCCTGCCTGCCTGCCTGCTCTCCCCTCACCACTCACCTGCCTGCCTGTTAGTTCCTAAGGGCTTACCTGCCTGCCTGCCTGCCTGCTCAGTGTTCATCATAGCCACTAGTCATTCTGGTCATTCCACCATAACAGTCGCTTAGGCTTTTATATTTATATAGATGAAATTTTCTTTTCATTTATATTTTGACTGATTTTTATCTCCCCTCCAATGCAATGTAAATTCAATGAAAGCAATCATCTGACTTTATACTGATCGTCACTAATTGCATTCCCAATATAAAAAAAACAGTACCTGTGTTAAAGTATGTCCTTCATAAATATATATTAAAGAAATATGTGCCATTCACTGTACCTTTGAGTTGCATTTGCAACTTATATTCAGTGCTCTGGATTAATTTACCTTTTTATTTTTAAAAATGATTAATTTATTAAACATACATTTCATATCTATCATGTGTAAGTCATTATGTTAGGTGCTTCAAAGGTTCATCAACAGGTGGAAAATAAAAATAAGGAAGTAAAAATTATAGCAGTTATATCCTTTGCATTTTTATCTTTTCAAATAAGAAGTATACATTTTATGCAAAAATAATATTCTAGTTTTTTTTTTTTTTTACCTCAAAGCAACAGAGATTTGCTAACCTACCTTCATTTTACAGTGAAGACATTCAAGGACTAAACACTAAAGTAGCAATGTAAAACTTATCAACTTATTATGGTAAATCTAATTTCTAGGTCACCGCTCTTAAAATTTCATTCATGCATTCATCCTTTTTTCACAACTATAAAATGAAAATTCTGTTGTAGAGATGGATGAGACACAAGGCAAAATAATAGTAATATTATTTCTATAAGTAACAAAAATGTTACTGAAAAATATGTCATTTAAGTCTTTTTTCAATGTTCAAAAATTTTAAGTCCTGATATTGCACATATATTTTTAGAATTTGAGAGAGAACTAGTTAGAATTGAAAAATCCATCATATACTATCTAATAAAGAGTAATATGCAAATTGACTATCACTCCAATACACAAAATGGCTGTCTCCAAGTGGTCAAAGGTCCTGCCCCCATGTGGACACAAGATGGCCACCACAAGATGGCCAGCAGGGGAGGACAGTTGGAAGGGACCAGCCTGCAAAGAAGGGCAGTTGTGGGTGATCAGGCCAGCTGGGAAGGGCAGTTAGAAGGGACCAGACCTGCAAGGGAGGGCAGTTGGGAGCGATCAAGCCTGCAGGGGAGGGCAGTTGTCGGGGGGGGGGGGGGGGGGGGGTGTGGGAACCAGGCCTGCAGAGGAGGGAAGTTGGAGGCAACTGGTCCTGCAGGGAAGAGTAGTGGGGGTGACCAGGCCTGCAGGGGAAGGGCAGTTAGGGGCAATCAGGCTGGCAGGGGAGCAGTTGGACAGCAATCAAGATGGCAGAGGAATGGTTAGGGCGTGATCAGGCTGGCAGGCAGAAGTGGTTAGGGGCAATCAGGAAGGCAAGCAGGCAATCAGTTAGGAGCCAGCAGTCCTGGATTATGAAAGGGATGCCCGACTGCCAATTTAGGCTCAATCCAACGGGGATAGGGACTAAACGGGCAGTTGGACATCCCACAAGGGTGTTTAAATGATTCAAGGCAGAGAGGGCTAACACTAGCAACTTCTACATCTACAATAGCTGTTTTGGTAATTAACCCATGAATATCAATAAAAGTTAGAATGTCTTGTGTATGACATTAACAAGGGATACATATTGCTTCCATTAAGAAGTTGATCTCCTGTTATAGAAAGGGCATTTGAAATTTTGTCATGTATGCCTTTAATTCTCAGTGGATAACTTCGGAGTCAAATCTTCCCCACAGGTTCCTTGACTCCCATTTGCCAAGTGTTAAATACTTAATGCCACATCTGCAAAGATTGACTCAGTCCCTGATGTTTTTATTCAATTTCGGCCTTCATGTATTCCTATAATTAATCAGTTATTTCAGAAGATTCTTTTGGAGACTCCCTGGGGTTGAGTAATTATACAGAATGATTAGCTTTTTAGCCTTGAGGTCTGTTGCTAGAGACATGAAAACTATAACGTGATCTACAGTACAATGCACATTACTACATCGTTGTGCATAAATGTGCCCAGTGAGCACAGTTCTGTTAAAGAATAAGAACTGTTGATGGTAGCCATTCTGACAGGTGTGAGATGGCACCGCACTGTCCTTTTGATTTGCATCTCTCATTTTTCAATTTATAAAGTATAAAAAATGTACCACAGCATGTATACAAGGAAATAACATGTCTGCCCTTCAAAAAAAATCCACTACATAATGAATCAGGTGACCTACATTCCAGTCCTGGCTCCCCTAATCATCAGCTAGAAAACCTTAAATAACGTGATGAGAATATATCAGTTGCTGATAATGTCTTGATTTGCAAATTTAAGGAGGTAACCAGAAAAATAAAAGGAACAGAGGAAGAAGTTCAGTATAGCGTTGTCCTTTCTGATTGCATATATTGTTGGACAAAAGTAAATTTACAGTTGTTCATTGGAAAGTAATACAATAGTTAACAATAACATAAGAATAAACTGTTTTTGCGTACTCACACCTGTGACCTACTTTTGCCTCCCTCTGTATATAAACCCTACTTTCTCTTAACTCTAGATTAGTACTTTGCAAGTAAAAAAGTAGCCTCCAGTTCAAGGTTGTCCTTCATTGTCCTCAATTTGTTTGCAAACTGCTCCTCTTTGGTCTTGCTGTTTACTTTGGATAACCACATCATGATGTGATATATAGCAGTTTAATTGATTCATTTGGTTTCTAGACCAATTTTGCTCTAATGAATTCCTTAGACACACAAGGAAGTGACCTGCAGATCACTGACTTTCACATACCTAATATTACATCTATATCTATATCTCTATACTTATCTTTATAGCTTTATCATCTCTGTCTACACCCATAGCTATAACTATTGTATCGAGCTCTCTGAAACAGCATTTAAACTGAAGCTGATGGGAAAAAGTAATACTGTATCTTAGGAGCATTATGGGGTCATGAGAGCAGAGATGACATTCTAGTGATACCTGCAGCCAAACTCATTTCTAGAGAGACTGTACCGATTTACACTGCCACCAAAGGCTTATAAATGTCTGTTTCACTGCATCCTCATTGGCAATGACTCTTCATTTTAATTAAAATCTGTGTCATTTTGGCAGGTTAAGAAAAAAAGAGTACTTTATTTTAGGTTAATGAGAACTGAATCATTATTCAGTCCATTCAGACTTCTGCAATGCACTTATCACAGAAAAGGTAAAATGATGCCACTTTGCTGTACTAATATTAATTTTATTACCTAAATGTATGAGGATATTTTAAAATATTTTGTCAGAATTAAAATGAAAACTGAGTGATTACACAAGATTCAATAGCACAGACATGGCAAGCTCAGATGAACAAAATCAAAAATCCTGATATACAGGTTGGGGCACAAGTAGGCTTATAGTTGTTCATATGGAAAATTATACAACTAGAGGCCCTAAGCCATCAGTCAGATATCCTTAACTATACCACTGAGCGGGGAGAGGCTCCCACCACTGCCACTGCACTCACCAGCCATGAGCCCAGCTCAGGCTGAGAGCATCCCCTTGTCCCCTTGTAGGAGCACACTGACCACCAGGTGGCAGCTCCTGCGTTGAGTGTCTGCCCCCTAGTGATCAGTGCACATAATAGCTACCTGTCCTTCCATCATTTGGTTGATTTGCATATTACCCTTTTATTACAATATAGGGTTATATTGAGTAATAGGATGAAATTCCAGAGGCAGTTTTTCCCCTAATGCTGTATTTTACATCCCCATCACTGTTTTTTGTTTTTGTTTTTTTATATTGAGAGGTCAAGTTTAAGGAGAAAATGAAAACAAAATACATTAACATTCCCCACAGGAAATATTCAAGCCACTTTAACAGCATTAGCATTTATGAGAAGAGTAATTCAAACAATGAACTGGTGGCTGGGTACCATAATAAAATAAACCATTTTGCATTGGGTTGTAGTAGATTAAAGAAATTATACTTTGAAATAATTATTTCTTGTAATAAATAGAAGACATTCTTTGCAATAAATTTATTCCAATTCATACCAAATAGCAGAAATCTATATATAGTAAATAGAAATGATTTAGCAATTTGGTATTATAAAGATTAGTTCTCATGATAAATTAAATAATAGGTCATCTCCTCCATTACTTTAGGTGAAGGGTAACCCATGATATGAACAGTTGATTTTAACCCAGCATCTAGGCTTCAAATTAGATTGGAATTTGAGCATGATGATTAGAAAACACAAGCAACCATAATGAGTAAGGGTATTTCACAGACTAACAGTTTTACTGTAGGTCTGGTTCAAAGGAAACAAGGAACCTGAGTTTACAAATTCATGGGAGGTGGTACAGAATATAAATAAAGAACCTGAAATTTATCATAAGACATTTGACACTTACTCAAGCAATTTACTTAATTCTGAACCTAGATGTTTTTATCTGTAAATGAGGATAATGACATCTAGGTTAGGAAAATGACTGTTCAGATCATATCAAGCCATGTAAATAAAGCCCACAGCACAACATTTTACACTAAGGTAAAATGATTGGTGTGTTTCAAATTCCTTCTTGAAAACTGAAGATATATGCCTTTTTCTCAAACAAAGAAAAATCATTTTTGTATATGCATGTCTACTAACTAAATACATTAAAAATAAATCCTTGTAATTTCCTTTCATTATTTTAAACTTATCCCAATTTGGGATGAATTTGTATGATTTCCTTGTTAATAAAATGAGATTACTTATTTTAAGTCCTTATTTTAATTGATTAAATTATTATTTATATAGCTCCGGAGTCTCTTCCCTTTGGTTATAATTTTTCATTATACTTACAGTATGTATCCTAATTACTATATTTTTTTCATATTGTACATACCACTGTTATTGAATGTAGCCCACATAATATGAAATCCTATGTCAATCAGGAAAAGTGTAAAAATATATGATCATGGAATATTTGTAGGTAATGGCATAAGTAATTGATTATCAGAATTACTAAATCATGAAATTCACTTGAGAATAAATATTTACCAAGACACAGAAGCCCTTGTAGATATGTTACCTATCAACAGAATTTGGAGCTGACATCAGTTCAGAAAAATATGTTCAAAAATAGTCTAGAAGCATGGAAGGAATTTACAAATATTTTTGCAAAATCCAGAGAGCTTACTTTTTAGCAGGCTTTTTACTAGAACACAGTGTAGCTCCGGGTACAGAACATGTACACTGTGTTCTAGTAAAAAGCCTGCTCAGATTGGCCAGAGTCAGAGAGGCGGTCTATTAAAAAAAGAACTGGTGTTGCCTCAGAAGTGGGGAGTAGTCTTATACAGCGAATACAGGCCTAAACCTATGTTTTAACTGTAAAATTAGGGGGTCATCTTATACGCCGGAAAATACGTTAATAGATTAGATCTACTCCATATATTTAAGCATTCATTTGCTTATCACTCATCTCTCCTCATTAGAAAATTCCATAAGAGCAGGGACTTTCATCTCACTTATTCACTGATATGCATCACAAGAATTTAATGTAGCCCCTCAGACTTAGTATTTAATGAGTGTTAGCTGAATAAATGAATAACTTTACATTATCTTGGCAATGAAAAATAAACCTATATTAAAGTGAATTATAACATACATGTCTCCTAGAAAAAAATAATATAACTCTGGCCTTCTTATCCTTCACTCATCTTATTTATATGGACTTTTAAAATATATATTTTAATTGATTTCAGAGAGAAAGGGAGAGGGAGAGAGTAATAGAAACATCAATGATGAGAGGGAATCACTAATCGGCTGCCTCCTGAACGACCCCTACTGGGGATTGAAACCATAAGCTGGGCATATTCCTTTGTACCCTTGACTGTCATGGAACCCCGGACCCTTCAGTTCACAGACCAGAGCTCTATCCACTGAACAAAACCAGCTAGGGTATGATTTTGTTTAAAGTATAAATTAGCAACAATTATTATAATCTGAGTTGATACGGACATTTATAATAATAAAAACATAATATGCTAATTAGATCAGACACAAACTTCCGGACAAAGCTAGGGCTGTGAGGGAAACCTGGGTCCCTGGTGCCTGCCTGCTGGTGGCCAGAGGGAAAACTAGGTCCCTGATGCCAGAGGGAAGCTGGTAGAAGGAATACCTACTCTTATATGAATTTTGTGCATCGGGCCTCTAGTCTAATATAAGTATAAACATTTGAGCAGAATAATTTTTTTTGCATAAGCTGGTTAGGCATATCTTTAGGGTTTTATATTGTTGCTCTTTCTCAAAGTAACTTCTTTTTTTCATGATAATCAAGGGAACTGAGGATTGAAGGCCTTTTGTCACAGGAAAATACAAATGAGGATTCTCTTTTTATTTAATTTTTAAAACTTTTTAAAATATTTTATTATTTTTTTTACATAGAGGAAGGGAGATGGGTAGAGAGTTAGAAACATCAATGAGAGAGAAACATTGATCTGCTGCCTCCTATACACCTTCTACTGGGATATGCCCGCAACCAAGGTATATGCCCTTGACTGGAATTGAACCTGGACCTTTCAGTTCACAGGCCAACACTCTATTTACTGAGCCAAACCGGTTAGGGTGAGAGCTTCTTCTTTTGATATTTCTTTTCAAGCCAGATCATAGGCAAGATCCTCCTCCATAAAGGAAGTAGAAGGTTCACATCCAGGCAGCCCTGTCATCATCACAGACCTGGAAGAGCCTCAGCAGAAAAATGACCATGCTTTTCCTACTAGTGAAAGTCTCTGAAGGATTAAAGAAGTCAGGATGCAGAGGTGTGCTTATTCTCAAGGTCTCCTGTTATATCAATCTCTGAGATCAGGTGTTTTGGTGTAGGGAACTTTGAATAAAAGTAACCAAAAAATCTCTAGTGTGTTTGTGTATGTATATGCCAATGGGTAAAGGGATGATTTGTCTTTACCCATTATTCTTACTTGTATTTTAGTATCCTCTTAAAGGAGCCATCAGGGTTAAGGATATAAGGACACGAATTTGTGACTAATAATCAATACAATGTCATTGCAGCCCCTGGCACATTTAATACTGACAAACAGGTGGTATTTTGTCATAGTTTTGCAAAATGCAAGGCAAGAAGCTGTTGAATATGTAAATTATACTTAGAAACTATTTTTTTCCAGTTAGGAATAAATAGCTACTTGAGTAATGAGCCTAGGAGAATGAGTGATGACCATTAGCTTTCACTTTCCCCAACTTGTAAGCAATTCTTGAAGAAAAACATACTATCGCTATTGAAGTAATTACAATGGATGCCTGACTTACACACACACAAAAAAATCCATTTTCTTCTAAGTGACAAAACCATAGCTGCTAAGAAAAATGGAAGCATATAGGAATTATGATTGAAAATAGTAAGAAGAATAAAAATGCTAAATACCGACTTAAAATTGATCACTGACTTTAGAAGTCACAATATAAAATATGTCTGTTGATATGACATGTTTTTCTAGTTCCAGTAAAAATAAAGATTAAAAGTTAAAATTATTTTAAGGCAGATATGCTAAGCAATTCTAGCTCATGCTACACAATATCAAAATCTATTGTTGCTACATTAATAAGAGTGCTAAATTAACAAACTTTTTGAGGGAAAAAAGCAACATGTAAAGATCATGTGATAAGGTGACCACATTCTCAGTTGGACCCTGACTTTATTTATCTCTCCTTGGCTTGTGGAAGTGAAGGGTTAACAAGTAAATGGAATGAGTTTGACAATTATTAACTTCAGGTGTCATGTTAACACACAACAGAAAGTGGTACATAATATCTAGTATCATCTACTACATACTTTGGATCATATATTGATGGTGGATTACTATACAGGCTTCCTTCAAGCCATAGAGCTGAAGGATACCTCTGTGGGTGGGACTAGATGCTCCACTAAAAGAATGCTAGTACACATTAGTTTCATAGGCATCTTAGATGGAAGTAAGAAGATAAAATGATTCCTTTTTACCTCAGAAAAGCCTTCCTTCCTTTTGACTCAATGTCCTAAAAATAAAAGTAACCAAAAAATCTCTAGTCTGCTTATGTATGTATGTGCTAATGGGTAAAGGGATAATTTGTCTTTAAATGGGGGTGTTTTGGAATGCTTTGGTTTAGTCTTTCTTATATATTCTTTAATGTCCATGGGGAAAATTGTAATACTCAATAACTATGAGACAGCTAAGGTTGAGTTGAATTTTGACCCCTAAGTCAGGACTAGAGAAAAATGAGGATAACTGAAAATGTTGACAAATGTTTCTTTGCAAAAGAGGAAAAGAGAAAAGGTGGAAGTTTTGCTGAACAAGTTACTGTAGAGCTATTACTGAGCACAGTGACCACCCAGAATCACAAATCAGCTGTATCTCCTACCAATGCCCTCATCTAACCATACCTATAATATGGCATATATTATGCAATATTAGCATATGTAAAGCTTAATGAAACCTTAAGTCAAGAAAGTACAAAATGTTACAGCTAGAAGGGAGCTTAGAAATCAGTTTATTTTTTATGTGGTTTCCCTGAACTGCTGAGAATCAATAAGATGTAATGGGGATTCTAGATCATTTTTCAATATTTCAGAAAGCCTAATGGAAATCACAAATTGCCACAATAATAAAGTCTAACAAGCTAAGTGTAACCACAAATGTCTTAAAAGGATGTAATGACTGGCTATTCCCTTCTCATGCAAAGTTATGAATTTTTTTAATTTTATTTTTTCAATTACAGTTTATATTCAGTGTTAGTTTGTATTAGTTTCAGATATTTAGGACATTCAGATACTTAATAAAGAGGACCCCCCAATATTTCCAGTACCCACCTCACACCATATAGAATATCTATAATTAGTAAAGCAAACTTAATAAAATAAAAAGAAAGTGACTCTTAATCAATGTACTATGACAGATACATCTTTCAAATCATAAGCACAATAGGAAGAAGAAATTTGGGGTTGAAAACTTTGGCAACCATTAACCTGGTTAAACCATGTCCTGCCTATGCCTTATTCTCCCCAATATGAAACAGATGAGAAATTCGAGAGTAGAAATAGTTTCCTTGCCCAATATAATAAGTTCATTATGCAAAATGCTACACAATAAGACTACGGACTTGGAAAGACATTGTTAATTGAGGTACAACCAAATAAATTATTAGAATTCAATATGATAAATATTTTTTTTAAAATTAAAGTGGGTTATACTTACTATAGAGGCTCATAGAAAAGGAATCCAAATGTATGTTGAAGATTGGCATGGAGAACATGGAAAATGTATAAGAAGATATGGGCATTAAACTAAGTTCTGATGCACAAATAAAACTCACCTGGACAAATAAAGCATAGGAAGACTTTCCAGAAAGACAAAGTATAAGAAGTTGAAATGTAAGAGAGGATTTTACATTTAGAAATTAGGTGATCATTCCATAAATAAATAAATAAATAAATAATACAATTATGGTCAGGAAGTAATGTCAAGAAAGAACCATATCAAAATACCTTGCCATATCTTGCTGAATTTGAACTTTATCTTAGAATCAGTGAGAAATATATAAAGGGCAAGTAAAAGAAGAAATAAAGTACTCACATATGAGAGACAGAGAGAAAGAGAGAGAGAGAATTTAATTTTTAATATTATATGTAGCCAGATTAAATAAATGTTGTTCATTTACTTTGTGCAAATTCTAAATTCAAATAACCCATAGTTCTCCACTGAGGTATTATCATCATTGTGGATATTTTTTACAAAAAAAATTAATAACTTTCAATAACATGACTTTGAATCTACCTGGTTATTTATACCCAGTTGATGAGGCTATACAATTCTGCTATTCTTGCACTTATTGGGCATAGTCTAGATTCATCTGGCTTGATCACCCCCAACTGTCATGCCTTGCAGGTCTGGTCCCTCCCAACTGCCCTCCCCTATTCATCATCTTGTGGTGGCCATCTTGTATCCACATGAGGGCAGGATCTTTGACCACATGGAGACAGCCATCTTGTGTATTGGAGTGATAGTCAATTTGCATATTACTCTTTTATTAGATAGGATAAAAGCCTGGTGTACAGGTGGGGGCCAGCTGGTTTGTCCTGAAGGGTGTCCCAGATCAGGGTGGGGTTCCCTTGGGGCTTGAGGCAACCTGGGTGAAGGGCCTGTGGTCGTTTGCAGGCCAGCCATGCCCCCTGGTGACCCAAGAGGAGTCCCTGGTATCTGGGGTTTATTTATCTTCTACAATTGAAACTTTGTAGCCTGGAGCAAAGTGAAGCCTCCTGCTCACTCCATGGCAGCAGCCATTTCTCTTGGGATTTATGTATCTTCTATAATTGAAACTGTGTAGCCTTAAACCAAGGCCTGGGCCAGCCAGAGTGTGCAGAAAGCTTGGCTTCCTCCATTGCCAGGGGCAATCCTAGCCTTCTGCTCTTCCCAGCTCTGTCACTGCCACCATATCTGTTTGGATTTATGTATCTTCTATCATTGAAGCTTTGTAGCCTTGAGTGGAGGCCTAGGCCGGGAAGGGCAGGTGGAAAACTTGGCTTCCTCCATTGTCTGGGAAACCCAAGCCTTCCTTCTGCTCTCTGTCGCCATAGCCATCTTGGTTGGGTTTATTTGCATATTTGTTCCTGATTGGCTGGTGGGAGTAGCTGATGGGCATAGCTGGTGGTGTAGCAGAGTGATGGTTAATTTGCATGTTACTCTTTTATTAGATAGGATTAAATAATCGCTTTAGCTACAAAATATTTAACTATAAAAACAAGTAAAATTATGTGTTCAACAAAATTAAATTACAATCGTGTTTCATAAAAGATTTGTTCTTGTAAACTTATGCCACATTTACAAGGGTCAGTTTTTCTTCTTAAACAATCTTCATAGTTTTTAAAAAATTTAAGTTTTATCTTTCACATAAAATTTTAAATCACCTTTGTTCTCTCAGTAATGTACTAACTTAAATTATAATTCTAATATATTTTGTTACCTGTAAAAGCTTGGATTAATGTTGAGTTAACAAACCAGAATTGGCTATCTGGTATTGTCTAACTAAGATAAAAATTATAAAACACTGGAACATGAAAAGTGGTGATCCATATATTAGAGTATGGTCATCAGTTAACAAGCTGAAAAGAAAGTACCTACATTTGCATATATTTGAATTGAATTATTGTGCATGCTTCTTTTTTTAATGTAAAAAATATATATATAATGGTGCCGGATGAGTAATAAATTAATGTACATGCTGTGCTGCTGTTGTTTATTGGAGTAAAAGAGTAATATTGTAAGGCAAAATTATCTGATATTAGAATTTAAACAGATATAGCCGAAACCGGTTTGGCTCAGTGGATAGAGCTTCAGCCTGTGGACTGAAGGGTCCCGGGTTTGATTCCGGTCAAGGGCATGTACCTTGGTTGTGGGCACATCCCCAGTAGGGGGCGTGCAAAAGGCAGCTGATTGATGACTCTCATCGATGTTTCTAGCTCTTTATCTCTCTCCCTTCCTCTCTGTGAAAAATCAATAATATATATATATATATATATATATATATATATATGTATGTATATGTATGTGTGTATATATATATATATATATATATATATTAGAATTTAAACAGATATAATGAAATAGAAATTTTACAATCTCCAGTAAAAGCAGATGCCTTGGGGGAAAAAAAGTTGTTTTTTTGTTTTGTTTTGTTTTGTTTTGTTTTTACTTTCTTATATAGTATTTTAAAAATGACTTTGGAAAAAAAAAAAAAAAAAAAAACACCCACCACAAAATGAGTTAAACATTTTCAGCAAAGTTGGCACTATATTATGAATTTATTTATCAAAATATACAAAGGCTAGTGATTCTTCTACTTCAACTAATTATTAGGATAGTATGCATAGCAGATGCTTTTGGAAATTCCACAATACACTCTCAATAGAAGCTGAGATTTTCTGGTGTTACAATTTGGGTCCTAAAAATCAAGCCGTGTTTAGACCAGAAGCTCCTAGCAGCTCAGAGATTATATTCTTCTCTTGTTACTGAGTCTAAGAAGGTATTATGGGTTGAATTGTATTCCCTTAAATCCATATGGTGAAATCCTAAGCCCTAGTAACTCAGAATGTGACCTTACATGTAATATAAAGTCTTTACAGAGGCAATCAAGTTAAAATGAGATACAATATGACTGGTGTCCTCGTAAGAAGAATTTGTGTACATAGACATACTTAGAGGGAAAATAATGCAAAGAGACACAAAGGGAATCTAACCATCTGCAAGCCAAGTAAAAAGACCGGGAATAGATAGTCCTCTCCCAACCTTCAGAAGGAACTAATCCTGCCAACAACTTAACTTCGGATTTCTAATTCTAACTTCCAGAACTGTGAGACAAACATTTCTGTTGTTGAAGCCACCCAGTCTAATACAAAGGGAAAAAGTCAAAACATGTCATCTGCAGGTGTCACAACCTCAAATTAAGCCTACCATATTTTTATTATGAGTCAAAAACAAACATTAACAAATTATGCATGCCTCCTTCAGCACTAGAGACAAAATACGCATCACTCTAACAGGGATGAAAGAACCTACAAAAACTATAATCTCTCTTTTCTTCCAAGATGTTGTGTGTTCCTCAGAATGCAATTAAAACAACTGTTTTATATACAGAAGCCATCTTGAGAGTATATTTTCTGTCAATTAATAACAAGAAAGTGTCCTGATTAGTTATTCTAGCTCTGACTGTAGTAATTCCAGAAATCGCTTTATTACCCCAAAGGCTTAGGTTCTTTGTTTCAGACACAATAAAATAAATCACAACATATCTCCTGACCTGAGCAGGAGATGCTTTATGATGGGTGACAACACAGTACTTTTCTCTCTCAACAATTACAAGAAAACTCCAAAGCAATGAAGAGTACATGAAATTTGGACAGCAAAGATCTTAGCTTACTTATACACAGAACCTGTCATTTGTTTTCAATAACTCAATGTCCGCAGGACTTCCTCACACTCAAACTTGATAGTTTTCTTATCTAAAACCTTTATGAGGGTTTGCACCCTTAAAACTTTCAACCCCCTAATGAGGTAGAGTTTTCTCTCAACCTTTTGCTTCAATCCATTGCAAAGCAAAACTGCTGTTGACTCCAGTAATAAATCACAATATTTCAGCCATCAGGGCATTTAATTTGTTCTGGAAATCAATTGGGACCTGCTGATGCCAAAATGTAATATATTGTTCGTTAAAATAACAACAGCAATTGGACATTACAGGTCAGTGCGAGATGGACTACCAGTCACCCTGATGCCCAATGTACAGTTTGTAAAAACCCAGACAGATTGTAAAAAAAAAAAAAAAAAAAAAAAAAAAAAGGCACTTTAATTTCAACACCAACATTCATAGGATTTGACTCGAGTAAAAAGCTAAATGGCTTTGAAGAAAAAATGGTTAAGTTCTAGGATGCTGTTGAGGTTTGTTACAGAAGGAAATGCACTGGTTAGGGGTGGACCAGAGAATATGAAGAGGCTGTGGAGGTAATTTTGCATTTTTTTTAATATATGTTTTTATTGATTTCAGAGAGGAAAGGAGATAGAGAGAAAGATAGAAACATCAATGATTATAGGAAGCAGTTATAGGGTTAAACCTCGGACTGACCTGCTGGCAAAGTCTCAAACACGTCCCAGCTTGGAGGGCACAGACCTCTAAGCATAATTAAGATTAATCTTGTAACTGCTCCCTACATCTTGCCTGGGGAGCTAGTGGGCTGTGGAGGGGCAGCAAGTGCTGCCAAAGCAAGTGAAATTTACAACAACATTGTAAATTACCTTGTTTGTCCCTGACTATAAATAAAGCCTCAACTTTGCGGTCTGGATCTGTTCTGAGGCCTCAGCCAGGCACAGAAGATCCAGACCTAGACCCAGCTTTTTCTCTTTGTCTATCATTTCTCCACCCTTTGTCACCCCAGCTCAGGCTCACCAAACCCTTGGCTGTGCTTGCGTGGCACAAATGATGAGATTGGATCATTAGTCAGTTGTCTCCTGCATGCTCCACACCAGGGATCTAGTCTGCAACCCTGGCATGTGTCCTGACCGGAAATGGAACTGTGACCTCCTGGTTCATAGGTCAATGCTCAACCACTGGGCCACGTTGCCAGACTAACTTCTTGACTAATGATCTCTAAATAGCAAATAGTGTTTTACTAAATATTACTGAGTTAAAAGTTATTAATTATCTATTTATTCATTCAGCAATTATTAGCACATAAAACTCTACAGAGGAGAATGTCTTTACTATTTCCAGATGCTATTCATTAGTAGATGAGGAACTGCATCATCTCCTAACCTTTGAACCTATGGTAATTGAGAAAACATTGGAACCATAGCTGTGTGCTGCTGGCTACGGAGATATTTGTCCAAAGGATGAGCAAAACATCTAGGTCTTAGTTTCTGCCAGGATTTATAGCCTAATAATTGTTTCTATCACAATTAAGACCAGATATAATCCAAAGAAGTGATTTGAATAATAAAATGATTTTTATCAATCATTATGAAGAAGGCAGCAGGCATTTAAATATTTATATTTGTCTGATGTTGCCTTGGTTCTAGGAAGTTAATAGTGAAAATGGTGATGGTAGACTTTGAGATGTATTTTGTGGCAGAGCCGGAAAGAACTTATAACAGATTAAATGTGGGTTGTAAGACCCAAATAAATTAAGGATTATTTGTAGGATTCTTTTAGCCAGAATAATTGTAAAGTTATTAGGGCCATTAACCAGAAATAGGGCTAGTTGGAGTGGAGGGTAGGGTATGTTAGTATTTGTTTTTTGACCAAATTATCTTTGAAAAACCCATTAGATATTCTAATGGATATGTGAGAAGGCATGGGTATAGATAATTGAGGAGGATGGGATGAATATGTGAGATAAAGAGGAAAGATCATCATATTTAAAGTATGGATGTGGGTTAAATAACAAGGGAAATCAGCAGATGAAGAAAAGAAAAAGTCCAATGCTTGAACACTGGCACATACGAACACTTAGGCTGCAGACAGAAGATGAAAAATACTCAACGGAAACCAAGAAATAAAAACCTAAAAGTAGGAAGAAAACAAGATAAGTGTAGTGTTACTGAAGACTGCAAAGGTAGAACTTTTGAAAACAATACTGAGGATTTAAATAAAATGAGGGCAGGAAACCGGCCATTATGTCAAGAGAAATTGTTGGTGATATCAATATGTTGTGGGCAATAATAACAAACTGAGAGACTCATGTTCAGATGAAATGAGCTGCAATACAGAAAATGATTACTTTGTTTATCTAATGCTGCGTAACAAATTACCCTGAAATTAGTGGCATGAAACAATCATTTATCATGCTCATGGAGTCTTCGGGTTGGAAATTCAGGAAAGACTCAGCTGGGCAATCCTTGCTTGGGGTCTCTTATGTGGGGTCTCAGTATTTGCTGAGCCTGTAGTCACCCAACAGCCTGACAACACGGGGATTCAATGCCAAGGTAGCTCAGTCACATTTAAAGTAAGTTGTTGCTGGCCACTGGCTAGCAACTATAGCTCCTATCCTTGTTGGTTTTCAATTTACAATACATAGGTAGTCAGCAACACTATAAAGCAAACGTGACTAACTAAATGATAGGCATAGAAACAACTTTGAAAACTTATATAGTTAATAGGAGCAATAGCCTTCATCTTAAGCCATTCTTAAATAATTCTGTGGTGGGAGGTGGGTGGTGGGGGAGAAGTTCTAAATACTGAGAATTCAGTAGAAGATGATTTTTCCTTAATATAAAAGGAAAGGAGAAAATGCAACAATAAAACATACACATTTCTTGACCTTAATTTTTGCAAATGACAAATCTGAAATTTTTTTTTACAAAAAAAACAAAAACAAAACAAATACTACTTCTTGGCCTTTGACCTATAATTTTAAAGGTAAAATTATAAACCTAATTAAATTGTACACTAAACTATTTATAATGTGGGTTTGGCCCAACTTTGATTAAAGCTGAACAGATGCTATGTGTGGCAAAAAGACTAGTTTAATATTTTCTTCAAAGTTACAGCAAATCTATTTAAACAGTTGTGAATATTCAAGATGCCAAGTTAGTATGAATAATAAGGAATAATAAAAAAAATCTACATATTAACCGTTAAGAAATTATTCAGTAAAATACTATAATTTTTAAGTTTGTTTCAGAGCCAATCTACATGTACAGCAAAAAATATTTAGCTGAGTAGTTTCTTTACCTCTTGGTTATTTCATTTTCAATTTCTACAACAAACAGTTCATATTAAACTGTAGAAGGAAAATGGACTTCTATCTATGAAAAAAGATATACCTAATATATGTTTTAAAATTATATTGGCATTTATATTTTTCATTTTATGTAACCTCAAAAAAAAATCATATACCTTTGTTCACTTGCTTTTTCTGAAGCTTAAAAAATGTGGACAACAATGTAATATCAGAAGTAAAAAGCATTTGCCATTATTTTATAACCTTGAACATTTTTTGAGTTCTACAGTAAGAAATCTAAAGTAGAAAAATAGTCTCGGCAATGGCAAGTATGTGGGAGTACAGTTGTTTTATGACATCCCTGCATTCAGGTGTAATTCTTGTAAAGACTACATTATTTACATATTCTGTGTTGTTTATTATTGCTCTGCCATCTAAGATGATTTACATATTAAATATTTGTTTTAGTTCTTTCTTTGTGAACTTTTGTTGTTGACAAATCATAGTTTCATGTGTTTTGAATCATGATTTCATTTTTTCTCTTCCTCTTTAATCTAAAAATGATCCTTTTCCAGGCAAGCAGCTTCCTCCAAATGGGATACATTACTACTTCATTCATACCTCTAGGACCATTAGTAGCAACTTAATGGCATAGAGAGGGATAAAGAGCATGATAGAAAAAAATGGGTTTAGGTCACAGTGACCCAAAATTCTGGTTTTGACGATACTTCCGTGACCTAGAACATGTTTTTTAACATTGTTACTTAGAAATTCCACGTTTAAAACTGAGAACACTAGTAAGTATGCTTTTGCAAGATCTATTAATGGTAAGCATAATATTTATAAATCATCTATAATATTTTTATTTTAATCCCATCAATGATAGCCTCTTTATTAATATAACAACAGTATTCTTCTTGATAGTCTTTAATTTGGCTTAATTATCTAGCAGAGAAGCTGACAAATAGAATTCATTAGGTATTCATTAAGCTGAAAAGAGCTGTCTCGTTTTTCAGGGGTTTAAAGGATCAGAATAAATGGTTATATTCATTAATGTCAGTCAATACATTTTGTCCTACAGTTAACATACCCTGAAGCGTCAACCCTTGAGCCACAGTCTTGATCATCTGACCAATAGCAAGGGCTATTCACAGCACCCTCAGACCAAGCCACAGTGATTGGCCCAGAGATGAGCTCATGATCCAAACAAGTTTATAGTCTTTACTAGAATTTCATATATTGGAGTTGAGAATGAGGTGTGGACTTAACCTTGTGGATTGCTACACTTAATTAAATGTAATGTTCTTTCCAGCAAGGAGATTATTCTTCGTTATAAAATGAGTGAATATAGGCAAAATACAGTGTCCAATTGTTTTAACAAGATTTAAGAAATGTTACATTTCCTATGATAGCAAATGCAAAAAGGAGAATAGAGATTTATGCTCAAGTACAAAAGTAGAGGGTGCTTTTGTGATTTGTTTTTATTTTTACTTTTTGAGATGTGGTTGGGTGAGCTCACCTATTTCATTCCCCACCTGAATCACTCACCATATGCTGTCTCTCTTAGTTTTAAAATATTTCACTAACTTTCCTCAGGTATCTAGAAACTTATTTTAGGTAAATGTCACTATCATATAAAAATATGTTTTCTTGTTAGAAGCTGAAATTGAAGGCAGCTGTTGGTCTTTCCACTTGAAATAACTTTTCATATACATGGAGGATTCTCAGATCCACATGAAACAATATGAACTATTTTCACCTTTCTTATAATAAATTCTACATCCAGCTCTGTTACTTATTTTCATATCTCTTCTCTGACTCATCTCCAATCTGCTCAATCGCCTGAAAATAAAAAGTCTCAGAAATGCTCCAGTGAATATAATAAGATCTTTAATCATATTGAAAATAACTTGATTATTAGGCTTAAGTTAATCCATTCTAATAACATGGTTGGGTATTATATAAATAGTCTATGTAAACTACTTTTATTTCTAGGATGATGCCAATTGTTTCACTTCAACAAACAACATAAAAATATCCTCCCCACACCTCTTCTAACAATCCCAGAAATTTGTTAAATTGTTTGTCTGCAACATGGAGAGACACCTGGTCAGGCAAGACATGGTAAGTGCCAAGGGAGGGAAGAGGATGGACACAACAGTTGAGAACTCTAATTATTTCCTTATTTCCAACACCATTTAAACACAAAACTTATATAATACTCCTGCCCTATGCACACCATGATACAACTATAAAAATGAGAAATGATAACTGAGAATGTACACTTTTAAAAACATATATTTTTTTAAAAAATTGACTTCAGAGAGGAAGGAAGGAGAGATAGAAACATCAATGGTGAAAGAGAATCATTGATCAGCTGTCTCCTGCACACCTCTACTAGGGATCGAACCTGCAACCTGACCATGTGCCCTGACCAGGAGTTGAACTGTGATCTTCTGGTTCATAGGTCAAAGTTCAATCACTGAGTCATGCTGGCCAGGTGAGAGAATATACAATTTTTTACAAATAAGAAACCTTGAAATTCTATGTTGTGCAGATTTCTATTTCAAATGTATGTTGAGATTATATTGAAAGGAAATAGGATGTGTGATTATTTCTTTCTCTCCACAGTAGGTGGGGTTTAGCAAAAAAATTATGGTACTTAGTGAAAATACAATAATATATATTTTCTCCATATATCTAAAATTTTATATGAATAGAATATTCTGGTCACCTTAAACTAATAATAATACATGTTAGAGAAAAGAAAATTAGTAGGGACAAAAAGTGAATTGTGGTTCCCTGGGCCTGAGGAGAGATATAGAGATTAACTATAAAGAGGCATAAAAAATTATTTTGTGTGATTAAAATATTCAGGATTATGATGACAGCTGTACAACTGAGTAAAATTATAAACCTAATTAAATTTTACACTAAACTAAAAAATACATTTTAAATGTACTGATTGACTAAAATACATATAAATATACCTTTGGAAAAATATGTAAACTAGATGGGCTCAATTTTTTAAATGACCTTACTTCATTTTCACCCAATTATCTTTCTGTTTAGTGTCTGTAATAGTGGCTTATTTATAGTTGGTATTTATTAAACACACACACACAGACACACAAACACACACACAAATATATATATATAATTGAGTTCAGAGAGGAAGGGAGGAGAGAGAGAGAAACATCACTGATGAGCAACAATAATTGATTGGCTGCCTCCTGCATGCCCCACACACGTGACTGAGCCTGCAACAGGGCCATGTGCCCTGACCAGAAATCCAAGGGTGACCTCCTGGTTCATAGGCCAATGTTCAACCACTGAGATACAATGGCTGGGCAAAATATTTTTAGCAATTAATAAAAAGGAAGAGAGTGAGGAGGAGAGTAAGGGTGAAAAAAAAAAAGAAGGGAGAGAGAAAGGAAAGAGAGAAAAGGGACCAATATTTGCCATCCACATCCATCCTTCTAATTGCTTTTATGTTGGAAAGGATCACCTGGACTCTTAGCTCTTATTCTCAAACACACATATACAAAACACATTATTCATATATACTTTAATTTAAAAAATTGAGCATTATATTTTACATTTATGTTAGCATTTTTTTTCATTTCAGAACGTCATGTCAATACATATAAATCTAACTTATCTTTTTTGTTCTTGCACTGTACCATAATATAATCATGTTATTTATTTGATCACTCTCTTCCCTTATTATTAACATAAACATATATTCTTGAGAATTGTGTATTTTGATTAATTAGAAACCTTGGCACCCTATTTATATATGTCACCACATTACCCACTCTGAAAGCAAATTATTGATTACATGGGCCCATAGATTAAAAGACTTAAATTGTGCATGTTGAATGTTGAATGAGGTTGTCAGAAAGTGCATGAGGTCACAGATTTTTTAACGTGAACAGGGGTTTGTGAAAACAATTGATCCCTGTGATGGTGTCCATGTTAATTAACTCAACATCAATTAATCTTTTTTTTATCAAGGCAAAACCTATTATTGAGTATTTACTGAACTTGTTATGAAACTTAGAATACTAAGGTCTTGATGTACCAGAAAAACACAGAAGGCATTTGCCTTACAGCTTAACTCACTTCAGCGCCTTATTTTTGGCTGATTGTGTCCTTACACTGTAGACCCTCGAGTCCTATAGTCCTCACTTGTTTGTATTTTAAAACTTTTAATGAGCTCTTGTACCATGACGCTTTAAAGCAATCTGCCTTATTTATAAAAGAAATAACAAAACAAAACACATATTCTAAATGGGTGATTTTATATCTTTTCTTCTTTTTTTTTTTCCCCTAGCCCAAACAGACAAAGGAAATGACTTTTCCCTGGGATATTGTAAAAGCTCTCAGATGAGGCTCTTTCTCACTTCAGATATCTTTCAGTTTAGCAGTGCACACAAAGGCTCATGTGGAGAATTCTACTTAATGTCTTATTCTGATTCCTCAAGTGAACTGAAGTACAACACGGAGGACTAGGAGACATTTTCCCTGTGAGCAGCCAATCATACCCTCTTGACTTCCGGTTGCTTCTTTGATTTCTCAGACAAATATTTCATTTCAGCACTGCTCTGTATTTTATACACCTGACCTAGCCATGTTCTGATTTTTCCCTCCTCTCTCTTGAACGGCAATGCAGAACATCTTTCAAATTATTCTGTAGGATGACAGAAGCACCATTATTATTTGAAAGGCAAATGTGCCTTCTCTCTATAGCTCTGAAAATCAGTTACTAGTAGGCTTCTTAGGAATATTCCATGTCAGAGCTGAGGAAGAAAGTGTTGTCCAAGTGGTAAGGTAATATAATGGAAAATTATTTACTAGAGTTATTGTTAAAAATAATGTCTGTAAATATCATTATTTTGGCCATTATTTTTAATTTGTCTGTTAACAAAAAGTAAACCAATTCACTCACATCTATTGCATTTGATATTGGAATAAGATGTTAGTGAGTCTGTATAGACCTGTTTATATTCATTGACTAGATACTTTTTGATTTTTCACTTAATAAACATTTTTTTAAGTTGTTTTTAATTTATTTCAGAGAGGAAGGTAGAAGGAGGGACAGAAACATCAATGATGAGAGAATCATTGATTGATTGCCTCCTGCTTGTCCCACACTGGGATTGAGCCCACAAACTGGTCATGTGCCCTGTCCATGAATCCAACTGTGAACTTCTGGTTCAGAGGTCAAAGCTCAACCAACCACTAAGCAACACTAGCTGGGCCACTTGATAAAAACTTTATATTACATTTTCCATAGATTACAAAAATATTTCATTCTGCCTTCTAGTATAGAGTTTTAAATATACCTTATTGATTTTTCTTTTTAAAAATATATTTACTGATTTCAGAGAGGAAGGGATAGAAATATTGATAGAAATATCAATGAAAGAGGAACATAATCAATGGACTGCCTCCTGCAGAGCCCCTATTCTGAATTGAGCCTGTAAACCTGGGTATATGCCCTGTCTAGGGATCAAACCTGCAACCTGTTGGTTCCTGGGTCAACCTCAACCACTGAGCAACACTAGCCAGGTTATAATTTAGACTTTTAGAGGGTTCTGCAGGGCAACAGACATTTGGTAGGTTCAGAAATCATACAACTATATTAACAAATTTTATTATGCTTAACAATGAAATTATATAGGTAGTTCGAATAATATATACATGACAGTATATTAGGATTACACACACATAATTTAAAGTACATATGTTTCTGATTTAATTTCCTTTTATTCAGATCCCCAAAATAAAAACAGCAATTTCACCCCTATGACATAAGGATAAGAGTGATAGACCAGAAATCAAAGTAGAAAGAATTCATGATTTTAACCAATTGTTATAGTGATCTTACTTTTGTAAATTAACAACAACAACGAAAATGCCAAATGATTTTCCAGGCCTTGGAAGTCACTGGGAGAGTAGAAGAGCTTGAATCTAAAACTCATTTGCATCATATAAAATCCATCTCTGAATATCTGTGTATTTCTTTTACCCTCTTCTCTCTCTGCAATAGGGCCTGACACCAAGTTTTCCATACTTTTCTTCCAATATCCCCTTTCACACATTAATATTCCTTCACTCTCTCCCTCAAAAAAACATTTTTTGATCTTCAAATGTACAAAGTACTCCCAAATCTCTCTGCAATTGCTAATGCTGTTTCCTTTTACTGAAACACTGTGCTCTATTCTTCAAGGACTTTCTCTACAAAATCTACTTTATTCATTTCAATGGGAAATAATATTTTTATTCCTTTGACACAGAAATTATGCTCTAATCAAATGTTTTCTTGCTATTTAGACCACATTTATTTGAATGATTGTCATATAGACAGTATTTAAATTCTCCCAGACTGTTTTTGAGACTGATTTTTCTTTAAATTCTCTTTAAAGATTTGAAAGATGGTGAACAGAGTTTTGAATCAATGACAATGACGCATTCTTCGTTCTACTTGATCAGTAATGAAAATTATCTTCTGTCCTCTAAATTTTGGTTAGAAGGTATTGTCTTTAACAAACAAACAAACAAAAGTAGTTAAATGAATATCATTGTAGCTATATCCTTAATAAATAGTCAATGATATTTAATTAACATGCACCTTCTCCTAGTTTCTCTGAATTGGGAATGTCCTTTTACAATCATACAGGAAGAAGCATTTGTACTCTTCTGGGTTTCTAATATATTTCACAAATCTGTATAATAACTACTCATTCATATAGGAAATACAATGCACAAAGATGAGAGGAAAATTAACATATGTGTGTTTCAGAGCATGGTATATCAGTGAGACAACAGTTATATTTTACTTCCATATTGGTCAGCACAATTTCCTCAGACCCCAAGAAAGTGATCTGGAGGGTGGGGGAGCAGATGAGAGAGAG
The DNA here is from genome assembly GCF_964339955.1 of Pipistrellus hanaki. Classification (NCBI taxonomy): domain Eukaryota; kingdom Metazoa; phylum Chordata; class Mammalia; order Chiroptera; family Vespertilionidae; genus Pipistrellus; species Pipistrellus hanaki. Next base: position 71,843,147 of record NC_140511.1, read on the forward strand.
AGACTGTGCTGCAGAGCCTTGTGAAGAGGTTTGATCACACACAAGGATCAACTTTCCTGAGGGCATTTTCTCCTCAAATTCTTATTTTCACTAGAAGGACAGCAAATCTGAAAACTGACTTTAAGATACCTTCAACCAAGATGCCAGAGGCTCTATTAGCATGTTTATAGCTACCCACTAGAAGTTTCAGGAATATAGAGTTAAAGGATGATAAAGTCAAATTTTCTCCCAAGAAATCAGATTTACATTTTGAACAAGTACTCTAACTGTTTAGCTAGCAACAGCGGCATTGCAAAGAATGAATAGTTATTTCTGACTGAGCATCTGAATTGAATCATTATTTCTTATTCTTGCTTTGAAAGAAGCCATTTTATAAGCACACAGCACATTTTAAAGGTGCTCTTCTTTAACAAAATAGAGCTACCATGCTCTTTAATATCCCCCAAGATTAATAAAGGCTCAAATATGTATTTGTTTTTAAACAGAACTTGAGCCCTAGCTGGTTTTGCCTAGTGGCTAGAGCATGGGCCTGTGGACTGAAGGATCCCGGGTTCGACTCCAGTCAAGGGCACATGCTCGGGTTGCAGGTTCAGTACCCAGTAGGGGACTTATAGGAGGCAGCCAATCAATGATTCTCTCCCTCTCCCTTCCTCTCTCAAATCAATAATAATATATTTTAAAAATAAAATATTGAAAATAAATAAATAAATAAATAAATAAATAGAACTTGATTTGAAATGGTATATATCAAATACTACGTACTTTCCAAGTTGTGCTGATATAGCTTAAATACCTCCACATATTGTTTTTGCTCTTCACTATTTACCTTAGACCCTTTGCTTCATCACAGAATGGGTGGCCTGTAACAAGTGACTAAAAGAGAAGGGTGAGGGGCTAGAATGTCTCAGATGCAAAGGGCAAAATGGGAATGAGTTCAGTAAGTTAATAAAAAAGTATAAAACCAAGGAAAATTCACATGTCCCATTTTTGTCCAAACGTAGTCTGCATAAATCTTATCATGTATGACGAAATGTCAAATGTTTATTTTAAAAATATTTTTAAAAATAAAACACTGAAATATCATAGGAAGTGTCCATTTTTTCTGAAGATATTAAGGTAGAGCATAAATATGGAAATAATATTCTATAGGAAACTAATTTTAGGAAACACCTTTTTATTTTTAACTAGAGAGGCCTGGTGCATAGATTCATGCACCAGTGAGTTCCTTGGCCTGGCCTATGGGGAGCAGACCAAAACCAGTAGTCTGACATCCCTCAAGGGGTTCTGGATTGCAAGAGGGCACAGGCCAGGCTGAAGGACCCCTCTGGTACAGGAATCTGTGCACTGGGCCTTTAGTATGCATATAAGATCTTTGGTTAATCTCTTCACACCCTCCCCTTCCCCATTTCCCTCTGAGATTCATTAGTCTGTTCCATGTTTCCACACCTGTGCATTAAGCATCTGTCCTCTGTGGTCAGATTTTGAACAAGTACTCTAACTGCTTAAATGGTCACTTAGGCTTTAATAGATCTATCTATATCTATATCTGTACCTATATCTATATCTATATCCATATATATATATATCTATATCCATATCTGTATCTATATCTATATATAGATATAGATACAGATATGGATATAGATATATATATACATAGGAAAATATGTGATTAGTGGAAAAGTAAATATATAGGTTGCTGACAGTGGCTGAGTTAGAAAAACAAAAGGAAACAAAATTTGTGTTCTGGATATAATAGCACCAAAGCAAAAAAAGGTAAGTAAAGCCTTTCCCCAAAAATACAAATATAAAATGGAACAAATTACCATTTTTAAAAAATCAAAGCTCTGTACTTGGGGTTGGCTGAAGAAATAGTGATGGAGAGGTTCAGAATACATTGCCAGAAAATTTTCCTAAGTTAGACTTTTCTATCTTACAAACTTATTAAAAATAAACAGAGAAATGTATGTATGCTATAGTTTATTATTTAACAGACTATCTAATGTTAACTTTTGTACATAAGAAAACATTCTAATGTTTAATATCTTTAAACACTAATGGTTGCAAAAATGTAAACTGTACAAAATGAAAAATTTCAAAGGATAATACAAAGTCCTAGATTTCCTCCTTTCTATATTTCTCACACGTGGGTCTATTATTAGGAATTGGTACTATTTTACAATGCAGCAGGGGTTTGAGTTTAGCCTTTTAAATGTAGTTGGATTTTTAAAGACTTACATAAACTTTTAGTAGTTTTTCTCACATCAATTAAAATAGAAATTCAATTGCTTTAGCCTTTTAAAATTTTCATGCAACTCTAGGTATTTGTACATACAAAAATTGATGTAACCATAAAATATGTACCTGAGAATTAAAAAAAGCATTTATCTCATATCTTGAGGTTCTCTTGCCTACAATGAATAAAAATTCAACTTGGTTCCACAACATTTTTGCTTTCCTTACCACATATCTCTCAGTCATCAATTTTTAATACAAATTCTTAAAGACAACCATTTTAGAGCTCTGCAAATTAGTTACAAAAATATACAATAAACCAAGAAACATTTATTCATGAAAAGTATTCAGTAAGAACATGACTCTGTTGCCTTCCTGCCTAAGACTGATCTCAATTCCTAACCCTTAGCTCATTTGGCAATCAAGGTTGTGTAGCAAGGGCAGGTTTGGCTGTGAAAACCAAAGTGTGTGCTACCAAATGTTGTAGGCTTAGTTTATTGAGAGAGAAAAGGGAAGAAAAATGTACGAAGAAATAATGAACTAAAGATTTTTTAATCTGATGAAAAATAAAAATCTAAGAGAAAAAGAACACTCAATGAATTACAAAAAAATATAAACACAAAGATATGCCTAACTAGATATACTATCATCAAGTACTAGAAAAAATATCCTGATACTAGTTAGACTAAAACAACAACAAATCATCAATATAGGAAAATAATGACATGAATAACAACTGACTTCTCAACAAAAACAAGGTGGCTCAAAGGCAGTAGAATGACATATTCAAAGTGCTGGAATAAAACTTGTCAATAAAGTTTTCTATATCTGTCAAAACTATACTTCCAAATTAAACACATAATTAAAACAGTCTCAGAAAAAAACAAGCAAACAACAGAGTATTTATTGCTAGTATGCATGCCCTACGGGTAATATAAAAGAAAGTACTTAAAATAAATTGGTGAGAGACTGTAACTTAAAACTATAGAAAAAAATAAACAGTGGAAAAATAATAGATATTCGGCTACTATACCTACATTAATAGTATATACTTAATTTCATTGAAAACATAAATATGTATATAATAACAGTAAGAATTAACACTATAGTGTTTAGTTCTAACATAGATGTAACATATAAAGGGAAGAATTGGCATACATTAGAGCAAAATGCCTCTTTATAGGATTTAAGTCAATAGTAACATGGATTACATTATGATAAATTAATATGTCTTTTGTGGTTACTAGAACAAACAGTAGGGAAAAAATCAACAAAATAACTTAAAATACAAGAAATAGAAAAATGGCAAAAAGGCAATTATAAAACCAACTATGGAAATAGTTGGTATAAGTGTGAGTGGCCGAAAAATAAGATCAAAGTATGATGACTATAAGGAATGCACTTTCTATGCAAAGATACAAATAGGTAGAAAGAAACAGACCAGGGAAACAAATACCTCAAGTAAAAAATAACCATAAAAACCATGGATGTTATACTAATTCAAGTCTCTTGTTCAGCTGGTCTAGTAAATTTTCATTTCAAAAATTATAAATTTAAACTTCAGAAGTTCCATTTTCTTCTTTTTAAAGAGTCTATTTCTTCATTAAATAAGTACTTGTCAGACTTTCCTTTAAAATGTTTAAAATAATTTAACTTAGAACACATTTATAATAGGTGCTTTGAAATCTTTCTCTGGAAGTCGTGCTTTACACATTTGATCAGTATGTGAATTTAATAAACTTCAGTTTTCTTCATCATAAAGTGAAGAGAAAATAGACCTTTTCTTATAGAGTTGCCAAAGAATTAGGTAAGTTAACAAATATGTATTATGTTTGGCACAAAATTTTCTCATAAAAATATAAAATGTTCACTAATACCTACACACTTTCTAAAGGCATTTGTCAGAAACATTTAATGACAGTCCTTATTATTCTCAAGAATCTTTACATTGTCAACTGCAAGTTTAAGATGGATGAAATAAAAGGTAGTCCTGCTTCCTCTCACATAACTTTCAGCACATGTGTTTGCCTTGCTCTGCTTAACTAAAAAGGGAACATTGGCAAAATTGCTGCTCAAAAACCTTTTATATTAAGCATTCAAAAAAGAAATTACTGAGTGGGAAGTCTATTATTATGTCTTCTAAGTAGAAAGCCACTTTAAATTTCTCTTACTGGAGTTTCATTTCCCAGTGTCAGCTTTAAAAGTGTAGATGAAGAATTTTTATTTATTGGCAATAAATTTATGTTTAACACTAATAATTGAGAAAATTTTCATATTTTACAAAACTTTCTTGCCTGAATTAGAAAGAACTCCCTGACGTATATCATATATCAATAGTATAGTCATAGTGAATGCTTTTAAACTTGTGCTTTATATGAAGCTATACAATTTAACAAATTTAATTCCTACTAGAAGCATTAACAAATGTGAGAAATCTAGAAAACTAGTGAGCTCAGGAAAAGCAGCTTTAGGAGATAATAGGAATGTACATGATACATCCAACCTGGTACCTATTTCCAACAGACTTTAAAGAAAAGTAATAGCATCAAAGGTTGTGGAAGTTTATCTGTAAAAGCACATAGTAGGACCATTCTGTTACATAAGGTATATTTAATTTTTGAAAGGAATATCACATTTTGCTATCCTCCCTCCCTTCCATACTAACTAAAATGTAATTGTTGATATGATAAAGAAAAATAAAATCAAGAAGCAACTTGCTTTTCATTTCTTATAAGGACCAGTTTCAAAATGATCAGAGAATCACTTCATTGCTCTACAAGATATACAAAGGAGGCTGTTTCAGATCAGGTTTTATGTTGATTTTGTACACCTTTGCTATTGTTTCCTAGCGATAACACTGACATTACAGATATAATATTTTAATATAATAATTTAGAGCCATAGGAATAGCACTGCTATGGGAGAGGGATGGATGGCTTGAGCACAGAGGAGTTTTAGGGCAGTGAAATTATGTCATGTAAAGAATAATTTTAGCTTTATATTCTGTATGATGCTATAATGGCGGGTGCATGCTATTGCACATCTGTCTAAATCAGTAGAATGTACGACATCAGCAGTGCCCTCTAATGTGAACAATGGACTTAGGGTGATAATGCGGTGTCAACAAAGGTTCACCAGTCATAACGAATGGGCCATCCTTCTGCATGATGCCGATTGTGGGGAGTGTTGTGCATATTTATGGGCAGGGTATAAATGCAAACCCTCTGTATGTCCTGCACAGTGAATCAAAAACTATTCTAATAATAAAATCTACTTAAAAGAAAAAACATATTCAATTTTAAAATGTGGTCAGAGATTTTTAGCAAATGCTAGCAAAAGAGCCTTCTGAGTATTCTGGGCTTCTTACAAAAACGCTCCACAGACAGGCAAATAGAGCAAATGTGTCAGGTATAAAGATAAGAGGAAAGTTAAAAATAATAAAAAATTATGTAATAGAACTTAGGAAAAGGAAAACTTTTTAAAAAGTTAATATTTCCCACGCTGTGTCTATCTTCTAATTATATTCACATAAAAACGATATGAGAATATAGCTAAGGAGCAGAAAAGAAGATGTTAAGCAACTAGCATGGGTAGGTGTATGGAGCTTGAAGCCTACAGTTGTCATTATTAATTTGTTACTAATAGGCAAATACTGATTTGCTACTATTATAATATGCTCTTCAGCAAGTCTGTTCACTTCTTTGGGGCTTGATTTCTTTATCTACAAAATAAGGGAGTTGAAAGCTTGAATGAAATTAATGCTTCTTTTTCCCCAGGCTCAGAGCTAGGGAGCTTGAAGCACCCACTGTGAGTTAAAATCTCTTTGAAGTCTCAAACTCTTGCCTTAATATTCTATGCCCTGCTCTATGAATTATATATTCATAAAGCTGTTTAGAGAAAAATGGCCCTGGTAACACCAACCAGAGCTTCTTTTTCACCTGATCTGCCACTTACGTTCCTTATCTGCTCAGTGCTTTAGTTTCTACATCAGTAAAATGATGATAAATAATAGTACCTACCTCATGAGGTGATATGTGACATTTCATAGTTAATGTCATAATAATGACAGTGATTTGTATTATTACCAAAGTAGACCCTGGTTTTGCAGCTCTTACTATGAGTTCCCTTTCCTCAGCAAAACTGTGCACCAGTCCTGTTTGCTCACCAATCCTCTCCTATATAATAAAAGCCTAATATGCTAAATGTTCACTCAACTGATGGGCCATTCAACCAATCAAAGTGTAATATGATAATGATATGCTAAGGCAACTCAACCGCTTGCTTGCTGTGATATGCACTGACCACCAGGGAACAGACTCTCTGACGGGTAGGTTAGCTTGCTGCTGGGGTCCAGCCAATCGGAACTGAGGGAGACAGGCCGGACATGCTCTAGAACCCTTCTGCAGTGTCTCCTCAGCTGGTCAACCTCCCCTGTCTCTCCCCGGAAGGGTCTCTCAGCCTGGCCTGTGCCTTCTCGCAATCTGGGAGATGTTGGAGAGCTGGTTTCAGCCCTATCCTGTAGGCCAGGCCAAGGAACCCCACTGGTACATGAATTCATGCACCAGGCCTCTACTGTTTAATAAAACTCTAGCAATAAATATTTGAAGAGAGTGGTGTGTGTTTAAGTTACTTACATACAATACAAACAAAAGATTTGCACACTATAATTATATTATATTTGCTTCCAAAATTGCATTTTTGAGTTGGAGAGAAGGTTATGTTAATCTCCAAAAGAAAATTATAAAACATCAAGATAAAGCAATCTCTGTGATATTATAAAAGGATCTAGAGGAAATGCAATTTTAATATTAAAATGTTAGATTTCCTAACTTACATATTAATTCTCAAATTATTTATATTATTTAATAATAAAAAGCATTAATATATGACAGTTCTGGGTTAATCTGTGGGCCTAAGGACTAAAAGGTCTCAGTTTGATTTCTAGTCAAGGGCAGGTACCTCAGTTCCAGGCTCCATCCCAGACCCCTGGGTCAGGGGGTGTGTGGTGTGTGGGAGGCAAAAATTGATGTGTCTCTCTCACATTGATATTTCTCTTTTTCCCCTCCTACTTCCTCTCCATGCTCTTTAAGAATCAATGGAAAAAATAGCCTCTGGTGAATATTAACTAATATATATATATATATATATATATATATATATATATATATATATATCTTTGTATTGTGTATATCCTGGGATTTCTACAATTGTAATTAACTGTATATGCACTAGTACACAGAATTATACTACAACTATTATACAGCATTAGAATAATACAAACTATTTAAAAATTCTGTGTTTGTTTTGAAATAATTCTTTTTCTTTTCTTTAAAGCACATTCCACTTCATGTTTCACCTAGTCTCTGTAGTAAAGTTTTAAAAAAATCAACAATTAAAAATAATTTAGAAAACAGACTCTAGAAAGGAAAACTTTTTTTTTTTTGTATTCTGACCTTCACTCAGGATTTTTATGATTGTTTTCCACCTAAATATATAGAAAATACATTACATGTAGATAATTTAAGGGAATAAAAATCATGAAACTTTTATTAGGCTGATTATTAATCAATTTAGGGTATTTTTTCGACCACATATAAAATGCAGTAAAATTTAATGATTATAGGTGTTGTTGGTTTTTTTTCAGATAGTCTCTCCTTTTTAAAAATGGAGATATAGTTACAAAGCAAAACATATATTGATAGATTGGTTTCCTAATTAAGGTAAATGGGAAGAGAGATGGTAGTTATATGTTTACATTATTTAATTCCTTTTTGAACAGGGCCAGGGTTTTTATGAACTATTCCTCTCTCTCCCTAATAAATCATTTTTATCTGAGGACTTTCATGTGAGTGAAAGTTGGAATGCCAGGGAAATAGAATATAGCAAAACCTCTGAGAGAGAAAATAAAGGATCACCATCACCCATAACTAATGCCCGGGAGTGTCCAGAAGCTAGTGATCTCCCAAAGTTAGAGAGAGGGTGCTGGGGTTGGGATAACCAGGATGTCTACTAGGCACAGCTTGCAGGGCCAAGTACAAAAGGGGAGAGATTGGCATAAAGCAAGAACGCTGGACACCTTCAGCGAGACCTTGTCTTTTCAGATGAGTTTCAGTCATCACGCACATGAGAGAAAACCATCTACACGGTTCCTTATTTTATTTTTAAACAAAGGCCCTTGGAAATTCTTCTTGTTTCCCCTCCTACCCAATAAAAATGATGGCGAAAGTCTAAGAAAAAAAAATTCTATGTGATTTTTTAGCACTTTCTCCCAGAAGGCTACCATCTGCATGGTCTAAGAGATATACCAATTGGCCAAAGCACTATTTACTAAGTGCATTCTTTGAATCAGAAACCTAACCCTGAGGGGGGGGTGGAGGGGGGGCAAAAATAAACACCCTTCCCCCTTGAGCCCATCATTATCTCACAGAGGCTGAATTATATAAATATTCCCTACAGAGCTTATTAGACGCTTTCTGGATCTCAGTCTCCACATACTCTTTCTCCTCCTACACAATCTAAAGGCTAGCACCTGAGGGCTAAAGAGTCTTTTTCGCTAATGCAACTTTTCTCCCCCGAGTTGTTTGAAGGGAAATTGACAGCATTGGACTCTGTGATTTTTTTCTTTCTTTCTTAGCCAGTCGTCTATGTCTGAAAGAAATGTCTGTTCTTTCTAGAGACATTTTTCAGGAGGTAGATATTCCTAATTGCCTTTTTACTGAGAACGGTTTCCTAAAAGGAACTAACTATAAGGCAGCCTCTGGGGCATCTACAGGTGGAAACCACTTGGATCCCATCCTTTAGGAGCTGACAGGCCAATAGCATCCATATTGTTGGAAGGCTTGTTATCATTTGGAGCTGGGGATCCCAGCAAAAAATATCCATGTCCTAAGAAGTCAAAATCAGTTCGCAAAGATGCAGCTGCTTTTAAAAGTTTGAAATAGAACTTACTAGGTGCTGGAGAAGATGTAGCAGCCTCTCCTCAGAGCCACCCCTTTGCCTCCGGACATCTCTGGGGCCAGCAGCCACCGACCTGGGGCCCAGGCCGCGGGCTTAGCCCACTACCATGGGCTCCGAGTCAAACTAGCAGTTTGCAGGTGGCTGCTGCCAAGGCGTCAGAGGAGAAGATGAAGGAGGACGCTGCCCGGGCTGGGCGTCAGAGGACCCGCAGCTGCTGCATGAGCGGAGCAGGCATCTGTAAGTGATTCAACCTGCGCATGGGGTTCGGCTTCCTGTCCCTGACCGCGCGCTGGGGTCGCGCTCCACCCACCCGTGGATGTCTTTGTGCACTAGAGTCAACTGCACATGGAGGGCTTCCAGAGCCTGAAGGAAGGCGAGGCAGTGGAGTTCACCTCTAAGATGAACAAAAACAGATCCAGAGAAAAGAGAAACAGCCATCAGTCTCTCAAACCTCAGAGGGAGAGTAGGGGAGGGTGGGGGTAAGGGGAAGAGATCAACCAAAGGACTTGTGTGCATGCATATGGGCCTAGCCAGTGGCCACGGACAACAGGAGGGTGGGGGCATATGTAGGGAGGGGTTTGGGTTGGGAATGGAGGGAGGAGGACAATTATGTGATACTATAATCAGTCAATCAATCAATCAATCAATCAAGAAGTCCACCCAGGGCCTGGAATCTATCCGAGTCACTGGCCCCGGTGGGGTATTCTGTATTGGGAGTGAGAGGCGGCCAAAAGGGAAGAACATGCAGAGGCATAGATTGAAGGGAGGCAGGTGCTACCACAGTGGAGGTCTACTAGGGGTGTCGAACTCAATCAGAGAAGGGGCCAAAATCTAAAATCCAGCCTAAATCGCGGGCCGAATGGTTTACTGAACAGTCATAAACTGACAATGTCATAAACTGACAGCGGAGTGCAGTGATGACAGCGCGGTGCGGGCCACATTGCAAGGCCTGGCGGGCTGGATTTGGCCCGCGGGCCTTGTGTTTGACACATGTGGTCAGACCATCATGCCAAGGAATGCAAGCTCCTGCCCCAGCCCAAGACGTGCCACTTCTGCCAAAGCATCAGCTGTAGGGTGGCCTCCTGTCCACTGAAGGCCCAGCAGGCCCCCAGCTCACAGGGAAAGCCAGCCTACTTCTGGGATGAAGAAGAAGAGATCCATAGCCCTGCCCTGCTTCCAAATGCCCAGAATGGAGCCCGAGTGGGTGTGGGGGGCTACGCTTTTGTGATCAGAAAGTTGCAAGGAGCAGGCATCCGTCGGCAGATGGGAGAAAGTGGGGACAGGGTGGGTAGGGGGCAGCAGGCACTGCCATGTATCTCTGGCCGGGTTCCACAGCATCACTCCCTCTTCCCTCTTGGCACGGGGGAGGGGAGGCAAAGGAACTCCAACTACACTCGATCCAAATGCATGTGAGGTCTTTGGGGGAACTCCCTCCCTACATGCCTTAGTTGAGTCTCCACCCCCAGAATCTCCAGCTTTTGAAAGTGGCCTGGTTATCGGGCAGTTGTCTTCCTTTTAAAGAAGGAGATATATAATCATAATATTTCCCCTGACAAAGTGAAAAGGTGAACATGAGGCCAGAACCCAGGCCACAAAACAACTGCATTCTGTGGGAGGGAATCTCTCAGGGGTAAGGCAGGGTTTTTCCACATCTTGTCCCCTCGTCACCCACTCTTGGGATCAGGTGCTGAGAATTGCCCCAAGCAATGGGTTGTGATGATAGGCAACAGGGATGGTTGAGGAACTGCTCCTAAGCTCACTCCCACCCCATTTCTGTACCAATACCATTTTATTTATTTGATCCCTTGGATAACGGCACCTTGGGCCCCACTTTCTCCAGGATACAGCTGCACTAGCTGTGTGCAAATGACGTATCTTGTGCATTTAGACTTTTTCTTCTTTTTTGTAACACAAATATTCTGGGTTTGTATTTTTGTGTCTTTTCATCTACAGCCCTCATTCCTGCACTGTGTTCTCAGGTACATGAGCAATCTCAGGGAGAAGTGGGCAGAAGCTCTGGGTCTGCGCAGGAGGAATACTTTGTTTTATCATCATGGAGAACATCTATTTGTAGTGTATAGTCTATTGAATGACCTCATTTTTGCCAATCAGAGCTGGCTTTTCTGCCACAGTATCCTCTTGAAACCCCTCCACCTTCAATGTTTTGTGAAAGACTAGATTTGAATGGGGTAGCCTCATTCCTTGATCTCCTACCAGAAGATGGGAAATTGGTCTGAACAGGAATGGGTGGTTGGTGCAAAGGTTAGGAGAGGCTTGGCTAGGTGAAAGGCACAAAGGGAAAGCCAAGGTGAGATGCAGGATGTCTATATATGCGTAACCAAGAATTCCTGTCCCATACCTGTAATCCCAGGGGTTTGGGACTCACATTACATACCAAATCCATCCCTAACTGGATTGGGCTAGGCCTACCAGGCACAACAAGGTTGATAAAGAGAGCTTTTAAGAACACGACCTCTCTACCCATCTTGAGCTACTCAGGGGTGGATATATGAAGCAATGACTACATTCCTTAACCTTTAAAAACTCTTTGCTTTTTCCTCTTTGGCTTCCAGAGACACCATCAGCAATGGCTTCTTTGTGGTGCTCAGGGCCAGTGCCCTTCTCTGCTGCAGCAATGATTAGTGTCTCAGTAGCTAAAGGAAAAGAGCGGGTTTCGTTAACATGCCATGAGATCACTGAAATTCTACCTCACTGTGTTGAAATGGGGCAAATACAATAGAATGCATTGGGTGATGTGTGTCTGATCCTGAGTTCTTTCCCACCCCCCCAATTGCTGCCCCTCTCTAATTATTGTGTTTGTCTGAGTTTGTAGGACTTCACAGTAGCTGATTTGGTGATTGCTAGGTGGCCTAGTCTGTGTAAACGTGTTGGTCTTTCTCCATGTTCTTTTGGGGTTTTATTGTTTACAACCTTTTTTGTATTGAGAAAAATAGCCAAAGCATCTTTGACAAAACGTTCTGCACCAGGCAAAAAGATCTGAAACATAACCTTGGGAACACCTCTTCTTGAAGTGGGGGTCTTGAACCATCCTTTCTTTTGCTTTCTCTTCCCCTATTTCCTATTTTGGACCAGATCTTCGTTCCTTAAAATTTGACTCCGACCCTCTTCTATCTGCACCCGGCAAAGCCCATTTTCCCACATGCATACACATTTAATGTGTGGGTTGTCACCCCATCTCTTAAATGATTTGTGCAAAAATCCTGAAGAAGTTAAGAATGCTCCATCCCTTCTTTCCAATATCTTGAGTGAAGACCATTCCTTGATATGTGATCCATGCCAAACGTTCAGATTGCTATGTTTTAATTTCTAATCTACGGTAGAAAGCAGCAATAAGGGGGCCTTTCATTTTGAAAATGGGGTTCGGAAACCAAGAAAGGGGAGATGAATGTATATCCAAGTCACTCAGGAACTTTTATGCCAGGGCAAAACAACTTACGTCAAAGTAACCACAAGATTGTTTAATAGGAGACTGACGAATGTAACTCCAATGTTTACTGCTAGAAACCAAAGCTTTGTGTGAAATCTTGAATTTATGGGGTTGGAGGGAGGGTAGGAAAGCAAGTACCTGTCTGTTCTTTCCCTGATTCCTTCTCATTTCTAAACTACAGGGGACTGAGCCCTCTTGGGCTTTGGTGACCTCCATCGCTGGGGACTGTTTTATTTGAGGTTGATTTTGCTGTGCCGGGTACTTCTACTTGCTATCGTTTTGTAAAACACATGCTGACTTTTCCCCTTCCCCTCTTTTCCCTGGGAAAATAAAATGAATGAATAAAGACTTATTCCTAATGGGAAAAAAAGAGAAAGAATTATAACTTACTAGCTTAAAAAGGATACAAATACATTTCATACAGATTTGTTGTTTGTAACATTAGTAATGATGCAAAATCCAACAAAGTCTAGGGTCAAAAGAGGATAAGATAATGCTATGAAAAACTTACTACTTAAATATTGCAAAATGTGCTTTAAAAAACAGCTATTGAGGTCTAGGTATATCTAAAATGAACTCAATATAACTAAGGAAAACATAAATTAGATGGATACTTCATGTATGGCTGAAACAATTCATAACTGAGTTATCAAATAACAGAATTTCCAGGTGTTTATAATATCCAATACCAGGAGTTTAAATTTAAATATTAATAGCTACAATGTTCAGAACATTCATCAATTGCAGCAATTGGATTAAATGCTTTATACTGTGCCATTTTTTGACTCCTCATAGTACTCCTAAAAGCTTGGTGGTTGACCATTGGGTTTGAAAAACATAGAATCCGTTATTTCTGCAATATCATGAAGCAATATATTAAAGACTTATTAGAAAGCTCACAGAGAAAATTAACACTAATATGGAGAGGACTGGAAGAGATCAACCAAACTATATAGGTGCATAGCCCTTGGACACAGACATAATTTATTTTGGTAAAGGCCTAGGGGGTAGGGTGGGGACATGGTGGAGGGAGGGCTTGAATGGATAAAAAATTGAATTACCCGCTGAGACATGACAATTAGGTACATATGTGGAGGGTGTGAGAACATGTAAAACCATGAAAAATTTTAGAGGAAAAATTAAACAGTCTCCTCTGTACAATACTGATGATAATAATTTCAATAGACACAATATTGTAAGTTGAGAATATTGCAACACTTCAATTTTGAAGCCACACCAAGTGCTTTGGAAATTCAAACAATGTAAATATATGTGAAAAAAGGGGGAAGTGAGGAAGGAAGAAAGATCCAAACTTGAATGAAAAGCCCCTGAATTAGTTATGTCTACAGAAATGTAATCAAGTATTATTTTTTCCTCAGAGATAGCCATTATCTTTAAAACAATTCTTTTCAACAGAGAACCTTCAAAAGTTTTTTTTCAAATGGGTAATATGTTGATGGAGGAAAAGGTCCAAAGAGATGGTTGTTAGCTTGAGAGAAAATATTCACCAGTGATGAAAGTGTTTGCCTGTTGTTCTCTGATTTCCTCTTTAAAAATAACATTGGTATCACTCATTTAGAGACCAGTAAAGACTGAGCAGGACTTTGTGCTGTCAAACCCGTCCATCTCCCTTTTCCTTTCCTCACTAGTTTTGCTGTTCACTTTCATTTTCTAAAATAATAGTTTTCACATATCACATTGTATTGCTATTACTCTCAGGTTTCACTATCCATTTATTGATTGATCATTGTTGTTTATAACTTTTTGTACCAAGCATATGTTTTTCTAAATCTGCCAGGCTGCATTTCCTACTTATGATATCCTCTGTGTTTTCTAAGAGAAACCTCATTTTTCATATAATTATGATATTTTGGTAGCTCTGTTCCCTATTTAACTTAAATTATGATATCATAATATTAGAAACAAAAATTTTATTACAGAACATCTAATCCTACCTTGTTTTATCAATGGGAAAAACAAACCACATGATGTTAGTTGACTTGTTAGGGTCACATAGCTCATCAGTAGAAATTCAACATTCATGGTTTTCATTCCCAGTTAATTAGAGATCTTAATTTACTTTTTTAGGTTTAAACCCTCCTTTTTTTGTTGCTTATGTATGTGTGCAATCTTTACATATATTAAGGTGTATTTCAGATTGTAGAGTTTAGTTTCCAATCCACAAAAAGATATACTTGTTGAAAGTCATCATATAGTCAAGACTACAAGGTAATTAAAACTTTTCATTTTAAATTGACTTCAAGTCTAACTACAACCCCAAATTTCCAAACATAGTCAAGCAGTGATCTTTGCCACTCACATCTGTGATCCAAATGGCCCTGCAGATGTGAAACTGTGTGTTGCTATAGAAGAACAGCTGGGATCAGTAATTAGTCAAGTCAGCATGAGCTCAAGCACTAGAGACTAGAAAGTATCATCTCTTTGGTAGAGAACTCTGGGAAAAGAAGCAAAGGGCCAGTTAGGTGCAAGAGTTGCCTTATGAGTGACACAACTGTGAGCATAATTAGACTCATCTGTTACTAGCACATGGAAATTCTGTTTTATCCTTGCATATATGAAATCTGGCCATCAGCAGACCAGTCCTTAATCCTGCCCCCACAATGATAGAGATGCCTCAGATAGACTAAAAAATGGACCCTGTGTAGAGAATGCAAGAAGTGAGTGTGTCAACTATCCTGAGACTTTGAGAGAAACACATGAGTTTTCTTGGTGATCTTTAATTTTCTCCTATGTGGTCTATAGTTTGACAGATGAATAATAGGAGCCATTTATCACTTTCTCTAGTTTCAGACAAAAAGAGCATTAGGCTGAATTGAGTGTGATGTCATGGTTAAGTAACGTGACTCAAAGGTGACAAGAAATTCAACTAAGCTGGAGCACAAGTTTGATATTAGTTCATGAGTTTCAACTGTTGATCTTAAACAAAGAAGTGTTGGTCTAACTACTATAATTTATAGAAATTAGAAAGTAATTATTATTCTTAGAAATACTTCAAAATATTATAAATTAAATATACTGGGAACCCTTATTCAAGGATGGGACTATTTCTTGTAATCTTTCACTTAGCCAGGTTCTCACTAGTACTTAAGAGATAAGTAAAAAATGATGACATAGTTAATGATGTAATGATGAAACATCAGCATTGGACTGAAAACACTGAAGACTGCTTGTTTCCTCACTGTTTGCCCAAGAGTTACATCACTGAGGAATTTCAAAGTGATAGGTCCATACTCATCCTTGGAGATGAGAGTGGCTAAAAACTGTCCTAATAAGACAAAAAGGAATAAACTCACAGGTCTGGCATAATAAAAATAGTGGGGTGATGGCCTGGGTGTGGGTGGGAGCAAGGAGGAGGGGGCCAATGGGGTCCAAAGGGGGAATATCTATAATACTGTCAACAATAAAGGTAAATTTAAAACACACACACACACACACACACACACAAACACACACACACACACACACACCAGCATTTCTATTAGGGCATCATGAACAAAGTTTACAAATATAAACAATCATGGAGAAAATATTGGCAACATACAGTATTAGGTATTAGTCAGGGTAGACTCCCTTTCATATCAAGCAATCTTAATAGCTCAGTGTTTAACACAATGACTGTGTCCATTTTGCTCCCGGAAGTATCCAATCAGGAAAGCACTATTCCATGCACTCAGCTTTGCATCTTTTAGTGCCCTCGAGTCCTACAGTGCATTTTCTGCATTATTTGTTGCTACTTCTTAAGCATGGCATCCATCCGTCTCTTTAAAATTTGAATCTTATGCTCTAGGGCAGTGTTTTTCAACCTTTTTTGGGCAAAGGCACACTTGTTTCATGAAAAAAATCACGAGGCACACCACCATTAGAAAATGATAAAAAAAATTTAACTCTGTGCCTATATTGACTATATATAAAGTAATTCTCTTGAATAGGAATCAAATAAACACAAAGAAAGTATTTTATAATTACTTTATTATGAAATATTAAGTAAACAAAATAGTGAAAAATTATAAAATTCTTGTCTTGTCTGCACCTACGGCACACCAGGCAACATCTCGCGGCACACTAGTGTGCAGCAGAACAGCGGTTGAAAAACGCTGCTCTAGGGTCCTTTCTTGCCATAATATATATAATTTGTATTGATTTCATAGAGGAAGGGAGAGGGAGAGAGAGATAGAAACATGAATGATGAGAGGGAATCATTGATTGTCTACTTCCTCTATGCTCCTTATTAGGGATCCAGCCTACAACCTGGGAATGGAATTCTGACCTCCTAATTCATAGGTCGATGCTCAACCACTAAGCTACACTGGCCAGGCTCTGGTGGGATTTTTATCACAGTAGCTGGGATTCTGTCCCACCCCAACCCCTGGTTGGTAGTCACCCCCTCAGAACCCTCTGCCCAGCGGGCAAAATGATTCATTTAGTCTGATTAGATTCACCCCTGAGAATGGTTTTTTGTTTGTTTTTATTCTTGCCACACTTATCAGAAAGACTGTCTCTATCTTTCCTAACCCTTAAACCAGTGCTGAAAAGATGTCAATTCCTATTGACATCATTGTACTCACTGCATGATCAACTTCTCTGCAGAAGGAGACAGGGAACCCAAGTGAAAAATAATAGAAACCATAGATATTGAAGGTGGAGAAACAAAAAGGTTCCTGAAAACACAAAAAGTAAGATTTCTGAGTGGTGTCCTGATAACTATTATTTTTTTTAGGAATGATCATGGTACTGATGACGAACAGCATCTTGTAAATAATGGGTAAAATAAGATTAGTATTCAATTTACTAATAGTGTTTTTAGGCAAGGCTGCCAAAAAATAATACAAAGAGTGGGTGCACATGCATTTGTTCCATAATAAAGCTCAACCTTTTTATTCTAGTGAGGCAATAATTTAGAAGCATGATTACAATAGAAGGACTCGGAGATCAAGGGTTCTGTTTCCAGATTTGCTAGTAACATTGTGACTTTGAGAATGCCCCATTATTTTTGTGACCAAGACTCAACTTCCTCTTCTATAACACGAAGCAGTTAGGTAGCAGTTAGGACTCCAGAGTTTTTTAGAGCTAAGCTTCTGTGAATCTGGCCAACTTTAAATTAGTGTTCAGGAAGAATACCAGTCGTTCCAGCTTGTACTCAGAACTGAGGAATAAGAAAGAATGAAGGGTTTAAAGGAGCTAAGGTACCTCCCTCTGACTTGGCCAGCCCATCGGCTCTGATTTGGTTCAGATGTTGCTTGATGAACAGCCAAGCTAATTCAGAGCTCTATGAAGGAAACTGTAGATTTTCCAAGGATTGTTGTTGGATGCCCCAGTTATTTCCAAATCTGTTACAAGAAGTTAAATAAAGCATGAAAATGGGCAACTCCTCTCATGGTTCTCAACAGAAAAACGTGGAAGCTATAGAAAGGCCCCAGGCTCTTTCGCTGCACAGGTTAAATTCTGAAAGTGAATGTGGTGGCCGCACAATGAGGGGTGGAGGTGGTGTGGAGACTCCAGGCCAGTCCGGCAGCATCGATCACGTAATTTGCTGCTAAGAGGTTCGCACAGGGATCATCTAGCCCTGGGCAAGTTCTGAAATAAAATCCCTCCTAACTGGTGGTAAGGACTTGGGTGGAGATGGAAGAACTATGCTGCAAGAATTAAAGAAGTTCACCTGTGTGGCCTTGTCTGCTCTCCACAGACACCGAGTGCTCTCAAAGGACCGAAGACCACTAACAGGCTTCAGGGGTCTTCCTGATGGGCTTAAATCTGATCCAAAAATGTGTATTTGTTTCAGTGTGTGTGTGTGTGTGTGTGTGTGTGTGTGTGTGTGTGCAAAACCTGAAAACACCACACATTTCCATTTCTGTGCATTATTCAACCATTTTACTGGTAACTTATTCTCTCTCTCTCTCTCTCTCTCTCTCTCTCTCTCTCACACACACACACACACACACACACACACACACACACACAATATGTAAGACAAAGGTATGCTATAGTGCTAAAATTTTACTAAATTCTACTATTTAGGTTCTACCAGAAGTTCTATTTGCAAAGACATATTGTAAAGACTGAAGGGCACATGTGCAAGAACCAAAGCTTGGGAATCACCTGACGTTCAATGGGAGGCTTTGGTAGAAAATTATCTATCATGTTTTGATAGGAAGAAAGATAAGTGTATATATATGTCAGTCTGTCAGTCTACAGTAATATTTGAACAAGGAAACAAGAGTTTTATTTTATTCACATATATCACCATAAAATATTTTAACACTCTTTGAATATAAAATAGCATGTAAAAAGTATGCAGAGAAACTTTCTATTAAGGTAGGAGAGAGAAAGTAGGGGTGGATGGAGGGGGAATAAGAGGACACCTGCAATAATGTCAACATTAACAATGTTTAGTAAAAAAAACAATTTGCCAAAAAATAGCCCCAGTATAAAATAAAACCTCAAAGATATGGTCTGATTTTAAAAAGCAATTTATGGGCTGTATTCATTAGGGCATAATGTTTTGAGCACTGGTACTGAAAATAAACTATCAAAATTCTAATTTCAACTGTGATATCTGCAAGCATTACACCTGGCCTCAATTTCCTTGTTGGTAAAATAATCGTGATGGAAAAAATAGCTCCTATTTCATGGGGTCATTGTGAGGTGTCAATGTATCCAGCAAGGTGACAATATATGAAATGCTGGACCAGAATTGGACTCGTTGCTAGATATCTTACAGTGCTTGTAGTGCAGATTAGAAAATGGGATTCTATGTGAAAAGGACTAACTCCTGGGGGCTCGACAGAAAGAAAGACTGTATCATTATACAGGAAATTATAAACCGGGTGTTTATAATATTCAGTTCTCTACTCTGTGTACAAATTGCTCTTAAATTGTCCCTTTTATGTTATTAAGGGATGATATCTGAAGAACTTCCTCTCTCAGCGTGGCTATCGGAAATTTTTTAAAAAGTTGTTTTAAGTATTTAAAGAAAAAATGCCCTCCACACTTCTCCCCTTTTGCTCCTTTTATGTTAAGCTTATTGTAATAAGAAGAGAACCCCAGGAATTAAAAAGTCCAAGCAGACCAGAACAGAAAGTGGATCTGCTCCTACTCTCCATTGGAAAATTCTTACAGTGTTCACCTTGAAAATTCTGAGTTTAATTCTTTTAAACCAGATATAATTTATTTCAAGTGCCATACATTTAAGTCACATATATCACCTTTTCACCATCCCTATCGAAATCCTGCTTCCATAGTGTACTCAATCTTGGAGGTTGGGTTTAGTTTCCAGGCATAAAATAGTCTAATTAAATTAACTGAAAATAAGATATAAAAATCTTAAGCTTCCCAGAGACATTTCAATTTTAAATGAGGTGGTTTATTAATAGCAATGAATCTCTACTTGATGAAATGTTAGGCTGTGTGATAAAAGGAAAATGGAGAAACTAACATTTATTGAGTCCATTTTGTACCAATACATTAAATTAAGCATAATAAGTATATTTTTGTTTGAAGAAATTTTAAAGACTCAGAGCAGTTAGAAAATTTATCTTAGTCACACAGACTGTCATTTTTACAAATTATTACTCCAGTGTCATGGTACAACAGTGTGGCACCAGTTAGTCATTCCTAAGTCTAAGTTCAATGATAATCCTTTGGAAGAATGTCCAGTAAAAATGAATGCATCTAAATGCAAATATAATACATTTTTAATGATAAAGGCATGATATTTGTTTTGCAAATATAGTGAGGGAAATATAATACTTAATAACATGTTAAAAAGACAGAAAATTGAGAGATTTTCATTGGCTCATCAACTAAGGGTCCATTTTGTTGACCTTTCTGTCATGAGTATGTATTTCCAACTTATATACCAGATGGGACAAAAATAGGCTCATAGTTGTGAGTATCTAGAATACAAAGTTTATCTTGTATTATTATTTATAATTTAATGCAACTACCATTGGGTGAGGTTGAGAGTGGGTCCCATGCCTCAACTACCATTGGCTGAGGTTCGGAGTGGGACCCACCCCTCAACAACCATTGGTTGAGGTTCAAAGTGGGTCCCATCCCTAAACAACCATGGGGTGAGCTTGGAAGTAGGTCCACAAGGCAGGACACAAATTTATTACAGAAAAACAGATCTCTCTGAACAACCCCCATCTTTAGGCCCAACCTTTTGACTGGACCTGACACCTCCTCACTTCTTATGTCCAAATAACCTCAAGGACTGGGGGCAATTGTGTCATCCAAAAGCACTTCCCACCCCTTCCACCTTCTTCCCATTACCATGAGGCACTATGTGTATCTCTCCCAATGCTCAGACTGTGGGATGGAAACCACCACAAGTATACAGTGAAGCCCCATGAGTCCCAGTCTTGAACCTGTCCAAATGGTATAGCCCCTCTCCACACAGCACCCTCCAAGCATGTCAAGGTCACTAAAAACAAAGAACACTGGGAAACAATGCACAGTGGGGCTAAAAGCAGTGTGGGGTTCTCGGTAGATCCTCCAACAGCAGAAGGCTATTAGAGAAAGACTAGGGAAAGACAAGTCTATAATTCGGTTCAAGCAGGGCACCAGCATTCACTAGTTAACTGTGTCGGTGCCAGGGTTATGGAACCTGTAAACAACAGGAGATACTAGCTATGCAGACCTGAGCTCAGGAACCCTGTACTCACTATGAAATTGTGGGGTAAATCTAGAATTATTCAAAAATAAAATTTTAAAAAATTATTTTTAAACAAAAGTAATTAACAACTCTATCCTATTATGTTCAGTGGTAAGGGCATAAGCCCAAGGACTGGTTTGTGGGTCCCACCTCACAAAAAATATTGGGTGAAGTTCAAAATGGGTCACACCACTCCACAATCATTGGGTGAGGTTAGAAGTTGGTTCCTGCACTCAAAAATCATTGGTTGAGGTTGGTTTTGGGTCCATCCTAACAACAACCATTGGGTGAGGGTGAAAGTGGGTCCCACCCTCAAACCCAATTCATTGAGGATGGAAGTGGGTCCCACCCCTAAATAACCATTGGGTGAGGTTGGAGCAGGTAGCGCCCCTCAACTACCATTGGGTAAGGTTGGCAGTAGGTCACGCCCCTCAAATACCATTGGGTGAGATTGGCAGTGAGTCGCCTCCATTAGTTACCACTGGGTAAGGCTGGGAGTGGATCCCAACCCTCATCTACCATTGGGTGAGATTGACACTTGGTCCCACCTCTCAACAACCATTGGATGATGTTGCAAGTGGGAGCCACACCTCAACAACCATTGGGTGAGGTTAAAAGTAAGTCCCACCCCTCAACAATGATTGGGTGAGGTAGGAAGGGGATCACGCCTCTCAACTACCAATGGGTGAGGTTGAGAGTGAGTCCCGCCCCTCAACTATCATTGGGTGAAATTGGCAGTGGGTCGTCCCCTTCGCTACTATTGGGTGAGGTTGGCAGAGGGACCCGCCTCTCAACTACTATTGGTTGAGGTTGGCCGTGGAACCTGCCCCTCAGCTACCATTGGCTGATGATGTCAGTGGGAACTACACCTCAACAACCATTGGGTGAGGTTGCCAGAGGGATCCTCTGGCAACTACCATTGGCTGAGGTTGGCAGTGGGACCCGCCCCTAAACTACCATTGGCTGACGTTGGCCCTAGGACTGAGCCAGGGTTATGGAAGCTGTGAACAACTAGAGAGACTAGCTATGTAGATCAGTGCACAAGGAACCCTGTACTAACTATGCAATTGTGTGGGGAAATCTAAAATTATTCCAAAGTAAAAAAATTTATTTTTCAAAATGTAATGAACAGCTCTGGCCAATTATGTTCAGTGGTAAGAGAAAAAGCCCAGGACTGGTTTGTGGGTCCAACCCCTGAACAACCATTGGATGAGGTTGGACCTGGGACCCACCCCTCAGCTACCATTGGCTGAGGTTGGCAGTGGTACCTGCCCCTCAACTACCATTGGGTGAGGTTGGCAGAGGGACCCGCCCCTCAATTGCCATTGGCTGATTTGGATTTGGGACCCTCCCATAAACTACCATTGGCTGAGGTTCAAAGTGACTCCCACCCCTAAACAACCATTGGGTGAGGTTGCAAGTAGGTCCACAAGGCAGGACACAAATTAATTACAGAAATACAGATCTTCTGAACAACCCCCACATTTAGGCCAAGCCCGTTTTTACTGGTTCCCCTCCTCCTCACTGCTCATGCTCATTCTACCCTCCAGGACCCTGGGCAGTTGTGTCATCCCTAAGCAGTTTCCCCTCTCCCTGTCCTTCCTACCATTACCAGTTTGTCCCTCTCCCAATGCTCTGACTGTGGGCTGGAAATCACAGCAGGTGTACAGTGAAGACCCTGGTAGACACCCCAGGATCCTGGTGTCCAAGGCCAACATCAACAGAGATCCACGCATAAATCATGTTGGTATTACGTGCCCTGACTCTGTGCAATGACCATGCTCCACACATGTGGTGCTCTTCCCTAAAAGCCAGCCTATTATAGGAAAATGTCAGGGAATCAAAAAGGCATCCTTCAAAACACAGGACCAGCCCAGTGCAGCCAAGCAAGGCCCAGACACTTCACATCCATTTATAAAAAACTTGGCAAAACAGAGCTTGTTCATTTAGGAAGTTTCTCTTCTTTAGTTTAACATTATTCCATAATTTATTTATTTTTCTATCAGAATAACTCATTTTATTACATTTATTTGTTATTTCTATTTGGGGAAAGCTTGGGAGCTTTTGGAATCTGAGGCTACATTGATACATTTTCCAGAAACCAGATCTTTAAAGGTAACAATCTTTCAGCAGCATCCGAGTTTTAGCATTTGAGTTTATCACTTGGAATCTGTGCTTGCTATGCCGCCAACCTGCAAGAGAATTTCTTGAACATCTGTCCCATTTTTATTGATATTCTGGAATTCAAGGGAGCTATCAAGTGTTGTTTTCTGTGGCCTCTACCAGAAATACATTTATGGTCTTGCTCAGAGCAAAGAGACCCAGTATTTTTTTTTTTCTGTTTTATTTATTTTATAACTTTTGTTTGGAAACAGGTTTTTTTTTGTTTGTTTGTTTGTTTGTTTTTAGTAGAATTACCGACTTGTCTAAAAATATCAAATCTCAAGGCATAGTTATTTTCTGTCTTTTTGTCAATTATTGGGGCCACTTTCTCTATCATTGTTTTTTTTGTGTTTTTTTTTTTTTCCATTAATCTTCACCCTAGGATATTTTTCCTTTGATCTTTCAGGAAATGAGAGAAACATATTGACTGGTTGCCTCTTTCATGCGCCCTGTCCAGGGCCTGGGCTGGGGAGGAGCCTGCAACCAAGGTAAGTGCCCTTAGACCCTTTCGTATGCAGGCCCACAATTTATCCACAGAATCAAATTGGCTAGGGTCACTTTATCTATCTTGACAGAGGAATAAAGTCAGTCACAAGGATTTGCCTCCTTAGACTGAACTACCATATTTGCTGGTTTATCAGATTAATTATATCAAAACTAATCCAACCAGTCTGGAGTCAAAAAATATAAAGGCATATAATAATTCTAAACCTCAGACACCTGTAATAATAACTTACTGAATTAAAAAGTTTAACTCTAGAGACATAAACGAAAAGACATTTCAAGACAAGACCATCAGTTATCCAATAAACTGCATTTGTTAAAAAAGGCATTTATAAATTGTTTATCTGTTGCAAATAAATCACTAGAATGGGCACCTCACATGATGATAGTTGTCTAGCATGTAAGATGAGATGGTATTATAATAATATTGAGCTAGAGAGGTGATGTGTGTGTATATGGTGTTAGTGCCATTAAGCCTGCATGTTACCTTTGACCAATAGAACTCATGGTAATGCAGCTTCTAATTTTCTTGAACAGTCACTGAAAATATTACCATATTAATAGAATCAATGATTTTTAGAATATTTATGTTTTAATTTTTAAAAAGTTTGTTATAATTTTGAATGACTGGGTGAAAAGATAAAACAATAAACGGCATAAAAAGTACTCTTCTAACTTTTTACAGTGCTAAACTGTATTAGTGACAGAATAATGTCAATAAAAGCAAGAGGACAGAGAAAAACTGAAATGCTTGAAAGCAGCATAGTTTTACCTCTAAGATTCTGAGTTTTTTTAAATGTCTATTTTCATACTTTATACTCAGAAACACATCTTTTTTTAAATGTAGTTTGTTCAAAATTACATAGCATTCGAAGTGACTTTTACTTCAAGGACACCCACAAACACTATAGTAGGTCAATGAAAATATCAGATAATGAATGTTTACCTAATTCAAATACTTTTTTTCCCTGCTTAATCTCTTATATTTTTATGTAATAATGTTTGAACATATAATGTATAACAATGAAGTGATCCAAACAGGCCATGTTTATGTTAAAAATTATTATGTTTCCTTTCTTAGAATCTAATTCTGTTAGCTGGGCAGATTAGATGAGATCAATGAATAGCAGCTAAGGAATAAATTATAACTATATCTAAGGGGAGAGAACAATAACATTAACTTTTATTGATCCCCTTGACTAACAATATCTCCTATTTTTGAGTAATACTTCTGTGCCATGCACTTTCTGATGCATTTTATGATTTATGAAAAGATTATACATGTGCAAATACACACACACACACACACACACACACACACATTCAACCATCCATCAACATCTATCCATCGATCAATCAACCAATCATCTTTACCTGTATCTCTCTCCGCTCACACACTTGGATACATTACATTTATATCTGTCTACCTACATAATACATTTAATATAATCTCAGCCCAAGAGATATGACTGCAAGGAAAATTATATATCGAACAAGTGACTCAGAGAAGCAGTTCAACACTGGTGGTACTGACATCAGTCCTCAATGGAGTTGGTGGCAGCACAGTACTCATTCTGTGGACTTTATAGTCAAGACTCCTTTGTAGCAGCTATTCCAGAGGACATACTAATAAAACTGATTCTGTGGTGCAATGAGGTTTTGTCTTGGACAGCCTACTCTCCTTTAATCCCTATATGTTTAACTCTCATGAATATAACTGTATATTCATGCATTTACAGTGATAGGAACCTATAAGTGAATAGTATGCTGTGGTGAAGCTATTAGTTTGTGTATCATTATGTCACCTAGAAGAAATACAGTGTTTGAGGAACTGAACTAATACAAAATAATATGAATGACAGGAGGAATTCAACATGTACCTATTTCTAACAGCACTAGACAGCTTAAGAAAAGAGTACTGCAATCTTCAATCTCTAGCTGTTCAGGTCAAATCAAACACTGAAAACCAGGAGTTCATGAATATGGTAAACACAGTTGTCACAGGCACAGGGTTGAAGGAGACAGATGGAAATTACCATTGGATTCTGAAAACTGCCAAATCATACCAGTTGAATTTAGTATTACCTGACATATAAAATACATGGCAGGGACTAAACATTAAGAATAGCAGGTTTGCCCACAGGTGGAGCTCAAAGGTTGAGCATCAACCTATGAACCAGGAGATAAGGATTTGATTCCTAAACAAAGCACATCCCCAGTAGGGGGCATGCAGGAGGCAGCCTATCAATGAATCTCTTTATTGATGTTTCTATCTCTCTCTCTTTCTCCCTTCATCTCTGAAATAAACATATTAAAAACAAAAAAAAAACAAAAAATCCTTACCTTCCTCTACACCAGCCTTAGCCAGATATTTGAATTATAGATCTGGTTTTTAAATTATGAGGCATTGTAATTATTGCAATAATTTAACATCTTAATCATGTTCTAAAAAAAAATAATTCAAAGTTACAAATCATGAACTATGCATTATTTGAAACTGGATGTTTCAAGCATATAACAATGTACTCAGAAGCATTAGCTCGCTAACTTAGGAAAATAGCATTGAAAAGAAGTACAAGAAAAATAATTTTCACTCCCTGTTTATTAACAAATTAAAGTCTCTTTGTGTGACTACAGCTTTTTACAAAAATTAGAGTTTTACTCAAGCTAATTCAAAGGCAACGCTGGAGTCTATTATTGCAAATACAATCAGCAGGAGCAACGTTAACAGTTCTCTGAGAAACAAAGTGTGGGGACTGCTGGTTTAGGAGCCAGCAATAGAAAAACGTGAGAAGTAGCAGCTAATGAATGATCTAGGATTCAAATAAAGTGATTTTGAAATTATGGTTTGACTAGTTCTCAAAAATCACAGCAGGAAAGACAGGCTCAGAGGTGAAAGACACAGCCAGCTTGTGAGAGTTCACTATGACTGCCATCAGGTCAATGTTGACCCAAACCCATAAAGTCTGACATTTATGTATAGGAATAGAACAAGTATTTGACAGGGAGACAGAGATTGGAATTCATATTTTGAATTCAATATATAGCATGCAAGTGACCCAGGGAGAATTGTGCTGTCTCTGTGCTCCAAATGGAAGAACTACAGTAGTGGGCTGTCTGCCAGCAAGCCATGGGATAAAGCTCTGAACCTTGGAAGCACTTAACCTAAAATTACACAAGTTGATGTGTAGTCAGAAATAATAAATAAGATGGTAATAAACCATAATTTCTGCTCTAAATTGCAAGCAAATTCTCACTGTCAGTAAATCTAACCTTGGGCAGGGGACAATGGGAGGCCCAGATAGCATTCAATGAAGAATCAGAACCACATAACAGAATTCAAGCCATAGATATCTGGGGGAATTAAGAAGTTGAAAGTTTCCATTTGTCAATTATGCCTTAATGAATTTAGGGGGAGAGGGACTATTGGAAATGTCTAGACATGGCTCCATATGTAAGACATGCCTACTTCCTCAGACATGAAAAAAATGGCGTTCTTCATTTACTTCTCATCAAGAGATTGGGTCAATGTCATTGAAGTTTTGCATCATAATGCCCTCTATAATCATTTTTGAACTAATGGTAGGTAAAACCTTGACATTTCCAAGGTCAATTTCAGACTGTCTTAGAATACAGCAAAATAAAAATTTATGATCTGCTTATTCCTCATTTCCTCTCCATGATGAAGATATTGTTGGATATTCAATCCTCAGACTGATAATTTCACTAAAAGGAAGATTAGTTATTCTTTTATTGCATGATTTATTAGAGAAGACTGTATTAGAAACAGTCAGTTTCTATCTGAGGGCAGGAGCAGAGAAGGAGCAGAAAGAAGAAAAGGAAGAAGAAGAAAAAAGGCAAAAAGACAAAAAAGAAGGAAGAGGAAGAGGTGAAGAGGTAAAATTCTTATTGGATAGTGTCATGTCAGTGGTACTTGGAGAGTGTGTATGTGTATTGAGCATGATGAACACTGTGGAAATATGTGATAGGAACACTTGATAAAATTATTATTGGATATGATAAGAGACATGAGATATGATAAGAAACATGATTTCTCATGCCAGAAATCAAAGATAATCTTGAATCTGCAAGAAATACATCTCCTACCCCTCACTCAGACATTGCTCATAGAGGAATCTGTGAGAGAAATTTTGATCAACTCACAAAATGAAGAAATAAAAGAAAAATACCAAGAGAACATATAACACTTGTCTGAGGACAGAGTGATGAGGTTGAAGGATACGAGATTAGTGATTAAGAGGTTTTTAGAAAACATGAACAGTGAGAAAAATGAAAAAGATAAAAAAGTGATTAGAAAAAGAGAAAAGGGACTATGAGAATGTCTATGGAGCTTCCAAACAGAATCTCATTTAAGAGATAAAATAAAGTACAAACTTGCTTTAATTACTTTTGGCTTTCACTGTTCCCATTTACCTTTAATCAGTGATATAAAGTTTTCCCTTGACATCAGATAAAATCTTTAAAACACCCATGCACTTTGTACAAGAAAATATCAGTTTCAGTTACCTGGTCACAGATATACTGTCTATTCAATATATATAATTTATATGAAATGATATGAATCATAAAAGGTAAGTTGATTTAACAGTGAAATTTCCTTTCTACAGCAAAAATCTGATACCAAATGAAAATGTATAGTGGGAAATGACAAGTAGTTGGACAGTTAGAGTTTCCCATGTTTTGCTGCCTCTTTTTTCTCTCCCTCTCCTCCATCTGCCTTGGCAGCCAGTTCATATTGAACCCTTTGGGGTCAATATGACAGCTAAGGAGAGGAGAGTGACAAGAACATTGAAAAGGTTTTCTTAAGTAGGTTTATCCCAAAATTTGGTTTGTACCCTGAGAATGGCTAATACTTAACTACAACTCTCATTGGGCATGACTGCAATGTCTTTTTTCCTGAGTAGAATAATATCTAGTCCAGTAGGTCACTTGGTGTTTTTTAGTCCCAAAGAATTAAGTATTTATGTTCAGCTTCTGTATTATCTCCCTCTCTTCTATAGATAACCCTTTTATAGAGGGAGAAAAATGACTCTAAGCTGATTTTTTTTTTTCAGTGTGAATACACACTAATACACATTTGCCCCCAACAAATTCTGGAAGTGCAAACTCATCCCATTACATCACCTCTTTTCTGTAGCCATCCTTCTTTTGTTGGAATGGGTCAGGTACCAGTTCTCTATTATTCTCTGATGCAGAGAATTGATCTGAGTGAAAACTTCCTTCACTAAGATAGAAGCAAAAGAGTCAGCCTCCTCGATTCCTCCCGCAGGAAGTGAGATGAGGACTTACATGTAGGAAGCAGTTACAGGTTAACCTGCTGCCAAAGTCACAAACAAGTCCCAGCTTGGAGGGCACAGACCTCTAAGCATAATTAAGGTTGATCTTGTAACTGCTCCTAGATCTTTCCTGGGGAGCTAGAGGGCTGTGGGAGGGGCAGCAAGTGCTGCCAAAACAAGTGAAACTTACAACATTGTAGATTACCTTGTTTGCCCCTGACAATAAATAAAGCATCAGCTTCACAGCCTGGATCTGTTCTGTGGCCTAAGCCAGGCACAGAAGATCCACCTAGACCCAGCTTTTTTTTTTTTTGTCTATCATTTCTCAATCCTTTGTTGCCCCCGCTCCGCCGAACCCTTGGCTGTGCTGGTGTGGCACAACAACTGACTAATTACTAATTACTTCAACTCCAAATCATTTCAGTAGCTTTGTTTCATCTGAGGGTCCAAAAACCATACCACCAATTTTTTAAGCCTCGCTAAATGATATGTTTTTATTGATTTTTAGAGAGAAAGGAAGGTAGAAAAATAGGGGGGGGGGGAGAGAGAGAGAGAGAGAGAGAGAGAGAGAGAGACAGAGAGAGAGTGAGGGAGAGAGAGAGAGAGAGAGAGAGAGAGAGAGAGAGAGAGAGAGAGAGAGAGAGAGAGGAAGGGAAGGGAAGGGAAGGGAAGGAAAAGGAAGGGAAGGGAAGGGAAAGGAAGGGAAGGGAAGAGGGAAGGGAAGAGGAAAGGGAAGGGAAAGGAAGGGAAGAAAAGAAAAACATCTACTAGTATGTGTGAGAGAAACATGTATCAGTTGTATCTCACATGAACCCTAAGGGAATGGAACCCAAAACATGGGTATGTGCCCTGACGGGAACCCAGCCTTCAACCTTTTGGTGTATGGAACGCAGCTCCAACCAACTGAGCCACACTAGCCAGGGCCATACCACCAATGTTAATTTCTTTTGGAAAGTTTATATATTGTGATTGGTGGTGATGGTGGTAAGGATATATTTTTCTCTTTTAAAGATTCATTTAAAATTTCAATTTAATATTTGGTTAAACATTTTTATTTCATTTTTATGGTGAGAATCATTAAAGGAATTTTGCTTAAATATTCCGAATTCTATACCTGTCAATCAGGTTAAACTTTATAGGGCCTCATCCATTTAATACTAAAATTCTAAACCACAAAACAGAAATGCATTATTATATTCATTAAAGCAACTAAGAAAACTGAGGCCAGAGAGGTAAAATGACCAAATTCAAACAGCTAGTAAATTCAATGTGCAAAATTCAAGAATGCAAAACAGTAGTGCAAAATATTTACTCCTAGTAAAGTGGTATTTTTATTATGCCACATACACAAAAATTCTGTGAAGAAATGTCTGCAGACAGATTTGGAAAGATGAAATTATGGGTAGAATCTAAGCCATTCTACAATCTTATGCTATCCAGCCTCACCAATCATTCACCTTTACGTCTACAGAGTGTTTTCAGGGAAATATCGATAATAAATATTGGGAGAAAAATCTCAGCTTATGGAACAATTTGCTCCATGGTACCATGGAATGCCCCAATAAAAGATGGAATATTAAGCAATTCTTCCTTTTGTCCAAGCCCATTACACTAAATGCTTCACCGGCCCCCTCAGACATGTTTACTAGAAAGCCCAGCTTTCTGAACTAAGCATTTGGATCTTTATAAATTTGATGTCAGTTTTCAAGATTTGTCTGAGTAGCTTAAAAATGTTGGATAGAGCAATAAATCTTTTCTGTAGTATTTTTTTCCCCTTCGTTTTGCTTCAGAAATGGGAGCACAGGAAAAATACACAGGAGAAAACCAAATGCTTAGTTCAGAAAGCTGGGCTTTCTAGTAAACATGTCTTTTTCCTCTACTTTATTTTTTAAAACGAAGTGATTTGTAGAAAGAGTGTCAGCTCCTTGTTCACTATAAATAATATATTTCCACGGGAGACTAAGCAGGGCTATGAAGGACTCCCATGAATGTATATGGAAGAAGACAAATAAATTAAAAAGTTGACAGCATTTCCCTGAGTTAGAAATTCATTTCCAAATGAAGGTTAAAAACAACAGAGCCTTCGTATTCTAACAATCCAAATATATTCCCTGCAAGAGAAAGTAGCAGAAGAAATGAAGCTGGCGGGTCTGCAAAGGATCTCTCTAGGAAGTTACTGTTTCTATTCATCCTTTGCTCTTCTAAATAAACCAGTCCTGAGACTTTCATCTCAGTGGACAGTAGATTGTCAAAAGAATTCATTTCACAGTGGGGGTGCAAATGAAGAAGGAGATACACAGATGTAAAAAAGATTTGAAGATGTTTCAGAATGACTGGGGATTTGGCTGCACAAACTTTGATTTCAAATAGAGTCTAAATTAAGTTCAAATAAAAAAAAGTTCATGTACCTTAAAATCATATTCTGTTACAGGAGAGACCAGTATAGTAGCAAAATCTATTCATACACTTTTTACAAAAGGCATTGGCAGTTTTTTTGTGGACACCATACAACCTTATGTAAAATTTTCAATGGACCTCTGATTAATTGGCTGAATAGTCCATGGCAATTGCAAAACAATTTCTTTGAATGGTGTCATATTTCATTTTCCAAGGAACACATGCAGCTATTTTCAATGCAGTTTTATAAAGAGTGTTTTTCTCTTCCAGTATATCTGGATCACATACTGTAGGGGATGGGGCAGTATCTGTGTCTACTTCAAGAAACATTATTTATTATATAGGAAAAGCAAACACATCAAAATATGACTTTGTATGCAGTTGATCCTTATTATTCATGAGTTCCACATTTGTGAATTGGCATGTTAGCTAGAACTTATTTTTAGCCACCAAATTAATGCCCCTGGTGCTTTGAAGGGCACTTGTGGACATGTACTATCACATACATGTTTACTATCCAAAAGTAAATTTGCATTACCCCATGCACACATTCCCAGCTGAAATTGAGTTTCCCAAAGACTAGACCATATTTAGTATCTGAATTTGATTTTTCATATTTTTGTTTAAATACTTTTATTGATTTTTAGAGATGAAAGGAAGCGAGAGGAAGAGAGAGAGGGAGAGGGAGAGGGAGAGGGAGAGGGAGAGGGAGAGGGAGAGGGAGAGGGAGAGGGAGAGGGAGAGGGAGAGGGAGAGGGAGAGAGAGAGAGAAAGAGAGAGAGAGAGAGAGAGAGAGAGAGAGAGAGAGAGAGAGAAGGTCAATGTGGGAGCAAAATACTTATTATCTTTAATGAGGTTCTAACAGAGTAATATTGCTTTTCTTGCAACAGGACAAAGGTAAACCTGAAAAGGAGTTTGGTAGGAGTTAGAAGCAAATATTCTCTTATAATACAGAGGAATGAAAAACCATAATAAAAACCTGGGAAGGTATTTACATACTCATATTTTTACATGAAAGATTATATATATATATATATATATATATATATATATATATATATATATATATTCATATATGAAAATCCATTTGAATGAAGCATGAAATTTTATTTTTGCTTAATTTACAAGGAGGTAAATGTATTTAATACATACTTTGTAGATTTAAGGAGAGAGAGAAAATAATAAATAGAGGAATTTTTACAGAAGTTAAAAAGAAATATATGTGGCTTTGATACTTTCAAAAACCGATAATAAGTTCACAAACAAACTGTCAAACCCAGAATTTAATTTTATAAGATGCTCAGAGAACAATAGTGATCTAATTATTAGGTCTCTTAAAATGTCTCTTACCAGGAGTTACCTAGAATATTACATATTCGTATTTATATATGTGTGTGTATATAATTAAATAAAAACTAGACATTAATAATAAAGCTATCATCTTCACTTACAAAATAAATTATTGAAAGTTCCTGTGCTCCATTATATGCAAAAACATAACAAATGCCAAGTGTTGCTTCTACCTTTTATAGGTAAAAGCAAATATTATACATATATGTTGCAGATATTATGCTGCATATATTATACATATATCAGCTCTAATCCTCACCACGACTCACTTGAGTTATATTATCTTCATGTTAAAACAAGAAAATAAGTCAGATATCCTAAGAAATCTACTTAAAATTAAATGTTTAATAAGTGACTGATCTTGAATTTTAAAGCAATCCAAACTCCATTTTCCCTTTCTAAATAAATCCTTTCTATATAAACTTGACTTGTGAACTTATAACTTTAGATAGCTGTCCATAGAGAATGTCACTTTTTAATCTTTGTGCATGACTGCAAAGTTTCTTAAACATGGTATTTGGGACAAGGCAATTATAGAAAAGAAAGGTTTTTGAAAATATTCCTGCTTGGAAGGGTTATTTGTTTTCCTTTTGCTCCAGGAACTGCTGACAGGCCTGCCTGATATTTGGCTTACTTGTCCAGTGTGGGTAGTGGTGGGAGGGTATCAGCCTGGGGACTTAATTTCTCACAATACATGGGCAAAGAGACAGTCCTTTTATTTTACTCCTATAAGAATGAGAATAAACATGCCTTTAGATAAGAACTGTAATAAGGTGCTGTTATTCAAGGAAACAATGCTGCTCTATAGAAATGCATTTTCCATTTATTTGCCTTCTTATACTTCTTATAAGTATGTGAATACATACTACACACCCCCACATCTCTACCCACCCACCCACAAACACACAGAATTCAATT
This sequence comes from Pipistrellus hanaki, assembly GCF_964339955.1. Taxonomy (NCBI): domain Eukaryota; kingdom Metazoa; phylum Chordata; class Mammalia; order Chiroptera; family Vespertilionidae; genus Pipistrellus; species Pipistrellus hanaki. Next base: position 71,877,090 of record NC_140511.1, read on the forward strand.
TACATAACGTGGATGGGTGGGGGGTGGGTGTGTGCATGTGTTTTAATATCTCCTATTCCTCTTTTCCCTTCTACCTATAAGTATACACATGATTCTTTCCTCTGGCCTTTTTGCAGGGTTCTTTGACATATATGCTATTTTTTTTCTTTTTATGTTTCTAATATTCTTTCTTTTAATACTATATTGCTATTAAGGTAATGAATTTAGACTATGTATATTCTGTATATAAATAACCATTTAGTAATATGTTGTTTCTTATTTTAGAAGAGAAATGGATTGCTTATAAGTGATGTCACTGCTGAGCAACTTTCAGTTGATGTATTTCCTGTGGGTCAGTGGCCATTAATAGGAAACATACCCTCAGAGTGACATAGACTGTGCTTTCACAACATCAAAATAGCAAGTCAATTCGAATGATCAATTTTTAAAACAATCATTTTGGTGCCAAAAAATTCAAACTGGTTGGGTGGTGTTTTAGAGATACTGTATAAGTCACTCACTGTCTTTAATATTTTCAAAGTTAACATTACCTTTTAAGACTCAAAATAGCTATTTTATGCATATTTTATTCTCTTCCCAGTTACAGTAAGACAACCTGGCAAGTATTAAATGCTGCAAGTCAAAGATCAGAGATCTGAGAATACAAATATTTTAACTGGGTTGGAAGGTAGGTAGGAATTTAGTTGATTGAGGAATTTAACTTAAAACCATTTGACATAGGTTCTTGTGAAAAGATGAAGTGGCTTCTAGCAACATTGGTAGAAGAAGGCCTTTGTGCTGGTGTACAGTTTGGAGATCGCTGAAGTAGGAAACTTCACTTGTGCAGAAATCTCAGAGTAGCTAAGAGAGCTGCCTGAATCATGTGCAGCTTAGGGGCAGAGTTGGGAATAGAAACTGGACTTTTACACTTTGAATAGGAAGCTATTACCAACACACTGGCTCTGCTGAGAAAGTCCCTATGCATGCGCTTTTCTGTTTAAATATATAAGACATTCTTGCCATCCAATCAAATCCCTTTCTCTCCACATATAGTGGCATCAAATAGAATATTTGCAAACTTTCTAGGAAATACTTTGTTCTCTACAGGTACCTTAATTCCTCACGCTGAGGTTGAGGTATACAGATAATATTCTTTCTTTCTTTCTTTCTTTCTTTCTTTCTTTCTTTCTTTCTTTCTTTCTTTCTTTCTCTCTTTCTTTCTTTCTTTCATCCTCACTCAAGAATATTTTCCATTGTATAGTAGAGAATGGAAGAGAAAGGGAAAGACAGACAGAAATATTGATTTGAGAGAAACAAATCAATTGGTTGCCTCCTGTATGCACCTTGACCACGGCCCAGGCCAGGGAGGAGCCTGCAACTGTGGTATGTGACCTTGACAAGAATTGAACCCAGAACCCTTCAGTCTACAGGCTGATGCTCTATCCACTGAGAAAAAAACAGCTAGGTCCAAATAGGAGCAAATATGTTTACACCCATTCATATAGACAGCCTTACTTTCCCACAAAAAAGCTCTTCATTTTGACATATTTATATAAATCATACTTATAATTTGATTTTAAAAGGAATCATATTATCAACAAATGGGAGAGGAAACAATTCAGAACTTTTAACGTGATCTCACGTGGCATTGAGCAGACACACAAGATTCAGCAGGGAGATACAACTAATTTGGCAGGTGTAATCAAAAGCAAACTTTATTTTTCTTTATAACATCCCTAGGTGAAATCCCAGGTCATTCTCCCATTTTTTCTTCTGCTTCTTAGTTGTTCAGTAATAAAAAGTCTACCCCCCAGTGTAAAATTAAACTTGACTCCCTATCCAATATAAAGCTGTTTGTTTTTCTCCGCTACCAACAGTGTATCCCCTTTTCATAGTGGGAAACAGCAGGATGGAATGGGGTATGGCTAATCTTCACTTCCTCTCTTGGTCTCCTTCTGCCCACTTCCCAGTGGCTGTTTGTGATCCATCAAAGTTCAAGGTGAACAGAAAAAAAAGAAAAGTGACTACAGCTATTAGATATGGTAGAGGTGCAAAATAGATCGAGAGACATAGAAACATGAAACAGACTGATGAATGTCAAAGGGAAGACGGGCGGGTGGGAAGAGATTAACCAAAGTCCTGGAGGCGGGAAAGGGTAGGAGCAAGGTGGAGGGGTCAATGGGAAAAATGGAAACATCTGTAATCCTTTTAACAATAAAAATTAAAAACAATAAAATATGACTAGTGTGATCAATGAATTGTTAATGTTATTTACTTTTAACCTAATAAAGATATTCTCATATGACAATGCCTACAACTAGTAGTTAGCTTGGCAGCAAGGTCCCATGTATTTGTGCAAATGCCAGACAGAATGCATCTAAGCCCTACTGACATTCATAATTTATGATTAATCAGTTTATGAAGACCTGCTAACAAAGAAGAAAACAGAGAAAGATATGAATCCTCTTTTTAGATTTATTATTATTATTATTATTATTATTATTATTATTTACCTAGGCTTAATCTAATCATTTCCTCCTTTTTTTAAAAAAATATTTTTTATTGATTTTGTACAGAGAGGAAGGGAGAGAGAAAGAGAGTTAGAAACATTGATGAGAGAGAGTCATTGATCAGCTGCCTCTTGCACACCCTACTGTGGATAGTCGCCCACAACCAAGGTACATGCCCTTGACAGGAGTCAAACCCGGGTCCCTTCAGTCCCCAAGCCGGCGCTCTATCTATTGGGCCAAACATGTTTCTGTAATTTTTTTAAAAAAAATATGTTTTATTGATTTTCCACAGAGAGGAAGAGAGAGGGATAGAGAGCTAGAAACATCAATGAGAGAGAAACATCGACCAGCTGCCTCCTGCACACCCCCCACTGGGGATGTGCACGCAACCAATGTACATGCCCTTGACCGGAATTGAACCCGGGACCTTTCAGGCCGCAGACCAAAGCTCTATCCACTGAGCCAAACCGGTCTCGGCCATTTCCTTCTTAAAGACCAGATAATTGACTAGCCTTTTACTTAATCTTCTTTAAAGGGCATCCGCAGTCTGTACAGGGATCCATCTGTGATCAGAGGAGGTAAAGTTAAATTGACTCATGATTATGCAGTTTAGGGAGCAGAAACAAGGTTGCAGTCATGCTTCCTTCAAGTGAGAGCGCGCCAGCAGCTCTGTGAAAGAAACTTAGGGGAGATTGGTGTGGCCCCCTTAAGTTGCACAGTCATAGACTTGATGGCATAGGAATGGTAGGAATGGCAGTAATAGAAGAAATAGCTGTGGCAGTATTTTGATTTTCAAAAATGATAAACAATGCCTATTTTCTTATCTTCAAATCTTAAGTTTTGCCATACTTTTTTTTTACCATGCTTTTTATTACAGTAATAAATAAAATCATAGTAACAATTAAATATATCCAGCAATTTTACTTTTTTTTTTTAATATAATCTATTTTCACTTCATGTGTTTCTCATTAACTTTTCTTCAAAATTATTATTATTTTTTTTTGGTGGGGGAATCAACTTACAAGCTCTAATCATGAACAAAATATTTATCCTTTCTGACCTCAGTTTTCTCCTCTGTTTAATGGAGATTGGATAGGTTTTTATAAAACTGGTAGTTAAGTAAAATGCACAAGTGAATGTTTTCTCTGTGGTTTACTTCATTTCAATGAATTTCTTTTCTTTTTTTCCTTTTTATTGAATTTATTGGGGTGACAATGGCTAACAAAATATACATGTTTCAGGTGTACAATTTTACAATACATCATCTGTATACTGTATTGTGTATTCGTCATTCTACCTATTTTAATGAACTATACATTTAATTAGATGTCATTCCAAGCATTCCTTAATGTTATAAGGGAGCTCTTAGTTTCATAGCTTCTAACGGATGCATGACATTCAATCAGGGACTTAATTAACAGTGTCCTGCTATTGGGCTTTGATCAGTATTGAAATGTGTTTTCATTTATCTAAGAAAAGGGCAGCACTCTCTAAATCACCACTTTTATAAGAGTTGTTGAAAACAAATTAAATTAAACATGAATCAAACTGCTTAATTCCAGTGGAATAATTAAAATCTTCAAGGTAAAGACACATATATGAAATAAAGCTTGGCTGGTGATACTTTCAACCAACTTAAATGACTTTGATTTTAAAAAGAAGAATTAAAAAAAAGAAAGAAAAGAAAATGCATTAGAGAAATCTAAGAGCATCTCATCAAACTTGGCAGAAAGTGCACGACCAAATTAGAGACTGAAACCGATAAATGATTCAGGGGAAAATTCTCTCCATCTTATTCTCTCTCAAATACATTTACCATGTTCTTTATTCTCCTGCTTCTTTGTGAAACAGCTTTGACTATATCATTGACATATGGGCCAAAATTGACTCCCAGCTCAAATTTAACATGATTTCTGAGTTTAAGAACCCAACAGAGAGGCACTAAAACCCTTCTTTCTCCAAGTAGAAAATCTGGTTGCCTACGTAGGGCATGGAAATAAAAATGGTAGTTGACTATGTTACATAGTGAAGCATTTTGGGACTACAATAGCCTGATCCCACAATCTAATATCCCCACCGAAGGGACCATGAGTCCAGGCTCTCTGAAAAGGGGTGAGTGAAGCCAGCAAAATACATTTAATGCCTGATCTGTAATTGTATGACAGATTGTTTTAGAGTGTTCTCTTTAATATTGATATTTCAAGTGACATATGAAGAAAATGAGAAAGTGATATTTAAAGAATGCTTTAACCATATTTTGGGGTTTATGGACTTGTCTAAATTATAAACTGATTTATTTTAGCTCTGTTAAAACAGAGAATAGGCCAACCTGGACCACCAATTAGAGAAGAATTAAATATCTGGGGAAAGAACTGCTTTTGCTGAGCTCTGCTGGAGTTCTAATATCAATGTGAGAAGAAGGTGAATGGATATTCCAGGGTCAACTTGCTTAAAACTCAGAGAACCAATACAATACTAGTAGAGTCTAAAATATTCTCACTAATGGCTTTGCACATTTGGTAGAGGTCTCAGAAAAACAACTGGCTTGAATAAAAACAGTCATCTAAAACTTCCCATAATATTATTTTTCTATTTTAAGAAGACAACAAATAAGTTGTGTCAGAGAAGCATAAATTCCTAAATACCTGGGTGTGTGTGTGTGTGTGTGTGTGTGTGTGTTTGAGTTTCCATTGTCAGCTCAGTTCCAAACAGTTCATCACTAATAATTATCAAGATACATTGGGCTTATTTTTTCTACTACGACAGAGGATGCTCTGACAAAAAAAAATGAGTTTAAGGAAAACACTGTTTACAGCATCCCACAGTATAAAGCAAGCATGCCCTATCTCACAACATCACTTGCAGAGGAAGATAAAGACCATCTGTTTATCTGCAATGTAGACTTTTTTTTTTAATCAGAGGATTTTTCAAAGATAAATTATGTTTTTCATAGAGTAGTTTTTGCAGGTGTGTGAGGTATAATAATTCAGAACTGCATTGAAATGTGCCTTTGTTCTACACATTAAAATGAGCAAACATTTTTTTATTCATACCTTTACTGCCAGGAGCAATCCAAAATTGCCACATGAATTTGAGGGGAGGAGGGGGTTTCGAAGGGTATAGTGCTGAGTGAAATAAATCAGACAGAGAAAGACAAATGTTATAGCATTTCATATCGATATGGAATTTTAAAAACAAAATAAACAAGTAAGCAGAACAGAAACCGACTCATAGATGCAGAGAACATTTTGACATTTGCCAGGTGGGAAGAGAGTTGGGAGAATGGATAAGCAAGGTGAGGGAATTTAGAACTATAAATTAGCAGTTACAAAACAGTCATTGGGATATAAAGTACGGCCTAAGTAATATAGTCAATAATATATTGTAATAACTATACTAGTAAATGGTGTTAGGTGGGTACTAGATTTTTGGGGGTGATCACTTCATAAGTTATATAAATGCCTAATCACTAGGTTGTACACCTAAAGTTAATATAATATTGGACATCAAGTATTCTTAAAAAAATAAAAAGTACTAGTATTTTAAAAATTAAAGTGCTATGAAAATATTAACTGGAAGATGCATATTAGTACATGCACAACAGTGACTTCTCAATGTATAATTTAATATATTTTTTATTTTTGAATTATTTAATGGGATCCACTGTCTATTTAAGAAACTAAAATAAGCTATTTGCATCAATTGGGCCATCCTTTCTTAATATGGCAATTCTATTGCTTTGGCATTGTTAAAAATGTGTGCTAAAGGCTTCGTAATGGTTACATTTCAAGATATTTTATTATTATTTAATCTCATAGCATTTTTCTAAGCGCTTTTAATAGCTTGTGCTGTAATTAAATGTTGCCACATTGCAATGCACAGTGACTCTGGAACTATCAGTTCTACAGCTAATTGATAAATCAAACCCTAATTGAGATAATGAAGCTGGTCTTGGACATCGGTAAGATAGCCACCTAATTAGCTTTTTAATGTCTGTTTACTAGATGAGTGGATAGCAGACCCAGGGTGACGATGGTGCAGTAAAGTTAATACGAGAGGAAATAATGTGGGTGAAATGGATCAGAGCGTGGCTATAGCTTCCCACTAATAAGCCTCCGTCATGCTCGGGACCTTAAAAAGAAATATCCCCCATCCTCTCCCATTTGTCTACACTCAACCAGGTGTGGTGTCAGAGACCCAGCCCACAGGAAGTGATTCATAAATGCCGGTTGCCCTAAATGAGGGGTGATACACGGAAGGGACATAATTTTTCATCTGATTTCCCTCAACATCTACTACTGCCGCTTGCCGCCGCCCTGATTCAGGTCTTCACTAAGTATTCGAGTAACAAAAATATCCTGACAAATCTTCTGCTTTGCAGTCCTGCCTTCTTCACATGCATTCATTCTAGAGGGTTCTAACTAAAATAAACTTTGGTGCACTTAAATCCCTATGATGACTTCTTACTTGTGGATACATTTTTAATGTATTATTATCAATGTAGAGTTCTGGTTCCCAGACTCACAGAGTCTAAGTCAGAAAGACATATCCTGAGAAATATAGTGACTATACTTTCTAACACAAGGAATAAGTGCTATTGATCTGCATCACTCTGAGAGATCCTGTCCGAAATGTGCCAAAGAAAACCTCGCTATGGTTATTGGAGTTCATGAATACTATGTCAGATATGTAGGAATATATAGTTACTATTTATAGCACTACTAGACATAAAAAATATAGCACAATATTACTGGATTAAGTAATAATTTGTGAATGAGCAGGTAGATAATTTTGGGTATATTCATTTATATATGTATGCACAGATGCATACATTTATAATGCAACTGCTCAAATGTTAAGTTTTTTTTGGTTTTTGGTTATCTCTTTTACATAAAGAAGGACTTTAATGGCATCATTTACTCATAAACCAGTTAGTTGTTATGCCACTCAATATAATTTTCCAAGAGGAATAATATTCCAATTGAAGTTTTGAGATATGAAAATATGCCCAGTGGTAAAATATAGACATGTCATTATTGCATTTAATGGGTAAAATACTTAAGGGAAAAGTGTTTTAGACATATAACTTTAAATCAATAAAATGTTTTTTTACATGAAAGACTTCAAGGGAGAATGTTTTCAAAAATGCTCAAAAAGTGTTGCATCAAAAGTTGATTTATATAACATTGTAATAAAAAACTTCAAAATATCTGCTCATAAATCTTTTTTTTTTTTTTGAAAAGGGGTTCTTTAATAACACTCTTGGGAGAAAAACTGTAGATCTTTCAGGTATAAGGATAGATGATATTTACAAGTAATTTATAACCTTATACCTCAGGGTAGCTACACCTCTCATAAAAGAATGTGTTTTATATTAAATTTACTCAGGATATTCAAGTAAATTAAAATTGTTGATTCAGAACAAAGGAAGTGGCCTGAATAGGCAACTGAGTGGGTTGTTTTATTCTAACAATTGAATGAAATCTGTCACTGGGTATAACTAATATATGTGAACTTATGAGTTATATGTACATCACATATGAACAGTATGTTGCTAAAACAGAGCTCTTATTGATTTGAAGTCTAGAGAATTGGACAAATTTCTCATTTTAAAAGTATAGGGGAATAAAATGGAGAGAGGCCACTGGGAGTTAAGAAAGGTAATCCAGAAGAAAAATTTTAAAAATATATTTTCATTGATTTCTGAGAGGAAGGGAAAAGGAGAGATAGAAACATCAATGATGAGAGAGAATCATTGATCAGCTGCCTCCTACATGCTCCACACTGGGGAAGGAACCCGCAACATGGGCATGTGCCCTGACCTGGAATCAAACTGTGAACTTCTGGTTCATAGGTCAACGCTCAACTCCTGAGCCATGCCAGCCTGGCCAGAATAAATTTTGATGATAACTGGATTAAAATCCAGTGATGACCCAATTAAAAAAGATTTCATCCTCAAAAGGATGATATAGCACAAGAAATTGGTTTCTCCAACTAGACAACAACTGCACTGGTACATGTTGTCTGTTCCATTTTGGAATTCCAGAGTATATTGAAAGCTTGCAACTTCCGGGAAAAGAAAAGGATGGTAAATAATGGTTAATTTTGTCAATTTTAACTCTTAGCACAGTTCTCAACAGCTATCCACCCCTCATTCCTCAGCCCACTGAGAGGCAGCTATGTACATGTTCCCTGATCAGCTTGTACCAGTTTCAGGGAGCCGTGGTGGGCAAAAATGGACCTATCCCTAAATTTCAAGGACCTGTGCTTTGATAGTTGGTTTGTTTCTGATCACAGAATGAATAATTAATGCTATATTAATAAAATTATATGGAAAATAAAATTTAAAAAAGATTTAATAATAAAATTACCATATGATGCAACAATTCCACTTCTGGCTACCTACACAAAACAATCAAAAGCAGGAACTCAGGGAAATCTTTTCATGGCAGCATGATTCACAATAGCAAAAATGTGGAATCAACCCAAGTGTCCATTGCCAAATTAGTGGATATGCAAAATGTGGGATAGGTATTTATAGTGGAATATTATGCAGCATTAAAAAGATAGGCACTTCTGACATCCTACTAAATGGGTGAACCTTGAGTACATTATGGGAAAAGAAGTAAGCCAGTTTCAAAAGGCAAATACTATATGATTACACTTAGGTGAGGTACTAAAAGTAGCAAAATCAGCCAAAACCGGTTTGGCTCAGTGGTAGAGCGTCGGTCTGCGGACTGAAAGGTCCCGGGTTCGATTCCGGTCAAGGGCATGTACATTGGTTGTGGGCACATCCCCGGTAGGGGGTGTGCAAGAGGCAGCTGGTCGATGTTTCTCTCTCATTGACGTTTCCAGCTCTCAATCTCTCTCCCTTCCTCTCTGTAAAATATCAATAAAATATATTTTTTTTAAAAAAGAAAGTAGCAAAATCAGAGACAGAAAGTAAATGGTCATCCTAGGTTGACCCTCAGGGGCTGGGGGAGGAGAAATGGGGAGTTCTTGTTTAATGGGAAAAGATCTTCAGTATTGCATTATAAAAAGTTTTTTTGAAAATTAAGTGATGGTTGCACAACAATATGAATGTATTCAAAACCATTGAACTATATACATAAAATGTTTAGTATAATAAATTTTCTTATGTGTATTTTACTGAAATACACAAAAAATTGTAAAATAAATTAAGGTGAAAGAAGAGTACAACTTTTTTCATTAGTTCGGGAAAATTCTAGATTTTTATTAACCCAATGGTTCCTAACCTAGGGTGTCCATCTGAATCACCAGTGAAACACTAAAAAAATTACACCTGCTCAGACCACCCTCTAGAGATCCCAATTCAGCAGTTTATGAATGGAGACTAAACACCCACATGTGTATGAAGCTTCAGAGATGATATTAAGTATATTCATGGCTGAGAATCAGAGGATGAAGTTTTGTCTGACAACAGGTCAAAAACAACAGGCTTATATCATTCAATTCAGGGGTGGAGGTTGGAAGACTGGAGACTATATAGATCTGTTTCATAATCAACGCTACATGGAGTCATCATAGCATGGTTCATGGTAACCAGCAGGCATTGCACTTGACAACGGCTACATCAATCTTTTTCAATTTCCTGAAATGTGCCATACTCCTGGACATAATTCTTTCCATTATTCATTCAAATACAGGGCACTTTCTTCCTGAGCAGTGACATTTAAGAAAATCCTTTAAGTCAAATGACTTTCACAAGTCTCTGGGTAGCTACTATTCCTTGCAGAAATATTACAGATCCATACCATATATTTTCTTACACAAATATTTCTGTACTGAAAATGTTGTAGCAAAGCAGTGCTATGAGACCGCACTAATGAAACATGGATGCAATTGACAGGGGTATAAATATTGCTGAAGTATGAATTTAAAAATTTGCTTCGAAGTCCTTATCATGGAGCAGACAAGCTGCATATATTGCCTAAAATATAAGACATAAAATTCCCATGCATCACTGAAATGCAAAGATACTTGTCCCGCGGGAGATATATAGATAAGTATAGATGCAAATCAGTCTTTTGAAATTAGAAACCATGTCTCTTTTTGTTCTTAGCACTGTTTTATTTTTATGTATTTTATTTTATAATGGTGTTGGGAAAAATAATATAGAAACAATGTCTTATAAATAAGAGATTAATAAGTGCAATATAGTGTCTTAATATTTCTTGAAGATAAGCAATGTGAAAATAACAGACATGAAAGTTTTTCCCTAAATAGTTAAAAACATTACAATTTTTATCAGGGTTACCTCTATAGTATACATGGCCATAGACCAACAGGTTTTTTCAGGGACATATTACTTTTTAAACAACTTGATTTCAAAAGTTACTCCAAGACACATTGGTTCAGGTGAGGTTTAGGAATCGACTGATGAAGAAGATGTGGAAAAATTGACAGAAAAGAGGGGCTAATGCAATTGTTTGCTGCCTTATTAAGTGCATGGGAAAATTCTTCACTAATTGTAAGCACTTTCTCTTTTTAAAAAAAAATATATTTTATTGATTTTTTACAGAGAAGAAGGGAGAGAGATAGAGAGCCAGAAACGTCGATGAGAGAGAAACATCGACCAGCTGCCTCTCACAACCCCCCCACCGGGGATGTGCCCACAACCAACGCACATGCCCCTGACCGGAATCGAACCTAGGACCCCTCAGTCCACAGACTGATGCTCTACCACTGAGCCAAACCAGTATTGGCTCTCTCTTTTCTTTTCTTTCTTTTTTCTTTTTTTTTGTCAGGGTTTTGAACTAAGCCTTCATGTTCTTTATTTTCATGTAAATTATTCCTGGTTAATTTTAAATCTGTAACTATGAAAAAAGGACAGAAATGTTGTTACTTCTCACAGTGTTACAGTGCATTAGTATCTGTTTGTACTGAAAGAATATAAATCTCTCAGCCTCTGTCTTTGCTTAATATACATCTATTTAATGCTGATCAAGTCATTACATGGAACAGCATCATTTGTTCATGGATGCTAATTCCTCATAACTCAAAGTTTGTTGGTTTTTCTTGATGCTCAACACAAATGCATGTCTTACCCAGAGAATGCAAGAGAGTGGGGAAAATCATTCATTTTCTAGTCATGTTTAATTTGTTGTGTGGAATTTTATAATATAAATCTACAAAAACACATCTTCAAACAATGTCCCCTCTTGAAATATTTAGGCTGTAATCGCTGCATTCTACAATACGATTTCTTTTAATGTCAACAGCACAGCTGCTACATATGGCCACAAGGAGAAAGCCTGGCTGATACCCCTATGCTCAGGCAAGAACAGCCCCATTTGCACAAAGCCAGGGGTGTGAGGGAAGCCTGGGTCCCAGTTGCCAGAGAGAAGCTGGTGCCGGCATATGGGGGGAGGAAGGCCTCCTCTTCCATGAATTTCATGCATGGGCCTCTAGTCTCTCTATAATGACCAAACTGATATCAAATACAATTAATTTGAAAGTTTACCTACTACCTCATATTCCTCATATCTCATTCGTTATACTTATTTTTTTTATTTCATCAAAATTTAAATGATTAATTTTCATTTCATTTCACAAAGTTTCATATATGTGTATTCTGTTTTTATATAATTCTATGGAAAAGGTTAAGGCAAGTTCCTTTTTTACGCATTCGAGATGCAAAGCTATATTTTATGGATTAATCAGTTACTTTAGATAAATCCTCATATTGAATTCCAACTCATGGTTCTATATGATAAATTCTTCCTATTGTTATTATTTCTTCAAATGATTTCCAAATCACTCTGATTATTTCTTTTTCCAAATAACAATGAGGATTGAGAGACTCATCTGGAGTATATTATCCTGAGGGATGAATGCTGCTTCTTATTTCTATTAGAAATCATTTGAGGGCAGAAAAAGAGGAATCACTTAGTATATTCTAAGATGAGATTTTACATATATTTAAAAAACGATTCTTTTCATCAACTAACAATAATAAACCCACATAGATATGAGAATGGGTCAAAGAAATCCAGTATTCAATGTGCACAGCAGAAATGAAGATGTTGTCCTTAAGGTGTCTGCCATTTAGCATTCTCCTTTGCCCTCTACAAGATGTGGAATGCAGTGAGGGCCCAGACTTGGACATGGTCAGTTTCACTCTGCAATTGAAAGTGACCAGGATGGTTTCCCATGTTCCCCCCACATGGACTAAATTTTAGACAGGTTTCTTACTGATTGCAGGCCCCTGACTTTGCCTCTTAAAATGGAAAGAAAACAAAAACAGATCCAAGAAGGAACTGAGAGAACATTTTTCTCTCTCCTGCTTCCTAGAACTGAGCTGGATAAAGAGAATGCCGCCCTCATGGATATGTTTGTTTTATGGATATGTTGACTTTGTGATACATATTTCAATTTAGCTTATTGGTCACCTTTTGCTGTGAAATTATATAAAATAATATTTAATCTCCTAAACAATCCCCTGAACTTCTATGTAAATACTGCCATTGAGCATATTTTTCTCATATATGATCGATACCTTTCCTAGTATTTTTGAAAGCATTCATTACTCTAAGGATCATTGCTTCAGCACAGAACTGTTTGGTATGCTTATAGAACCAATAAAGGTTTAAAGCATTTTCATATACATAGTCATATTTGACAATTCCATAAAATTTGTGAAAGTTACAAATATAACTGCAGTTTTAAAGAAAAAATAATAATCTATAAAATTAATGGTGACCTACCTACGCAAAGAAGCTAGTTTGTGGCACAAACACAAATCAATTTCCATTCTCAAATTATTTATGCTATACTGTATTATTGCTTATTTTTAAGGATTTGCAATCGCTCTAGAACACACAGTGGCTTGAAACTGACTATTTACATTTTATCAGAATACAAATCAAATGAAGTTCTAACTATAAAATGATGCCATGGGCAAGTAGAGGTTGGCAATTGAGAATAATTAGCATGCTTTTCATTAAATCTTCCATGATATCGTCAAAACACACTTGGAAAAGCTGACAATATTCTATTGTTATCTTCCTCTGAGACTTCCACTAAAATCCCTGCCTTGGGAAACAGATAAACCCCCTTAGAAGGAAGTACCCACTCCCTCTCTCTACCCTTTTCCCTCTCTCCTTCCTCCAGGCATGTTTGCTTTGTTTTTATCCTAGCTCCAAAGACTCTTCTTTTGCCTCTGGAACATCTTTCCTGAATCCACAGTCCAGCTGACTCATTTCTACCATGGCTCATTTCTACATCTGTTAGTTTCTAAATAAACTTTCCCTTGTACATGAAATAAAAAAAAAAAAAATAAGGATAGGTCTTTCATATAAGGTAAGCGCACTTTGACCAGCATCTTGGGTATACAGAAAGATGGTTAGAACACCAAATATCTAGAGATTTCCCTGTGCTCTGTTGATATATTGGGTAGCCTTTTAGGGCCAGTCAATCCAACAGGAAGGAGACTAGTCCAGAACAGCAGAATTGGAGCCTCAAACCATATTCCTGCCCATTGGTTCCCTTACAAACTATCTTAACCACTCTTATTTTTAGCTTTATAAGCCTTTTGTAATGTTGTGGTTTGGGGCTCTATAGTAAGAAGAATTTCATGAGAATTAATGAAAATATCATTCTTATCTCAGAATTAGAAGATACACTTAAATATGTGTAGTTATTCCTAAGACAGGACTCCAACTCAGATTCTGCAAGGTCACTGAGTAAAGAATGAGAACTTTGTGCTTAATTTAATTAAAAAAAAAATTTTGTTTATTTCAGAGAGGAAGGGAGAGGGGGAGAGAGATAGAAACATCAATAATGAGAGAAAAATATTGATTGGCTGCCTCATGCAGGCCCCAAACTGGGGATTCAAGCCTGCAATCCAGGCATATGTTCTGACTGGCAATGGAATATTGACCTCCTGAGCCACGCCTGCCGGGAACCATGTTTAATTTCAGATAGTGTAATATTAGTTAAAAGGCATTTATTGACAGACTTACATGCTAAAATACTTCTCTAGGTTTTAACAGGAGTTATTTCAAGAGGATAAAGTAGTGGCAGAAATGTAAATTGATTGCTCACTGTTGAATATATTTGTCGAAGGTTGATGTCATTATCTGTCAGGTGTAATTAAAGCAAAAAGGAAGAAGGGTGGGATGGAGAGAAAAATCAATAGAATGGTAGAAAGGAAAAAAGAAGTAAACATTTCCATCAGCACTGAAAACCAAAATTGATAGAATGACATGTTTCAGAAAGTCACAGACAAAACCATCACAGACTACATCTCAACTTTTTTATTTTATTTTATTTTATTTTTTTTGTCCCACTTGCTCATATCTCATACTCCCAAATAGGCACATCCAAGGCAAGGAAGAAATTCAGAATTATGTGATAAAGACAAAGATACAGACAAAAGGAATTTTGATTTTGAAAGGATTTGTTCAAAAATGTGATAATGGCCCTAGCTGGTTTGGCTCAGTGGATAGAACATTGGCCTGAGGACTAAGGGGTCCAGGGTTCGATTCTTGTCAAGGGCACATGCCCGGGTTGTGCGCTCAATTCCCAGTGTGGGATGTGCAGGAGGCAGCCAATTATTGATTCTATCTCAGCATTGATGTTCCTATCTCTCCCTCTCCCTTTCTCTCTGAAATAAATTTTTAAAAAATCTCAAAAATGTAATAATGATTATAATTAGCATCTACCAAGGGTTTAGTAAATGGCAGATATTAAGCAAATTGAATTATACTCATTAGGCCATTTATCCTCTTTGTTGTCCTATGAGATAGATATAGCCATTATCCTCTATTTCAGGTAAAAATAAAAAGCTCAACAATTATAACTCATCTCTTTCATAAATGCAGTGAGCTGCATATCACAAAAATCCAAACTGGTATTCTTCAATTCTAAAACTTGGACTATTAAGCCCAATTCTATAATAATATTTTGTGAAGATAACTAAAGTCTATGAAAAATATAGTGCTTTACAAAAGGCTAATATTATTGTACAGTGCTGGGTATTTCCTAAAAAATAACATACATTGGAAATTTTTTCTTTGGTTTAAGAAAAGTTTGTTATATTTTTCTGGTTATATATATAATACAGCCATATAGAGCAGTCTTCATAAAAATATTTTCTATTCAAAATACACATTTCCAGTAACCTTTGAAAATATACACCATTAACTTATTGCTAAATATTTATCCTAACACCCTTAGGGCCAGATATATTTGTGGAGTAAAATTTTTTTGAAGTTTAGAAAGGTGAGATAATTAAATACCATAACTGATGCATTACCAGTATGGACCAGGGAACCACCCCAATATCTATTAAAGTAATATTTCTTCAGCAAACCCATGTACATATTTGTAATAATTAGAATAAATAAGAACAACAAATCACCTCATGTCAGTTTATGTCAAAGTTTGCTGCTAAATAAGTTCAAAACCAATTGGGTTTTTGGCAATACATTATAAAAAATCCAGAGCTCTATTTCCCAGAATTTTGGATAAGTGATTATGGACCTACAGTACACATTTTTTTCTCTGTAATCTGAACTTTTTCACTTAATCGTCTCCATAAAGATGCATTTTTGTGTTATCGCATAGTGAATCACATTACTCATTTTAATAACTGCATATTATTCCATTTTATTGATGTACCAAAGTTTATTGCTAGTGATAAAAATTAATTTTGGTTATTTGTCAAACTGATTTTGACCTCTTTCATCCATCACTTAACTCTCATCATCTGTCATGATATGAATGGCCCATGATTCAAAATGTTTTTATTAGGCCACTTTCCTGGACACATTTCTTATATAATAATTCAAAAGCTAATAATCTCCTGAATGTGCTCAATAACTTCACATCTTTGTGGCAAAAATGTAAGCCATTTTATGAAGTAGAGTGTTATATTGTAAGAAACTCAAAGGCAGAACAGCTTGTATTCTAACTGGCTTTCTTTCTAGCCTAAAATAGTTGTGGCTTTGGCAACTTCTTAGGCTATCTCAGAATAAATGATTTCATCTTTTTATTTTATTGTTTAAAGTATACATGATCTCACTCATTTATGGAAAATAAAGAACATTATAACTTGATGAACAAAAGGATAGACACAGAAGC
This sequence comes from Pipistrellus hanaki, assembly GCF_964339955.1. Taxonomy (NCBI): domain Eukaryota; kingdom Metazoa; phylum Chordata; class Mammalia; order Chiroptera; family Vespertilionidae; genus Pipistrellus; species Pipistrellus hanaki. Next base: position 71,893,685 of record NC_140511.1, read on the forward strand.
AGTAAAGCACTCAACAGACTATCAAATTACAGCGGGAAGGCTGGGGAGTGTTGGGGGCAGTGGCGGGGGGGAAGAAGTCAACCAAACCAAAGGACTTGTATGCATGCAGATAAGCACAACCAATGATTTCATCTTTTTAAATGGCAGAAGTTTTAAATAGTTGTTAAAAGGATATGAGTATAATGCAATGTTTTCTAAATGTTTTCTGAATATGGGGCACAGAAAACTTTTATCTTTGAGCCATATTGAGCTCAGTGGTAGCCAACCAGCTTGACAGCTCTGGCTGCTTCAGGATCCACCCTAAAAAGTTGGGGGATCAATACTCCCAGAATAACACTTGAGAGGTTTGTTATCAAGTATTAATAAAGTCAATCTGACTGCCATACAAGTGGGTTACTATTTGAGCTCAGTAATAGTCTTGTAGAATCAATTAATTTTCTACTTCCTTGGGAGTAATGGCTCATTGAAAGTTGATTTTTAAAACTAGGGCACATGGACCTGAAGAAGGTAGAAGGAAAGTCTGTGTTGGTTCATTGACTTGTTGGGTATCAAGACTTTAACTCTCTTGCCGGGACCGATTTGGCTCAATGGATAGAGCATCGGCTTGGGGACTGAAGGGTCCCGGGTTCGATTCCGGTCAAGGGCATGTACCTTGGTTGCGGGCATATCCCCAGTAGGGGGTGTGCAAGAGGCAGCTGATCGATGACTCTCTCTCATCGATGTTTCTAACTCTCTATCTCTCTCCCTTCCTCTCTGTATAAAAATCAATAAAATATATTAAAAAAAAAAAGAAAAAAAAAAGACTTTAACTCTCAAGTTGCTCTCTGACCCTCAGTCTATAGGTTTACCATGTTGTATAACATGTTCCAGTTTCAGCTACTTTGTCCAAACTCTAGCAAGTAGAGGCAAAATAAGAGAAAAGATTTAACCATTTCCCTTAAAGAACACTTTCTAGAATTTATAATTAAAATGCTTGCTTGCATCTCATTGGCCAGAAGTTAATCTTGCAGTCTTTATCCCAAATGCCATGTGCCCTGCTCAAGTGTCTGAACTTTATTATAAAAAAAAAATAAAAAAAAATGAGGGAACAGATAATATGGAAAAACTATAATTATTGTTATCATAGATGCAGTAAGCATACATAGCTCTAAAATAAATGAAATGGACACTTTATTATTCTACTTACCATTTGATTTACAGACTTCACTACATTAATTGTAAATTAAAACAGGAGTTAATGCATGGGACATAGTCAAAGGGTCCATATTAAAAAATAACTCTTTAAAAACATATTTTTATTGGTTTCAGAGATGAAGGAGAGAGAGAGAGACAGAACATCAATGATGAGAGAGAACCATTGATTGGCTGCCTTTTGCATGCCCCACACTGGGGATTCAGCCCACAATCCAGGCATGTGCCCTGACCGGGAATTGTGATGCTCAGTCACTGAGCCACGCTGGCTAAGCTAAACCATCACTCTTATAACCAAGTGCTGAGAGAAGTTAAAGTCATTTAACTTCACTGAGCCTCTAATACATCATCTGCAAAGTTCATAATTATACTAAGTAAAACTTATTTAATCTTCTAGATCTAGATAGAATTCTGAAGTTTGGGCAATATGACATAACTGTCATCAGATATCACTGAAAATAATTACTTGTAAATTATTTTATGTTATTTTTCTTTGTCTTTAAATTACTTTGCAGATTTGGTTAGAAGTATTCTCTCCAGCAGGGTGATAGTATTTGAAAGGAATATATTACTCTAAGTGTTTTATGACTAGAAAAAAATAGTTTTTTTTTATATTCTATAAACAATGTAAGATGAATAAGTAATTTAAAAAGCTTGACATTAGTTAAGGACCATGTGAAAAGAACTATACCAAAACATAGCAATTCCTGTAATTTACTTTTCCAAAACACCATGACTTTTCCATTTCATTTTTTTTTTAAATATATTTTATTGATTTTTCACAGAGAGGAAGAGAGAGTGATAGAGAGTTAGAAACATCGATGAGAGAGAATCATCGATCAGTTGCCTCTTGCACACCCCCTACTGGGGATGTGCCTGCAACCAAGGTACATGCCCTTGACCGGAATCGAACCCAGGACCTTTCAGTCCGCAGGCCGACTCTCTATCCACTGAGCCAAACCGGTCCCGGCATGGCCTTTACCATTTCAAATAGTCAGCTATATATAAATGTAACAGTAATTATGCAAAAACAAAGGTAAAATCTATATAAGAACAAAATGTTTCATGCTAAGTCCATAATCATTCTAGACACAGACCTTACACCCTTTACAAAAATGAAATCCAAGTGGGATAGACCTAAATATAAAATGCAAAACTAAAAAATTCCTAGAAGATAACACATGAGAAAAACTAAATTACCAGGATATGGTGATGAGTTTTTAAATATAATACCAAATGCACAATAGATGAAAGAAATAATTGATAAGCTGGACTTCACTAAAATTAAAAGTTCTGCTCTGCAATACATTGTCAAGGGATTAAGAAGACAAACCACATATTGAGAAAAAAATATTTTCAAAAATTACCTGATAGAGGTCTGCTACCAATAATATACAACAAAAAAGTTCTTAAAACTCAACCAAAAGAAAACAAACAACCTGCATAAAAGCTGGCCAAAGACCTTAACAGACACCTCACCTCACCAAAGATGATATACCGATGCAAATAACCATAGGAAAATATTTTCTACTCATCTCTTCTCAAGAAAACACAAATTAAAGAACAATGAAATAACACTTCTTACCTTAAAGAATGTCCATATCCAGAACATTAATACAACCAAATGCTGACCAGGATGTGGAACAACAGGAACTCTCCTTCATTGCTAGTGGGAATTCAAAGTGGTACATCTACCTTAGAAGCAGTTTGCCTGTTTCATTCAGAAAATATACTCTTATCATACTAATCTGGCAATCATGCTACTTGATCTTTATTCAAAGTAATTGAAAACCTATGTCCACACAAAGACCTACACGCAGATATTAATGAAGCTTTATCCACAGTGCCAAAATTGGAGTTACCAACCTGTCATTAATGGATAAATAGATTGGGGTACATTGAGGAAGCGGAGTATTATTCACCTATAAATAGAAATGAGCTAATACATCTTGAAAACACAGTTGAAATGCATATAATTAGGTGAAAAAGGCCAATCTGAAAAAAACTACCTACAGTATGATTCCACCTACATTATATTCTGGACAAGGTAAAACTATAGAGACAGGGGAAAAGATCAAGGGAGGGAGGGAGCACAGAGGATTTTATGCCAGTGAAACTCTTGTGCTTAATACAATAATGGGAGTACTTGTCATTATACATCTAGAAATGATCCATAACACACTGAGTAATTTTAACAAAGGAGGCATATTTTAAAAAATTAGTAGCACATGTTGCTCTTTTCTCTAACAATTCCTCTTCTGTCTCCAACAGTTTTTTGTTTTTGTTTGTTTGTTTGTTTGTTGTTGACTTTGGTTAATCCTCACTTTCCCCTTTATTTTTAGAGAGAGTGAAAGGGGGAGGGAGATACAGAGAGAATATTGATGTGAGAGAGACACATCGATTGTTTGCCTCCTGCATGCTCCCTAATTGGGGTCAGGGAACCTGCAACCAAGATACATGTCCTTGACTGGACTGAAAGCCAGGACCCTTTGGTCCAAGGCCAATGCTCTATCCACTGAGCCAAACCAGCTAGTGCTTAAATTGCCATTTTGGAAAAGTTCACTCATCAATGTTATATGTTTCATGTTTGGCAAACAGTTTTATTTTGTATATCTTGATATGAGAATGGACAGTGTATTTCTCATAGGAATCAGCCATTATACTTAAAAAATAGAGAAGTTTGTGAGCAGGAAAATATTTATTTCTTTACTTCAATTTCTCCAGATGAATTTGTTTTTAGGCATATAGGTTTTAGCTGTTTTCACAATTTAACAAATTGCTTTCAAGTTCTTGCTATTTTTATACAAGATCTTGAGGATCATCTGGGTATAACATTTATAGATGTTTTGACTCTCATCAGCCACCAGCCATGCATAGATTTAATTAGCATTTTAGGAAAGTTTTAAAAGGGTCTGATGAGCATTTCAAGTATAATTTTGTCTTAACAAAGTGCTATTTGTGTATTCTCAATCTGTAGAGAAGTGAATTTCTAATAAAACCTACACTTTCCCAGGTCATTGCAAAACCAGCAGTTAGCCAAGTCAGAGCATTGGGTAAAGTGCTTTTGTAAACATACTTTTGTGATTATAAAAAATGCAAATAAGTAGGATTAGTTGTTTGCATGTGTGTGTTCAATGCAATCTTTTATTCTAATGTCTTTCCAATAAATTTAAAATGAAAGAGGTACAAAGAAAAAGCCCCTCAGAATTTTATTTTGACACATAAAGATTACATATGATAAAATCAATTAACATATGTACAGTGCTTAAAAAAAACTACTTGACATATAAAACACACTACATAAATGAATGTTAAAAATGCCTTTAAACACAAAATTGGTTAATCATGTTTTCGATGTTTCATAAAAATGTTATCATTTGGGTCCTCTAAATGTGGCAACTTTTCAAGCTCTGGGTTTTTTTTTGTTTTTGTTTTTTTATGTATACAACTAGCTTATTGGACTTTGAAGACCTGAACTATAAGGGGTAGACCAAGAAGAGCAATTTTATTGTCCTCAACATTGACTTCCTCTCTTCACTTCTACCTTCCAACCCTTTCCCATTCACTAGACTGCCCCTGGCTCTGCCTCCTAATTTGGTAAACACAGTTAATCTGCTATTGGCACCCTTTGTTTTTGAAAGATGCTCACATGCTTGTCCTTTCTCTCAGGAATTGCATTTTTGGATTATTTAAACCCTCCCCTGCCTCCTACCATCACCATTTATACTGACACACCTAGATAGAGTCCTCTAACACCTTCATTTCTGATATGGACTCTCTCATTACACTGCTGATGTGAAGAGTATTTCTGGATGAGAGAAAAATTGTTCCAAACCCAAGTCTTGACTGGGAGAGATTTTATTTTCCATCTTCTTTTGGGGTGGAGGCATTTACCTTGCCTTGTGACTATCAGTGGACATGCAGTTCAGTCTCAACCATCTCTCCACCTTTGGACTCTTCCAAGCAAAATGTATACACTTGTTTTTCTGTCCTTCATACTTTGGATAACATGTGAGATGCTTTCTAAGTACATATTTAGAAGGCCCAATACTTGGCTTAAGGAAGGATACTTCCTATTCTTATCTTATAAAAAAAAATATATTTTACTGATTTTTTACAAAGAGGAAAGGAGAAGGAGATTTAGAAACATCGATCAGCTGCCTCCTGCACACCCCCTACTGGGGATGTGCCGGCAACCAAGGTACATGGCCTTGACCGGAATCAAACCTGGGACCCTTCAGTCCACAGGCCAAAGCTCAATCCACTGAGCCAAACCAGTTAGGACTCCTATTCTCATCTTGATGGAGAATGGAGAAAGAGGCAGTTAGTCATTCAATAACTCTTTTTTTTGAAACCCTCACTGAAACCAGTTTGGCTCAGTGGATAGAGCGTCGGCCTGTAGACTGAAAGGTTCCAGGTTCGATTCAGGTGAAGGGCATGTACCTTGGTTGCAGACACATCCCCAGTACGGGGTGTGCAAGAGACAGCTGATCGATTATTCTCTCTCATCTATGTTTCTATCTCCCTATCCCTCTTTCTTCCTTTCTGTTAAAAATCAATAAAATATAAATATTTTTTTAAAAAGAAACCCTCAATATGGGACACCCTCATATTAATCTTACCCTACCACCACCCCTGGGTAAAGGGTCAGTTATCCGCAAAGCCAAGAGTCATTCTGATGGCAAATCTTGCACAAACATTTTTATTTTAAAATATAGCATTTTAGCACTTTACTGTACTTAATTTGAAGACTTTACCCATTACCAAGATATCCAAACAGTCCATTTTTAACATTTAATGAAGTGTGCTTATAAATGATGTCATCAGTGTTATCAAAGATACCATCAAGAATGCTCCTTACAGACATACCAGAAGCAAGTTCAATAGATTCTTATTTTATTGATTTTTTACAGAGAGGAAGGGAGAAAGATAGAGAGCTAAAAACTTCAATGAGAGAGAAACATCAACCAGCTGCCTCTTATTCACCCCCTACTGGGGATGTGCCCACAACCAACGTACATGCTCCTGACCGGAATCGAACCTGGGACCTTTCAGTCCACAGACCTACGCTCTACCACTGAGCCAAACCAGTTTCGGCTCAATGGATTCTTATAAATGACTTTAAAATAGAAATGACCAGCAAAGATTGTTCATCAAGGAATGAGAGAGCTCACTATCATAAAAAAAAAGAATGAAAATGTATTACTTACATATGGCATAATAAAATGAAACCATTCTTTACTGTGGAAAGATTGAAGTTTTGAGCTATATTTTATAAACAAAGAGTTTGAAAGACAAATGTTTAGAACTGAAAATGCCTTTAGAAATTGAAAACCATTGAATCTGTAGTGAATCTCCCTTAGCTGATTATTTCTGAGCTTTATGCTTTCATGACTAGCCCTAGAGCCTTTTTATGGGAAATAACTCATAGGTAAAGGATACATTCATCTCTTATTTCTAAGACTTCTTTTATTGTCTTAATAAACCACCCCAAGGTGTCCTGGAAATTAATTCATTTCCCATTTAAACTACAGCTCCTACCTGATTCTCTTACTAAAATCCTTTGCCAGATTACCTCTGATTGTTCATTTGTAATATGTAGTCTCTGCATTAATAAACTACTCTTATGTTGAGTGGTACCCACAGAGCATACGTTTGGTTTTCTGCATGTCTCAACAATCATCATAAATATTGATTACCTGTTAACTGAAGGATTTACATTATTTGATTCATTTGAAAAGTGTTCACAGTGTTTCACATTCTGGTGATGAATTTACTACAGTGTGCAAGTTTTTAAAAAAATATATTTTATTGATTTTTTACAGAGAGGAAGAGAAAGGGATAGAGAGTTAGAAACATCAATGAGAGAGAATCATGGATCGACTGCCTCTTGCACACCCCCTACTGGGGATGAGCTCGCAACCAACGTACATCCCCTTGACAGGAATCGAACCCAGGACCTTTCAGTCCGCAGGCCGATGCTCTATCTACTGAGCCAAACCGTTTTTGGCACAGTGTGCAAGTTTTAAAGCATTTTTACAAGCCTTACAAAGAATGAGGAAATGCTTTAACTCAGTATTAAACTTGTCATACTCTACCCAATATATTTATTTAATTCAGTTACTGAAATCCTTGTTTAGTCTAACTTGGGCCTTACCACAATATTTTAGAAAGAAAAAACAAAACTACTATAGGTAGTATTGCTTTGAGTAGCAAATGAAAGAATGAAATCATATTTGTGTATTCAAAATGAGGTTTATTAAACATGTAGTTCTCAGTTTAGCTGAACATGTTTCAGTACTAGTGGCATCTGCTTTATATTATACTAGTGGCCTGGTGCACAAAATTCATGCACATTAAAAAGGAATTAGAGGAAATATTTTAATATTGCTGTTTGCCCTTTCTCTATAATAGAAGTGTCAGAGATGAAAGAAAATTAATAAAATGTATATAGAAATATCCCTCCTGTCAGTGTCTGGGACATGCCATGGGAACTAGAGTCAGTCCCTGCCCACCACCCACCTGTGCTTTCAAAATGCAGCAGACCCAAACCAGGCCGGCCCCACCCCCATTGGGTGAGACCCAGACCTGGCCAGTCTCACCCCTGCCCAGCCCTTCTGGGTGGGGGCACAGACTTAAATACCCAGGCTTGGCACCAGGTGGGAGTGCAGCTTCAGGTCCCCTGACCCAGAACCAGGGCAAGGGTGCTGCCTGATGTCTCCTGTCAAGCCCTGCTGGGCAGGGCCCATGGCCTGAGGTCCCCTATTAAGCCTCACAGGGTGGGGTGTGTGGTCTGAAGTCCTTCGCCTCAGCCAGGCACCTTGCAGTCTCAGGTTCCTGCTGTTTGGTCGTTATGGCATCCTGGCTAATTTGCACATTCCTCCATTATATAGATAGATAACTTTATTAAACTTTTTACTTATTGGAGTTGAAAATTTTTTTTCCAGTTATGTTATGTAAGCCCCAGATTAATTTCTTGAAGACATCCAAAAATGTTGCAAGCACCTACATTACAGTTAACAAAGGCTATTGTATTTAAAAACATAAAATGAAAAACAGGCTTTTTGTTAAGGCATTGGTCAAGTTTATTTGGGTTCAAATCTGACAAACTCTTTGTGTCCCTCAATTCTAATTTATCTGTATGACTCTGAGAAATTTTTAATTACTTAAAAAATGTATAAGCCAGATTTCTTTATAATGGAAATAAATATTTATTTACACTGAGATGGTGTACAAAAGATTTAAAAAAAAAAAACCAAGAAGCTAATTTCATTATGATTTCTAGAACAGCATTTCTCAAAGTAAAATATAAAAATCACCTGGGGGTTTTGGTAAAATGTAGATTCTGACTCGGTGGATCTAAGGTAGGATCCAAGAGCCTTGCAATGGGGAAATATGGAGGGACATCTGTAATACTTTCAACACTAAAAAAATATCCTGTTGAGCCAGCATGGTTCAGTGGTTGAGTATCAACCTATGAACCAGAAGGTCATGGTTCATTTCTGATCAGGGCACATGCACAGTTTTCTGGCTCGATCCCCAGTGGGGAGCATGCAGGAAGCAGCTGATCCAGGATTCTCTCTCATCATTGATATTTCTCTCTCTCTCCGTCTCCCTTGCTCTTTGAAATATTCATTTGAATATATATTAGAAATGTATACATTGAAATATATATATATTAGGAAAGATCATGCATTTCAAAGAAGCTCTCTGTAGGTCCTTACACTTCCCTGTGAGTAGCAAGGTCCTAGAAGGCCCTCATTAAGTAGTATCCTTTCTACTTTTATAATAAATACTTCCTAGAGAAGCTGAAATATTCTCCTTCCATACAGAAAACAACCCCCATCTCATCTCCATATTTATGGTGTACTAAATAATCCATTAATCTCAATTGTGTATTCAGATCTCACAAAGGAGTTGGCAGGTGTCAAAAATAATCATGGACTAGAAATACTCATGTCAGAAGGAAGTTTTGCTACCTGTGACTCAAGTTCTAAATTTAAAAAAAAATATTTAAGCTTAAATCAGGTTTACAAGAGCAGAGACACAAACACAGATATCTGAAAGAGTTCCTTGCCGGGAGGTTTCATAGACCTTAGGAAATTCTGCAAAGAGGCAAAGATAGATAGACATTGTTCTTGCTGTTTGGATTATTTTGTTTACTTTAAGATACTATCTACCCAACCCAGTGCCATAAATAATGGGGAATTTGACAGAACATCAAATACCCCTTGAAGGTAATGTGATAAGATGTAGGCAGGGGAATGCTGAGAGACAGACGAAGAGACTTTAGGTAATCAGAATAAAAATGGCTGCCTGATGGGATTCCAGCAGCAAGAACCTCATTTGGTAAAATGTTTGATGACTTCTTACAGCATTAGAGCATTTGGTTTTATGCTGTGTGATATTAAACCGGTGACAGGCTGACCCTCTTCTCCCCCAAGAAGTTATCAGTCCTCAGTAGAAAAGTAATTCTGAGTCTGTCTTGCCAAAGATGAACTCATGAATCAGTGATGTGGGCAGAGGTGGCATCCCAGATAGCATTCTGAAAAATCCATTAAATTCTTTAGGAACGACTGTTTCTCTACTGCTGTCAGGTGCTATTATGCCTAAATCATGCAGTTCTATCTGGAAACCCGAGGTGGTCTGGAAGAGTGCCCTCAGGATCTGAAAGAAGAGAAAGCTATAAAAGTAAAAGTGCCAGGGAGACAGGATATTTTATTATTGTGCAAAGGTCAAGAAGAGAGATGTTGATCATGTCACTATTCAGTAACAGTTCCAAGCACCACATTTAATTTAGACCTGGGCGGTATTACACTGTTGATGAGACATGAAGTTTTAGAATCAATGAAAATATGTTCTAAATCAAATGTTAAGAATTACCAAACAAAGGGCTTCTAATGGCTATGGGGGTTGTGTGGGAAATAATAACATCTAAGAGATCCAACATTTTGAAGATCAGAATTTATTGGGCAAGTAACTTGTTTTATATTACTTAAAGACTCATTCCATATGACTACTGAATTTAACACATATAAGGGCAAGGATTTATTCATATATAACTATGCATGCTTGGCACTTAGTCTAGTCACAAGCACACAATAGTTGGTCAATAGTTAAAATGTATTCCACACATATGAAGAAGAAAGAATCAATTATTTTTATCATAGAGTTGATTATATCAACTTAATTTGGTATGATAAATCATGAGAAGAATTTTAAAAATGATACTTGTTTGAGGCTTTTTTTTTTTCTTGTTTATGTTTGCCATAGATAAAAGTTTTCTGCTTTTTAAATTGAGGTATAATTGACATAGCATTTATATTTGTTTCAGGTATACAATGTAATGCTTTAATATTTGTACATATTACAAAATAATCACCAAAGTAAGTCCGGTTAACCTCCATCACCATAATAATTACAGAATTTTAAAGTTTTGTTTTAGTTTATGGTGGTATAGGGATATAATTCTTTGTAGAATACTTATTATCAAAGTAATAATTTAAAGAAAATGGATTTTTTTTAAAAAAGAATTTGAATATATTAATTATATTCAGCAATATGACTAGTGACAAAATATACAAAACTCATGGATTTTATGTACTATAAAATATAAAATATCATCAAATAAAAATAAAATTGTATAGCAATGAAATTCCTAAAAGAAAGCTTCACAGATACATACACATACCCAGTGTTTAGATAAAGAAAAATGCACCACTTCTCATGAATGACATAAAAATGAAGAAGTCATATAGAATGAAGAATCATTATCTGGCAAAGAGAGAGAGGCAGGAATGAGAAAGATGGGGAGAGAAGAAATAAGAGCTCTTTATTATTAAAAACATATATTTTTTTATTGCTATCAGAGAGAAAAGGAGAGGGAGAGAGAGAAACATCAGTGAGAGAGAAAATAATTAATTGGCTGCTTCCAATGCATCCCCTACTAGGGATTGAGTCCACAATGCAGGTATGTGCCCTGACCAGGAATCCAACTGTGTTAATTGGTCAGCACTCAACCATTGAGCCACACCAGCAGGGCTAGGACTCTTTCTGATAGGTCCACACTAAGAATATTCTCATCAATAGTTGCCTATTTAGAAGCTTTCCCCAGTTTCTGTCCCTCAAAAATTATTTACTTTTTGGTATTTGTTGATGATGGAAGAATCTTACTCATTTACGTGTGCTGTAACATCTAGAAGTGCTTTCTCAATTCAATACTAATATTTAAAAACAGTTATATTAATTTCTAGGGTGTCTGTTTCAGGAGATGGGAGAATTACAAAGATCTGTTGTTCTTCTCCTTGGGTTCTAAGAGACAAGCATCTATATATATAAAAGCCTAAGTGACTGTTACAACTAGTCAACTGAATGACCGATTGACCAGTTGCTATGATGTGCACTGACCACCAGGAGGCAGATGTTCAATGCAGGAGTTGCCTCCTGGTGGTCAGTGTGCTCCCACAGCCAACGTCTCATAGCCGGCCAATCCCCCATAGTCCCTTCTCCTGGCTGGCCAGCTCCACTTGCCCTGATCACCAGCCAGACCAAGGAACCTCACCCATACACAAATTCCTGCACCAGACCTCTAGTCTAAATACAATGTACTTAGGTCTATCAATAGCATTTTAGGTTTCCTTTGTTCTCTCCTTTCTTCCACCTCTCACCAGCTATTTTTGCATAAAGACAAAGAATGGTACCTGGAACTGGAAGTCTCCTTTCAAATATCAGAGATGAATAAGAAGCCACTTGTTAATATGCATACTAGTGTTGAAATGGGATGAAGGGTTTGCACGAAATGTTTAAAAAGGTGAGCTGAATTATTTAGTTCCTCAGAGTTAGTATGGTCAGTTGTACCATCATCTCAGACCACATCAATCATGAAGATATGGCTCCCTGGTTCTACATTGCCTCAGAAGGAAGTGCCAGTGATACTGAACTGCCAGAGATCAGTCAGACGAGTGAATGATTTCATGTTCATAATGAATATAAAGATATATGAAAAATTCTGCCTAGAACCATTCCAAGCACAGTCACATTCCTAGATTAGGTCCAGGAGACAGAAATGTACCCTTCTATGTTTAAGAATTTTTGGAGAAAATATATAACTTTATTTCATTCAAGAGAATTATAGAGACTGAAAAGCATAGGCTGTCTTTTGCCTTTCTATAACACAATTTCAGCAATTCAGCACACATTTCTAGACTACTCCTTAGGGTTTTAGGTAATGTAATCCACTCCTTTAAAAGGCCTTGGGTTTTATAAATTTAATCTGGGGATGAAACACAGATACTAGAAGAATACAGTTCCCATGAGTAAGTGACTGAAGTGCACCATTTATTTAATTTTTTAATATATATTTTTATTGATTTCAGAGAGGGAGGGAGAGGAAGAGAGAGATAGAAACATCAATGATGAAATAAAATCACTGATAGGCTGCCTCCCTCAGACCCCATACTGGAGATCAAGTCCACCACCCAGGCATGTGCCCTGACCAGAATTAAACCATGACCTCCTGGTTCATAGGTCAATGCTCAACCACTTAGCCATGCCAGGTGGGCTGAAGTACACCATTAATATATGATTCAGCAAGCATGTGCTTTGGCATTCAGAGGCAATAAATACAGTGTGTAATGAACCCTTTTGACATGTTCTATCCTTATTGTAAACCTGTGTGTCCTATCTTTATGTTGGTTTGTTAACTATTTAAACTATTCCCAATGTATTTTTTTCCTGTCTTATTTATCCAGAGTTAGCATCTATTGCTGACAGCTAAGAACCCAGATTGACACACAATAAAAAAAATACTTATGTTCATATCATACATTCATTGTAGTTACAATCACCAATAAAATCACAAATAAGAATACAAAAAATCAACAATATTATTAGATATTATTCTGAAAACATGGATCTATTTAAAAAGAGTTTATATAAAAAGAGATCATTTTTGAGGAAAATTCATACTATAATTATTTATAGATGATATATTTATAAATTTAAGAAGCACAGAGAATATTACATTTTATATAATAGAATAAGAAATTCAGAAATATAATCAGATAGGTATTAATAAAATATATTTTTAAATAAAAAATTAAATACCCAAACAGAAGATAAATGGAAACAAATATTTCAAATGCATAAAATAAACACATGTTTTAGTACGTAATAAAATATATATGAATTTTCCTAGTCAGAAATATAAATGTCTACAAAAATTGAAATTAAGCAAAACAAAACATCAGTAAAAAACTCTACCAAGCCTTTTAAAATCTGAAAGAAATGAGAGGTTTGATATGCTTATACATGAATACTTAAGAAAAATAAATCAGCTTAAATTTTATGGTTTAGCAATAGCCACAGATTTGGTAGGTAAGGATATTATTTATCTTATTGCTCAATTTGTCCTAGTTTTGAACACTGGGAATTACTTCAGTTGGCTTCTGTGTTCCTTTAGCACATCCATATCAGTATGAAACTTCTTGAGCACTCTTTGACTTACTGGCTCTACAAGAGGCTGCACATCATCATGTGTATTTCTTTCTATTTTTTAGTTGAATTTGTGTGGCATTGGTTAATTCTTGCTTCAGTCCTAGAACCAGCAGTTTATCTAAGGAGTCCTGGACTCCTTTATAGAATATAGTATTAAAAACTTAGCCCTAGCTGGTTTGGCTCAGTGGATCTAGTGTTGGCCTGCAGACTGAAGGGTCCAGGTTCCACTCCAGTCAAGGGAACATCCTGAGGTTGCGTGCTGGATCCTCAATAGGGGGCATACAGACGCAGCCAATCAATAATGATTCTCTCTTATCATTGATGTTTCTCTCTTTCCCTTCCTCTCTGAAATATATAAATAAAAGGTTACTAATAAAAGAGTACTATGCTAATTAGACCAGGTCCACCAGACATCTTCTGGTAGTCCTTTGGGACAAAGCTACAGTGGCAGGGGCCGAGGCAGAGGTGATTAGGGCTGATCAGGCCGGCAAGGGAGGTTGGTTAGGGGTGATCATGACTGCAGGGGAGGGTGGTTAGGGGCAATCGGGCCAGCAGGTAGAGGGGTTAGGGGTGATCAGGCAGGCAGATAGGGAGGCAGATTGGTTGGGGGCGATCAGGCAGGCAGGCAGGTGAGTGGTTAGGAGCCAGTAGTCCTAGATTGTAAGATGAATGTCCAGCAGCTAGTCTAACATCCTGCAGGTATCAGGTCTAAACCAGCACTTGATCCCGAATTGAAGAGAGTGCAGACTTGGCTAAGGGACCACAAACCCCCACTCCCAATGTACAAATTTCATGCACAGAGTCATATATATATATATGTATATGTATATGTATATATATATATATATATATATATATATATATATATATATATATAACAACTCCATATCTGAGTGCTATATCACATTTTACACTTTTTTCTTCTTAGCTATTTATGGATTCACAATGAAATGTAAAAATAACACATAATTCTGCAGACTTATCATAAAGCCTCTACCCAACAGTAATATTAAAAAAAAAACACAACACTATAGAATCTTATTATAGCCAGAGAACTATATTGTCACTATTACATATTTAATTATACAAAAATATATTTTTGAATTATTAATGACTATGTGAATATTCACTTGATTGAACACAAGCTGAAATATAAATAGATATAGGATTATCTTTTGGAACCCAGAGTTGATAAAGCCTAGTCATTCATAAAATAAATGAAGTTCCAGTCATTAGGATGCTCTGAGAAACTAAGAATACTATTTGATCTCCCTTCTACATTTCAAACATAGACACACACACACACACACACACACATACACACGTTCTTCCATTGATGGTTGGTTGAATTTCCTTGCTATTCAGGAAAGGAATATTCATATATATTCATATATTCAGGAATATTCCTTCCTATTTGTGATATTAATTATCCTGAGACTTTCTGATGAATTTTCTTTATTATTAATACCAAGTAAGAGTTGGACATTATAAGAACCTTCCTTTCCAACATGTTCCTAAGATTGTTAAACTTTATTTTTATTGTTGACACTAAAATTAATTTCCCTACTATTTGACTATATGGAATTGAAATCTTCATAGGAACATTTTTTTTCCTTGAGAGAACAAAGAAAAAATTAAATAACAAAAAAATCATAACACTGTGTCTCTATATGCCCCCTTTGTTCCTATGAAAAAATACCAACCCTGCATTGTGGCTGTTAGTTTAGTTAGCCCTTAATTTTCTATTTTGGTTAAAACTCTTTTCCCTCAAGTAAATAGCAGAATGGTGATGACATCCTTCAGGTAAGTATCTGCTCCCCTCTGAATACCCATCATTGGCTTGGTCTGACAATGATGAGCTGACATTACTCCCATAGTAACAACCCAGACAATAAAAATTGAATATGAACCTTGACAGGGAACGAACTACAATGGTAAAGGGACAGTAACTTTCACCAGCTTTAACATTTTTACACTAATCAGTGGTATTCTAGATATAAATTAACCAAATAATTCAGATGGATTATTTAGCGGAGAGATATATAAAATTAAAATAATAAAATTAGCACTATTATAGTATTTTTACTTTCTGAATTTAAGCTGCAGGAGGAAAAAACTTGTAGAAATCTAAATGCATCATTTTCAACACAGTATGGCATTTTACAGACTTGAAATAAACTCTTGTCACTGCCTAAAGTAACTGAGTTAAAAATAGCTAATAATGTAGTTAGAAAAGATAATGGAACTCCCATATTTCAATTTTAATTAGATTTTAACTTAGTCATTCCTTGTTTTCCTTAACAACATTTAGAACAGGGGTCTTCAAACTTTTTAAAGTGGGGGCCAGATCACGGTCCCTCAGAGAGCTGGAGGGCTGGACTATATGAACTACTAATTCCTACTGTAACACCTCGGCTGCGCTCACTGCCCAAAAAACCTGGCGGGCAGGATCAGACTCCTCTGCGGGCTGCATGTGGCCCGCGGGCCGTAGTTTGAAGACCCCTGATTTAGAATTTGAAAAGCAGTCCTTGCCAAATAAATAAAGAGCAAAATCAAGTGAGAAATTCAAAGCCTCCTATTTCCAACTCTGGCTGTGATATGTCATCATGCATTATAGCCATAATTTATGAGTAAATATTAAAATAAATACTAGGCAATGAAATCATGATAGTTTATTAATGATTTACAATATTATCTGAAAGACATGAAAGTTTATAAAACAAGTATTTTAATTAAAACTCTTTTTTTTCTAACAGGAAAATTAAACTGGAGTCTACTATGGAATGAATGATAATAATAACAGGCTCTATCATTTGTTTTACAATCAGTTCTGTAGTGTATGCAAACAGAGCTAAGAAATGATAATGGCTGAAAATAAGTAGCATTCTCCTAAAGAGAAAGGTTTAACTGTGATCTAAAAACAATCTCGTGAATAATAAAATGGAGAATTTGAGGGTAAGTTTGTGACTAAAAGAATCAAATAGGTGTTTAGTTTATTTTGTTGATGTCACTGTGATATATTTCTACCAATTACTTGTTTAATTTTATTGCCTCCAGTCTATTCCTAAAGATAGCCAAAGTGAACTGCATTCTTTGCTCAGTCTCATTCATTGGGTCACCTAAAATAGTTACTAAAAACAGCTACAAAAGGTGGGAAAGTTTTATGAATTAATTAAACAACACCATTGATAAGATCTCTGACTTTCATACCACAACAGACTAATTCTATTTCCTTTTCTTTCATTCGTGCATACTGTTTGTAAAATTCTATGTTATACTCTATAGAATTCTCACTAGAATGGGAATCTGAAGACACTTCCTGACCTTGGAGCTATGGTAGTCTTTTGTTTTTTGTTTTTTAAGGTCTTCTTTTTGTCATATTAAAGTCTCTAATTTTCTGATTCTATCCAAAATAAAATAAAAAAAACACACTAATTCAGCCATTAGTTACAATTTCACCAAAATAATTAACAAACACCAACATTGTGTTTTTACACATAAAGACCAGCATATGGAAGAGCAGATGGAATATAGTGGGTTATTTTTAATCTGGGACTTTCAGATATGTAAGTCTGACCCATATCCTATTGTAGTTTCTTTTTTCATAACCATGATTATTTAAAAATAGTATAAAGCAAAAGAAATGAGTTAATTTATGCAAAGCATTTAGAACAATGTCTGGAATATAATAAACCCTTAAAAAAAATTTTAAAAACTTTGTTATTATTGATTTTAATCATCACCCAAGTATATACTTAGAGAGAGGAAGGGAGAGAAAGAAAGAGAGAGAAACAGTGATTGGTTGCCTTTCTTTAGCTCCATAACTGGGGATCAAGCCTGAAACTCAAGTATTTACCCTGACCGGAAATTGAACCAGCAACCTTTAGGTGCATTGAACTATGATCAACCAGTTGAGCCACTCTGGCCAGGGATAGTCAACTCTTAATAAGCGTTATCTATAATTCTATAATCCACCTTATGTCGGAGTAACTTTTATAGACAGTAAACAGCACTATTTAGGTTTCAATTCATGAAAAACTAAGCTCTTTCCTCTAAAATGTGCCAATATTCAACATTCTATAGTACAAAAGAATATGTGCAGGTACTCTCAACAGAGTGCCCTTGATGACTTAGACAATATTAATGTCTTTGGAAGGAAAGAGAGATTAGGCATAACTCAATCAAAATAACATACAGCGAAAATGATTATTTTAAAATACCGATACCAGTAGTGGAAGCCAGACACTGATAATTACAAGATTCATTTTGGCAGCACAATATGTTTGCTAAGGAGATGAACACATTATAAACCCATTTTCCTAATGCATACAAATTCCATTCCAAGCTAAATGTGTTCTTATGCATTCTGCTTTATTCACAAATATAAAAAGGACTTCTTATTTAGGCAATGCATGTTTCTTGTTTTTTTTATTGCTGGCTTTTTTTTTTTTTTTGCTTGTTTGCTTTGAAAAAAGATTTTCTTCCATATTGCAAAACAGAAAAGTTAAGCACAAAATGTCTTAAAAGAAACCTGACTTTAAAAAATATACACTCTTTCACTTAGAAACAAAAGTATTTAAAATGAAATATATATATAAATATATATCTCGCAGCTAATGCCAGACAAATTAAGGAACCTTGCTATGCTCAGAAAAGAGAACAGAGACCCAAGAGACAGTCTTAGAAGCCACAGCAGATGGCCTTGCTAAGCTAGAGCAGGCCAATTAAGTTCGCATTTGAAGCACTCTGTTACCCCTGGAGGACAGAGACAAGAAAGCAAGCGAGAGGCTTGAATGTAGTAACTGCTCAGGTTGCAGAGCTATGAAAAGCATGTCCCTGGGAATGAGATGCTTTTCATTTGCACTGTGACTTTTTTTTGTGCCTTGTGATCAGCAGTCGGGGACTGTGGACTAAGCGAGTGTTATTTTAATGTTTCAAAGGAGCGCAAACGAAGCTCGGTTCCCTGTTGCTGTGTTGTCACTTAGTTCACATTTACTCCATGGGACACCCACCTTTTCAGCAGCCCTAATACCAGGGCTCCTCTAGGAAAAAACCCAAAGGCAAAGAAGCGAGCATGTCACCAAAGACTTTTAAGCAGCTTCTTGGAGAGTTGGCTTGAATTGATCTTTGGAAAAAACAGTTTTTAAATAGTAATGGTTTCTCTAAGCTACCTGCTTTCTAAAAGTACTTGTATATGAGGAAAAGGAAAGAATCCATCACTATAGTGGGAAACTGCTTTGATGATGTCTTACAAACAGCTATGGACGGAGGCAAATAATCTGCTTTTACTGTGTGGAGGTGCTGGAGAGGAGAGAAGCTACTATTATGCAAATATATCTAAATAGTTGCAGTCCAGGGCCCTGTTCAGTTGCTATCCTGAAAGCAAACACACAAAAACAACCCACAAGATGCCATTTTATTTTGCCCTATGAGACTAAAATTCTCAAGTAGTGTCATGACTTAAAAGCACTCAAGGCCGCTACTGAAATGTAAATGCCATTTGAGAAGGATGTTTCAAATTGATAAGCTGATCCATAGAGAGAGCAGAGGATGGGATATTTGTTAACCTCTGTTTGTCAGAGAACAAATCTGACAAATCTTTGGTACTTTCAATGTTATCCTCTTTCATTCTAAGGACTCATATACAGAGTAGCTAGCATTATTTCCATTTGAAGAATGAAGAAACTGAGGTTCAGTGAGCTTAAATAACGGGCTTCAATTTGCATTGCTGGTAAATTAATCAAGATATTCATTCTTTTAAGATCAAATAACAGGTCCTTTTCACTATACGGCTTCCCTAGCAGGGAACTTAAGAAAAATATTGGGGCCACTATGTATTACAGGTAATAGGGCGGCAGATGTCAAGAAATGCTAAAAGCACTGTTATTGGGGATACATTTTAGTAGTAATTAATGAATGGGGAAACCGTTAGTAGTTTTCCTGAAGAGGCTAGAAGAAGAATGTTCAACAGAGGCATTTACATTTATGTGTTTGCTGTGGTCATTGGGTTTGGT
Source organism: Pipistrellus hanaki (assembly GCF_964339955.1). Lineage (NCBI taxonomy): Eukaryota > Metazoa > Chordata > Mammalia > Chiroptera > Vespertilionidae > Pipistrellus > Pipistrellus hanaki. Next base: position 71,913,385 of record NC_140511.1, read on the forward strand.
GGGATTCACAGACTTACGCCCCAAATGCTGGTATTCCTGAAGGCTTTGCAGGTATAGCAATGTAATCAAAGCTTCGTGCTTGCTGCTGAGATCCATAAACCCATCAGCACAAACTCCTAAGGTCTGGCTGCAGGATATAACTTCAGAGGATTTGTTGCAAATGAATGTATAAAGTTCTTAATTCCCAGGTTATAGAACAGAATCCAATCCATCTACACAAATACTTTATAAACCAGATGATTTAGGGCAAATATCTTTACTCATTGGCTTGTGAAAAAGCAAGTTGCTTAAATCTTTAAAAAAATATTTTAGGGGTGTAGGTGAGCGATATAGCCACTTGCATACGCACCAAGGATTCTGTGGGCCACATTTTCAAAATCACTGGATACCTAATGCCACTCTCGGTTCTAGAAAATACACTAAACAGTACACAACTCCTTACTGAATTCTAGAAGCACTTTCATATTCTCCAAAATAGAAATAAACTTAGCCTAGCTTGACATATTATTTTGTAAGCAAAGCAGTGTGTGATTGCACAGCCTCTGCATTAAGATTAAAAATTGGGCCCTAACTGATTTGACTCAGTGGATAGAGCATTGGCCTGCAGACTGAAGGGTCCCAGGTTCTATTCCGGTCAAGGGCATGTACCTTGGTTGTGGGCACATCCCCAGTAGGGAGTGTCCAAGAGGCAGCGCTCATCGATGTTTCTAACTCTATTCCTTGCCCTTCTTCTCTGTAAAAATCAATAAAATATATTTTTTTAAAAGATTAAAAATTGGTCTGAACACTGAGAGACAAAGGCAAATAGACACTCTCCAGAGAGTGTTTGTAGACTCTCCTCAGCTCCAGCGTGTTGGTGCTTGACAGTAATGGGGACCTGAGCTTTGTGGTTCATTTATCCAGGAAGTCTCTGTATTTTTCAATATTGATAACTCACTAATTATTTTTTTAAAATTCTATCTGAAACCAACAAGATGTCTGAATCCTTGCTGTAATCCTAGGGATCCCAATTTGTGATTTTACAGGTCTAGCTTGTTTAAAGCAATGAAAGGACGGTACAAAATATGAGATTAGTATAATTGCTTTCACAAATTTCATTTTTTCACAAATTTCACAAATTTCATGTTCTATTTCATTTCTACTTCAGCCCTGGATAGCAGGCAAAACAGACTTCTGTCTGATTGCAGATAAATCTGACTGCCATACAGTTTGTAGATAAAGATTTGGATGAGTGTCTGCTTTGGTGAGTTCAGTATGTTTTAACCGAGTCCCTAGGCCTCACTTCTTTCACCTGGAGATGGATCCTCTCTGCCAAGTCAACTGCACAGTTTAGCAGCTCCTGGTGAAAGAAGCGTCAGGAGAAAACATTTTCTCTCTCCTCCTCTGTTTCCTCCCCCATTTAATAGTTTTGCAAATCCACTCTGTGCTGTGCCAAGAAAATGCCATCTGCTTTGTACACAAAGGTAACAGTTCCCACCCTAAGTAAGCAGTTTTGCAAGCCTGTGGCAGGCATTTTTGGAAGGACAATTGCAGTTAGAAGCAAAGAATCCATAGCCTACATTTTGACATACCTTTTTCATTGAAGTTTTGGTGTATCTTTGTTTTCTTGGATCCAATTCTTACTAAACAGATGGGAACTTTAGGATCATCATCTCTACATGAGTTTTTTAAGAATATCTGAAAGTTTTTATTTTGAATCTATTATGATATGCAGGTATTTTGAGGGAGGAAATGGAGAAATGTTATTTTTTACTTTGTAGTCTTCCAAGTGGATGTCCCTGTTTATCTTTTACCTCCACCATTTTTTTTCTTTTTTATATATTTTATTGATTTTAGAGAGGAAGGGAGAGGGAAAGAGAGATAGAAACATCGATGATGAGAGAAAATTATTGATCGGCTGTCTCCTGACCGCCTCCTCTTGGGGACTGAGCCTGCAATCCAGGCATGTGTCCTTGAGGGAGAATCAAACGGTGACCTCCTGGTTCATGGGTTGATGCTCAACCACTGAGACACTGGCCGGGCAACATAAGTTATGTTAATACAAATGTTTCTCCCAACACATCTCATTGTAAGATAATGGTACAACACCATTGTTTTAAATATCTACTAGCAATGAACAATGTGATTCAAATACATAGTTTATGTTATTTTAACTTTAGTCAAGATAAAATAGAAAAACATGGAGAAATTCATAGACACAAATTATTACCCATAATCATGGCACTAACAATGCTTCTGAATCATTACCTTGATGAGAGAGGCAGAAATAAAAGTGTGACCATTTTCTCAGTGTATAATAGATGGCATTTCCACCCAGTGGAATATTTCTGTAGAGCATGTCTACATTATCAGGCAATGCATAGGTAGCTATGATTAGTCAAGAAATTTTTTTTAAAAGAAAGGAAAAAGAAAAGCAATTTAAATTTTACTCCTACAACGGAAAGAAGTAAATTACAAATCCACTTAAACCAAAGGACCATTGTTCTCTTTGATGTGATGCTTATTTCATATTTCATAATTTCTTGAGAAAGCTTAGATTCCCATTAGTAAGTGAAAAATATTGCAGTTGACACTAGAACAATATCTGAAGTGAACTTCCTCTGATGTGACTAAACCAATCCCACACTGTAATTATCCTTTGACCTAAAATACTGTAAGTTGTTAACATTTTAACCCAAGAACTTTTGCCAAACAAATTGCTTTTAAAAACTAAGTATTATTCTTTACACATACATACACACACACACACACACACACACACACACACACAGCCCCTAGGAGATAGGGCAGTGTTGGTGGGGTTCAACCTTATATTCATAAAAACATGCAGATTATTGCTTTCAAATTAGTATAATTTTACCTGGTTAATGTAAAAATAATTATGAAGTTTATAAAATCACGCCAAACTGGGTTAAAGCCTTGGTTCTGCCCCCACAAGATGTGTGAACTCGGGTATATGACTCACCTCCTCCAAATCTATTTCTTTATCTGTTAAATGAGGTTATGGAAGATATTTTTTCCCTAGGATAAATGTGAGAATCATCCTGATGCAAATATCTTGGCCTATATAGAAACATATACCAATCTCCCTTCTCCCATCTACTTTGTTTCAATAATCATGTTAATTAGCATTGGTTTAATGATACAACTAAGAAAATACCTTGCATGAGAAATTAAAATTCAGGTGACTTTGCTTTTTATAGTCTAAAACATTATTTATGCATTTGAAAAATTTTGAAATCACTGTGCTTTTTAAAATACATTTAATGTGAACCATTTTCTTTTGTAAACCTTTGTTGAATAAATGATGAATTATCAAACAAATTAGAGTAGGCATCTTAAAGAAAATACTGTACCTAAAATGCAGTGTGATCTCCAGAGTAATAATCTAATTATTTATTATGTTACCTATATATAAAAGCCCAGCGACCAAATGGCACAATGACCAGAACGATACCAGTTGCTATGATGCACACTGACCACCAGGAGGCAGTTGCTTATTGCAGGATCTCCCCCCTGGTTGTCAGTGCACTGCCACAGTGGTAGTACTGATCAGCTGACCAGAATGAGCTGCACTCCCAAGAGGGTCGATCTCTGCAGGCCACACTCCCCACCAGTGCACAAATCTGTGCATCTGGCTTCTAGTACAGTATAATATAAGCATGCTATGTTATATTTATAATATCAGAATTATATAAGACAGGGCTTCCCAACTTCCAATTCCTCTATCTTATGCTTGGTTTTGGGTTTTCATGCCAGAATATCTATGAAGCTTTTTAAAATTAAGCTTTTAATTTATGAATGCTATTAGTTAATAAAAAATCAACTATGTCAGAGTTGACCCAATTATTCAAGGGGATGACACATTCTCCAATCCAGGTCCTGGTAGAACTTTAAAATTCAGAAAGTGATAAAGCCAGCAGAAATATACAGATTTACAGATGTATCAAACTATCTCTGATATCGTCCAATGCTATGAATGGAAAAAGTAACTCAGCATATTTGTTAAAATTTAGACATCTTTGATTGCAAACCATTGGTAAAGGTATAGAATCAAATCCGGGTCTGGTATTGTTTTCTGAATTTGCATTTAAAATATACTCTTAGGTAACAGTTGATCATTAAAATGCCTCATGCGGTACCAATGCTATCCAGCGTGTTCTACCTCTTGAACACATGGAAGAACACACTTTTTACATCTCTGAAGGTAGAGAAGCCTGCATGACTTGCTCTGCCAAATGGCCTATGAGCGAAAGAGATATATGTCACTTCCAGGCCGCAGCACTTACTTGTTGCCGTGTCTGCTCTCCTCTCTCTTCCCTTTCCACAGAAATTATGGAAAGTCCCTGCGTTTTCATGGTAAAGCTTGAATTATCAGGCTACTCCAGAGAAGACTGGTACCTTGGAGGGTTGTTCAGGCTCTCATCAGACCCTGTGATTGAAACACAGAAATGCAGAGGCTTATTGCTACTGTGACTGAACCCAGCCTATCTGGACTAATAAGACAAATGATAACTAGTTGCAATAATATTGCTGATGATGCCCCAAGGTTGCACTGGCAATATGCTCGAGTATCCAGATCTCACAAAACAGTACTTCTCAGTCCATATTTCTTGTATCATTAATTACATAGAATGCTCAGAGAACAAATTTTATGATCATAGAGTGTGAGAAACATCACAGTGACACTACCCTATTAGAAATTCATGGCACAGATGAGCACATTAAAGTTATGAGATTTCTACGTAAAGATATTAACATAACTGGTGGATTGGGGAAAGCTTCTTTGAGGAAGTGGCACAGAACTGAGTTCTGAAAAATAAGGAGACTGGGGGTAATCCTGCATTCAAGTAAACTTTTTTTTATCTCTGCCCATTTCCTAACACAGTCTAAACAATGGAAGAAAAATGATCTTATCTACATAACTTTTTTATTCTCCTTTCCTTCTTTACTTTATTATTTTAGTTTCTACTGGGACAGTCTGTGTCCTCAGCTCTTCCATCATTATTTATTTATTTATTTTTAGTTTTATTTACAATTACACTTGACATCTAGTATTATTTTATGTTCTCTCAGATGTACAGCCTAGTGGTGAGACAATTCTATAATTAACCAAGTCACCTCCCAATAATTCAAGTATCCACTTGACACCATAGATATTACAATATTGACTATATCCATTAGGCTTTACTTTATATCCCCATGACTATTTTGTAACTACCAATTTGTACATATTAATCATATTAGCTTTCACCCAGCTACCCCGACATCCACCGCCCTATTCCATTCGGCAACCCAAAGTTTGTTTTCTGCATCTATGCATCTGCTTCTAGTTTTTGTTGTTGTTTGTAAACTTTGTAACTTAGATTCCAATTATAAGTAAAACCATATGGTTATTTGTCTTTGTCTAACTTATCTCACCTAGCATAATACCCTCTAGATTCATCCATGTTGTTGCAAGTTTCAACACTTCATTTTTTTATGGCCAGGTAATATTCCATGGTGCATATGAAATATTATTCACTTGTTTATTGATGGATACTTGAGTTGATTCCATATCTTGGCTATTATAAATAATACTGCCATGAACATGGTGGTGCATATATGTTTCAAGTTGGGTTTTCGGTTTTATCAGATATAGATCTTGAAGTAAAATTGCTGGGTCATAACATAGTTCTATTTATAATTTTTTGAAGAATTTCCACAGGAGCTGTACACATTTGCATTCCCAACAACAGTGCACAAGAGTTCCCTTTTCTCTACATCCTCACCAACACTCGTTTGTTGTTGATAATAGCCATTCTGACAGGTGTGAAGTGATATTTCATTGTGGGTTTACTTTGCATTTCTCTAATAAGTGACATTGAGCATGTTTTCATATCTATTGGCCAAATGTATGTCCTCTTTGGAGCAGGTTATCTGCCCATTCTTTTTATTAGATTGTTTGTTTTGGTGTTATTGACTGAGTTCTTTATACATTTTGGATATTAACCCCTTATTGGATGTATCATTGGTTAGTATTTTCACCCAATCAGTAAGTTGTCTTTTTGTTTTGTTTTGTTTCATTTGCTATGTAAAAACTTTTTAGTTTGATGTTGTCCCATTTGTTTATTTTTAATTTGTTTCCCCTCCCTCCTTTTTGCTTTTATAAGAGACTTGCCCTCTTCTAAGAAACCTAAGTGCTCTGCTTTACCAGCTCATAACTGCCAGGAGCACCTCCTTCTGGGATGGTGGTTGGGAGAGGGCACCTGAGGCTGACCAATCTATCTGAACCTGTGTGCCTGCAACTGCTACTTTTGAGGGGAAGAAAAAGTGTCCACGTGGTCATAAGTCCTGCCAATATAATCCTCCACTTTTATTTTTCAAAAATAGAGTTTGTTTTGTCTTGCTTTGCTTTTAAAATCTCTGCCTGATACCTTCATCTGTCTAAGTTGGTTTCAAACACAGGTAGAAACAGAATGAACATGTTTATAGGACAGTAAAAAAAAAATAGTATGTGTAAATATCATAAGTCAAAAAGAAAAACAGTGTATTTAAACAGCTGAAAGAAGGTCACAGTGTCTGGAGAAGGGATTAATTGGTATTAGATGAATATCATGAAGTACACAATAGACATTGTAAAGGGCTTTGGGCCATAGGATGCACTTTGTAATATATTCCCAGTAAAATGGCAAATCACTACAACATTTAAATAAGAGAATAAAATATTTTAATTTATATGAGAAATATAAATAGATTAGATGATGGAAGAGAATGGATTCTGGCAGAGCAGGTTGGAAGTCCCAATCATACTTTTTCAGTAAAATGTATGGCCAATAATGATGCATGAGTCATTGAAACACAATCCTAAGGGATGTCAACAGATACTTGGATGCACATTGTTTTGTAAACACTGACATTTTTATATAATAAGTAGGTAAAGGCTGAACATTGATGAAGTTAATTTAACTCAATAGATTTCATTGGTATTGATGAACATGGCTTGCCTAAGATTTACCCACGGCAAATATCCTCACTTGAGGATAACAAAACAAAAGAAAAATATCAGTATAATTACAGTACAATTAAAAATTCTGAGAAAAAGTAAATGTAGGGTTTTCTGATGGTATTACAGATACACACAAGATATACTCAGATCAGTTTGATAACAAAATATTCATAAAGTATTATGACATTTTAAAATATGTATTTCATAAAATTTACAAATAAAATATTTAAATAAGAAATTGAAACATTATTGTTTTCATAAAAATTTTACATAAGCTTTTATACTTGAAATGTTCACAAGAAACACCTAAGCAAGATTTTTCGTGATTATCTCTTTCAATTCTTGAAAATGATCAAGAAACTTTGCTCAAACAGAAAGGTGATAAAATATTGAATACCCTTTTCATAGCCCCTGAAAAACTTAGATCATTAAAAGTTATTTTATTAAAATCTAACAGCTCTGCCTTTTCTTTCATGATACATATAATGTCAAACGTTCTTATGATAATGCCAATTGATGTCAAATTCAATGGAAGTTTTATATCAAATTTATCAAACCAGTTAATGAAGTTCCAATTCACAGAACATGTATATATTATTACAAAGCCACCCTGAGGCTTGCTTCCTACCACTCTGATGACACATCACACACAGAATGGGTAGATGTATCTGACTTAGGAGAGATAGCCATTCAGATAAAACTCTGAACTTCACTCAAGAGTGCCTGCCACGTTCCTTTGGGCTGATTACCTGCACTCTTTGGTACTTGAAATGGAATTGATACAATATCTTCATAGACCTCTTTTCCAACAAAGGTGAGTTTTAGTTTACTGCTGAATAAAGAAAGCCTCCCACAGATAGAACTCTTCCTTGGCTATCTTTAACCCATAATGTTTGAGGAGCATGTGTGGATTTTTCTCCATGAGAAGCCTCAGGGTATACCAGATCTTATGTTGTTTGATCTGTACTCTGAGAGTTTCTGATTAAGAAGGTCAGCCTAAAATGACCAAGTCAGTGCCTACAGCCAGCCCAAGATAAGACAGACTTCCCCTGACTAGCCTGAAAACTATACGAATCTGTCTTTGGGCATAACTCACATTTGTGATCAGCCAATGGGCAGCTATATTGCAGTGGAATTTAAATGCTATTAAACAAGTAAACCAACAGCTGAAAGATGCTTTCCAAAATTGTTTCTACATGACCCACGAAAGGTAGGATATGAAATTCTTTATGTGCGCGCGCGCGCACACACACACACACACACACACACACACACACACACACACAGAATTGAAGTTGGGGCAATTACATAACTTGCTCAAGAGCATCTATCAATATAATAAAAGCATAATATGCTAATTTGACCAGATGGATAAGTAGCGGAATGACCATCTGGATGACCATCCGGGACCATGCTATGACACCCACTGGTGCCAGGCCAGCCAAGGCGGTGCGATGCGATTGGTTGGGGCCGAAACCATTGCCCCATGATTCGCCCTGCAGAGGGAGGCCCAGGCCACTGGCCAGCGGGGAAATCAATCAGGGGGGTCCATGATCACCCCAAAGAGGGAGGCCAAGGCCACTGAACTGCAGAATGTGGCAGGTGGGTAGGGCCTCCCTCTGAAAGGGAAGCCTTGGCCCTGGGTACTTGCTGGTGATTAGAAGGATGCCCAGGTCCCAGGTGCCGGAGGGAAGTAGGTGCCCACAGCTGGGGGAAGGAAGACCTACTTTTGCATGAATTTCATGCATTGGGCTTCTAGTACAATAATAAATGGTGAGTATGCCACTTTATATTTTGACTTAGTGTCATTTTCTTGAAAAACAAATGACTGAAATTAGCATTTCTCCTTTCTATATTTTGTACAATTTGAAGAGGGAGCATTAAGAGTTAACTTTGTAACAGATACATAACTATATATACCACTTTTATTTCAATTTGCAAGAAATAATTTCTTGAAGGACTTGAAATGGGTCTCTAAAGGTCATATCTAGAGAGTTCAGTGCAGATTCAGTTATGATGTAAATGTCACAAACCCTGCTTTCCAACTGGCATATAGAAAAGTAAAATGGAATGAAATGCAAGTTTGAGAACATCTTGTATTTTATTTGTTGTCAGGCAAATTATATTCTAAACCCTGCAACGGTAAAGATTATGTCACATGTTTGTACTTAAGCAACCATGCAATTGTAAGGCCACATTCTATTTTTTTGTGCTTAACCCATAACAAGCCTCTAAAACTATGAATGGCTTCATTACTTTTATGTAATCCATTATATAATCGTCCCATCTTAAATGCTTTCCTTAATATAAGAGCATAGAACATTTTCCAATTTATTACTCATAATAAACACTTCACACATTCAAATGTTTGTTATTAAGAGTTAATTGTTCTATCTTGTATTATTCAGAGATGGGAGACTTCCTGCTTAAAGCTATTATCCAGGGCCAAAGTATATGAATTTTTTATGGCTTTCTGCTATATTGCCAAATTGTTTTCTCTTTTAATTGGGCCAATTGATACAGCCATTAGCAATAAATAAATATTGAATTCTCACCACCTTTTCCAGCAAAGGGTATTAATCTTTGCTAATTTGATAGATGAAAAATAACACCTCCCAAATTATTTAACTGCTTGCAAGGATGACTGTTTTCTTAAGTAATATTGATAGTTCATTTTTATTATGAATTCAATACACATTAGTGAGAAAAAAATTGATAGAGAATTATAACAAATATAATTAAATAGCCTACAATTCTGTTACTCAAAAGTTACTACTGTTGATATTTTAGTGCATACTTACATCAACTATTATGTATATCCCTTTTCACTCCGCTGTCCCCTCTCAGGGGACATCGGAATTCTAGCATATCACTCGGATGTCCCCTCTCAGGGGACATTGCAGTTTATCAGTGATTACAGGGAATTGAGTTATTTCAACGCACGTTTCCGCCGCAAAGTAGCGTCAAGTAGCTGGTAGCCAATGTCCAGAATGGTTCGGAGTGCAAAGGGATATCTATAGCTATATGTATGGCTGAATCTCTAGCTACAATTATTTAAATATATAAACACATATTTTAAAATATATTAGAATCACATTTACATAAATATTTACATAAATATTGGAACATACAGACCTAGTTTCTCAAAAAATTTTTTCCTATGAAATGCATATAGCTGCATGGCATTTCTGTGAGAATGGGAAGTGTATTTCAACAGACTGGCTTTCATGGACAACATAGTAGTGAGGACTAATCAAATGTGAATAATTTAACAGTATGTACAGTAATTCCCACATGCTCACACAATGCCTTCATAGTCTCTCTTCTCTCACTCAATATCTCTCTTAACCCCCTTTCTCTCTCATACATCGACACACACCAATATAATATATATGTATATATAGAGATAATTAGATATAGATGTAGATGTAGATATAAAGATAAAGATGTAAAGATAGCTATGAAAAAGAGGATGTATTCTAAGTTGCTTTAATTTCTACATTAACCAAGTATTCTCTGGAATAGTTAAAATATGATAATGTAATATAACATATACTATTATGCTTTGCACAATTCTGGAAGGAAAGGTAATCGTAATATCTCAAGGAAGTTGAGTCAGGTGGACAAGATAAGTGAGGGGCTTTTACATATTGGTTTTACAACACCCATTGGAATGCATGCTATATTATTTTTTCTTTGAGCCTCATGAATTTCTTTCAGTGTGTATTGGCAGTTGAACTCAAATATCAGGTGGCATTTTAATGACTTCAATTTTTTGTTATTATCAAACAATGCTGCTATGAACATTCATATTTATATTTCCTGGGAACCATGGCCAAAAGTTTCTCTTAGGTATATGCTAGGATAATTATTATTTTGTTAAGGCATATAAATGTTCCCTTTTATACGATAATGTCAAGATCTTCTCCAAAATGGTTGCACAAATATTTCTGCCTAATATCAATGTTAAGAGATACTAATCTATCTATGAGTCAATACTTGTTAATGTAAAACTTCTCAATGTATGCAAACTATACCACTGTTCAATTGCATCTATTTTGATTGTGTTCTGAATCTAGCTAACTTTAAAATATAAATATAAAAATATAACTTTCTTACTAACTTTAAAGTTATATTTTTCTTAAATTCAATTTCTTAACTTGAACAGTTTTGTAAAGCTTAAATAACCATGGGGAAGATACTAGTTAAACAAAAACAATAGACAACAAAGATACTAACAACATTAAGATAAAAATCCAATTCAACATTATGGCTAAGGACTTACTTAGGTTATTGAAAAAAATATTTCTTTGAAAACACAAGTCAAAATTTGATTTAAAATTTTTAGAAAAAAATAAAGCTAACTAAATTAAGAGGTCTTATGAATCAACTAGAGGTCCAGTGCACAAAATTCATGCATTGGAGGGCAAGGGATCCCTCAGCCTGGTCTGTGCTCTCTGGCAGTCCAGGAGCCTTCGGGGGATGTCTGCCTGTCAGTTTGTGGCTGGATGGCCTTCTGCTGCTGCACAGTCTAATGCTTGAACTTCAGCAGCAGCTGTACATACATGGGCTAGGACACCATGGTCTGTCCTGCAAACACCATTGATTGGGTGAGCCAAATGAAGAGTTCCCTGCACTTCCTGAGTCATTCAGACTGACTGCCTTCTACAGAGAACAGCACAAGGATCAGGACTAAACTGGTGATCAGACATCCCCTGAGGAGTCCCTGCTTTGAGTGGATTCAGGCTGGGCTGAAGGAATACCCCCCCTCCATGCACAAATTTTGTGCACCAGGCCTCTAATATAGATAATAAAAAGATAAAACAACCTCATGAAAAATATGATCAAACTACATGAGAAGACATTTCACAGAAGAAATACAAATGCTTACTACACTGTGAAGATAATAAATTTACTTTGGAATGATCAAAATTATAAATATCAACTAATATGCAAAATCATCAGCAACACAATCAGGAAGAAAACAGATATAAAAAAAGTAAATGCTTTTAAGGAGAATGATCTTTCAGTCCAGGCTCCAAAAATAATTTTTGCCTTACAAAATACCCACAAACTAGGAAAGATGGCAAAGAATTCCTAATCTCCACACATTCCCCAGCATGTCTTCTTCCTTGTGAATTTTTGAAATATTCAGGTCATTTCTCACAACTGCGGGGCTATTCATTGAAATAAATAGTCCTATCAGACTTGATTTCAATGAGCAAAGCTTCCTAAACTTTGCGTCCTGGAAGACCCTTGGCATTTGGCAGCGGTGAGAGTCCATGAAGGACTTCATTAACATTATCCAAAGCCCCATGAAAAAGCAGCCTGCTCTTTGAGAGCTTGTGAACGTGTTATTTTGAGGCAAGTGAAGAGGCCACAATCAGGAGAAAACTAAAGGACAAAAAAAAGAATTGAACACCAACCTTGCTTTTGATCATTAATGTTACTGCCTTTGTTCTCCCTTTTAAATAATGATAAAAAGAATAGACTTTGATGGTATACCACATACTTTGAGATTATATTTATACCATTCTATCATTGACACGTTTTATTCTGCTTCAAGAAAGGTAAATGTTTCCCTGAGGAAAATTATTTTAAATTGAAGTTTTTCTATTTGAGGAAGAAATCTAGCTAACTTTAAAATATAAATATAAAAATATAACTTTCTTTAAAGTTATGTTTTTCTTAAATTTCTTGGAGAATACAAATGCCATTTATTAAATAGAATAAGATAAATATATATGTAAAAGGATGAAATAAATATATATGTACAAATATACACACTTTATATTTATATGCATGCATTCATTTTTGTGTGTATACATTTGCCTGTGTATATATGCTTGTGTATATGTGCTGTGTATATATGACTGGACATGTGCATATTCATGCATTTGTATACACACACACACACACACACACACACACACACACTTAGCTCTGCTGTTTTCAAAGGCAGATTTCCTTCACTCACCTCCCCCAAGAACCATGGACATCCTTAAATGGTGAGAAATCTATATTTCCTTTGACTATTTCTCAGAACTGTGTAAAAATGCATAACTATAAACTACTATTCCAGAAAACTCTTTCTCATGAGGTAAGAATATCCTCAAGTTTTTTGAAGGTGATTCTACCCTAATTATTAGGAGTACCTAGTCTTAGCCAAGAAGTATGAAGGGAAATTTTATTAAAATTAAAATTTATAATTGCAACCCTACCTTAAAATCTGAAAACTTTTTAACGTGCTCTATTTTTCTGAGCAATTGCTACTTTCTGAAACTATATTATACTTTTTCCCTATATGCACTATTTATTTTTAATCTCCATTCACTGAAAATTATAGGCTCAAAAAGACAGAAATTTTGGTGGGTTTTTTTTTTTTACTGATTATTTCAAATTCTAGTACTATGCTCAATAAATACTGGCTAAATTACTGACATCATTATTCTATCTGAAAAAGTCTACAGCTATTTGGTAAAAAATAGCCTAAGTTAATTTCATATATATATATATATATATATATATATATATATATATTACATATTTATGCTATATATTACATATATTACATATTTCTTCTCCAAATATTAAATGTTTCTGCTACTGCATCTACTGCTAATCTAAAACTATTATGACTGAATTAGCACTATTATTACTTTTTATCCCCATTGTTATTGCTATTATGTGCTATCTTCTGATCATTTTATAGTGAGTAATTATTATTTTATCTGTAAAACAATTTAAAAAAAAACTTTAATTTTATGTTTTACTGATGAGAATATTGAGACTTAGAGTGCTGACCAAAGATACTCAACTAGCAAATGCTAGGGTGGGGATTAAAGTTCATATTATTCAGATTGCTAAACTTAAATTTCCTTAAATATTATTCTATACTGTTTGCATTATCTGAATATGCTCATCATATTCTACATAGACTTATACTCATTTAGAAACAAAAGTATCACTTCTCACTACTAACTTTATTCCTCCTGGGGATAGACAAATTGTTTCCTTCTTTAACTTCTGTGATTTGAGCTGTTCCAGTCCAAGACTGATGTTATGAAATCTCAGGTTTAAAAAAAAAAATGCCTTTATTTCATTTCTCCAATAACGTTCTCCAGAAAGCAACTCAATATGTACTTGACCTTTTCAAGGTTCTGCAGGGGGATTGGATGGCTGCCTCCCTGATCACCTTTTACAACCTCTGCTTCATGAGAGAAATCAGGGTGGATTGGGGAGCCAATCAAATGTGGAATATTGAAAAGGTTACAACCGTGCTCATACTACAAGCTGCCCACGCCCGCAATGGCTATTAACATCCGGGCGCCTGATTCCAATGACAGCATTTGTAATAAGATCAGAAGAGGCCGAGATGTGAATGCTACCCTTTTGACAATGATCAGATGAGAAATGGTTGAATATGGATGCACCCCCTCCCCACCACTGTTACTGCACTGCCTGTTTATAAGCCTGACAATCAACTTCAGTGTCACAAATGGGGGTCATGTTGACATGAATCGGGACAAGAGGTGCATCTTCCTGCACATTGTTTTGGGCTACTTTGCTATTGTGATTGCCTTTTTCTGAGCTTTCTCTCCCTTGTCCTATTTCTTCTACGTGGCATTTAAAAATGAAATTGGCTTTTGAAATAGTGTCTCCTTTATTTTTCATTAGGACACAGACTCCCTGAAAGAGTCAACCAGAAATGCCATGAAGTGGTTGGTAGAAGAGTATCTTAAAGTTTTATTAAATACATCATCAACTTTACTACTGGAAGCAATATCTGGTATTAAATTCAAATGGCAGGGCTAGTGCCTGAACTGCTACATGAGGACTAACTTTATTACTGGTAAATTCGCTGTATTTATTTCTTTTGGGCAAAGCCTATGCTAGAGCTATTTTTTTTTTAAATATATTATATGTTTTCTAATATACTTTGTGAAAGAAATTTTCTATTTGTTTATTTTCACTTTTTGGAACCTTTTTGTATTTCCAAATAATTTGGAAAATGCCACAGACATTATTCTCATGAATAATTTGAATTGTATTGCCATTGTTATGTCCTTGTTAAATGGAACTGGGAAGACATATATTTTTGACATAATTAAAACCTGAACAAAATACATTAGGGCTAGCTACATATTCCAGTTGATGCTGATAATGAGATGCCTGATTAAAAGGTAAAGGACCACGTATTTCACAACATTCGGGAAAGCAGCAGGCTTTGGAAATAAGCAACTGTGCACAGGGCTGTTGTATTTTTCTCCATAGAACAAAACAATTTACTCCATCCCTAGGAAAGAAAATATTTTTGTCTAATTAAATTCTTGATGCAATAAATCTTGCATCTGTCATCTATTCATGGTGGCTTGTAAAAAAATCTAGAAAGGTATTTTCTTTTCTCATAGCTTTAATTAAAGGTCAGTTCAGAATTTCACAGGCAATTTGTTCTGATGTTTTCTAATCTTGGTGGACATGTGACTGTCCCACTGCTGTGCCAGTCAGCCTGCTGTTTGGGGCTTGGATCTGCCCAGTTGGCCTCTCCTCCACAAAGCTGGGGATTTCCTTTTCAACTCAGGGCATCCCAGTGTGTGAAAGGCACACAGGACTCTCCAAGGCAGAGCAAGAATTGAGCCACCTGCCTGTTAGAGCTGCTTTCATAAAACAAGAAGAAAAAATAACCGACCATTACATAAAAATATTTCACTTCCAGTACTAATAAGGGAAGAAAAAAGTTTTCTGCTTGTCTCTGTTCATACCAACAATTCTGGTTAATTCACCAAACTCAGTCATGGAGCTGAATTCCTCTTCCAGTGGGGTCATTTTCTTCCCTAAAATACAAGCCCCATTCTACTAGAGCATTTTCTATTTAATGCTGTCCTAGAAGTTTATTCTACAATGTTCAGTGAGGGCCTACTGAATCATACACATGCATACCACCTCGCTTGGGCAGCTTGAAAAAGCTTCGTAAGCTCCTACACCCAGCCCTGTAACACAAAATGCATCCCATAGAAAGAAAACTCTGGATAATGTACGGAATGCCCAAGAGTTCAGAATCACTTGCCTAGGAGTAATGTCAATCATTCTCCTACTCACCCATTTGGCTACTTTAGTTTTCATCCCCTGAGGCAAACCTTTGTTTTCTCAACTTGACCTGCCTTTACCATAAATGTACCCATGCTGATTGCTTGTAAGGGGCTAAAAATAGATCAAACTTGGTGAAAAATAAAAGGAGAATGGGGTTATTGTCTTCTCTGTTGAGCTTTGAAATATTAATAGAAATTCTTTCTGTCTCCATTCTAACCATTTTTCCCTATTTTCATTTTATTCTCTAGTAAAATCCTCCCATATTAGAAAAAACATGGCTATGAGTTGCTAAAAAATCATGTCTTTCAAACATAGTAAAATCAGGAGAAAGAGTGTCTTTTAGAAATTGTTATGACCAAAGTAATAAATTGTTACACTTACTTAGCATGTGTCACAGACCCACCCCAGAACTTACTATTGTGGTCATTATGAATGATGTCACTAAGTTCTCAGTTTGTATTATGGATCCTATCCAGAGAGATGTGTGTATAATACTAGACCTAGCCTTTCCACATGGATTAAACTATGAATGGTGTGGTGGGCTGAATAAAGCCCTCTCCCTATAGAGATCTCCATGTTCTAATCTCTGTTACTGTATTACCTTCTAATTTCCATATTACCTTACAAGGGAAGGGGAACTTTGTATATGTGGTAAAGTTCAATATCTTATAATGGAGAGCTTGCCCTAGATCATCTGAAAGGGCCCAATGTAACCAAAGATATGAATAAAATGGAATGAAGTGGGTCAGATTCATAGAACATCTTCATATATAAAAGCTTAGCAACCAAATGGCGGAATGACCAGGACAACTCGTCGACCAGTCACTATGATGTGCACTGACCATCCGGGAGCAGACACTAAATGCAGGAGCTGCCCCCTGGTGGTCAGTGCACTCCCACAGTGGGAGTGGCTGACTGGGATGAATGGCACTCCCACAGCAGGCGGATCCTCACCAGTGCACGAATCCATGCACCAGGCCTCTAATATGATAATGAAAGTAGTAGTCAGAGATGCCAGTGCCGGAAGGGGTCTACAAGCCAAGAGAGGTAGGTTGCTTCTAGAAGCTTAAAAGATAAGGAACCAATTCTCCCCTGGAGCCTTCAGAAGGAACTCAGCCCAAACAAGATTTATTTTTTGTACATCAAGACTTATTTTGAATTCCTATCCTTCAGAAGTATAAGATAACATTTGTTTTAAGCCATTAAATGTGTTGTAATTTGCAATAAAAACCAAATATAGATTGTTGTTCTAAAAGATGTTGGATAGAAATAAACATATGTTCATGAAATTTGGGAAATACCTGTTATGTTTTCCCTGTCTGAAAAATGATTCTGACTTTAAGTTGTTTGTAATATTAGATAAATCATAAACCCTTTAAGATTTGACATTTTATGCCGGTTATTTGCATCCCAACTTGGCCCACAGTCATAAATATATAAATGCTCATTAAATATATAACATATTAATTTGGCATTAGGTAATCACATATACAATAAAAATGACAGTAACACTTCTTGACTTTATTTTCAGCATTATAGCAGTACTTACCTTATGGCATAAGTATTCAAATACTTTGAACAAAAATATCCATTTATCATCACTACCTGCTCAGCACAAAGCTAAGAGTATTCATGAGTATTTAATAAAATTTTTAAAAATATGCACACATGTTACTTTTCTCAAGAAACGTATAGTCTAGCTAGATAATTCAAACTTGCCCATAGTTAACTATCAAAAAAATATGACAGAAGCTTTAATTATAAAACATATCCCCTGATTCAGAATATGATATGATAGCAGTTCATAGAAAGAACAGAAAATTGTGAATTACCGAATTTTGTTTTTCTATGGGAGGTAGTATGACAAAGGGTTCTGGGTAAGAGCTGAGTGATTCAAGAGGTTTGCAGGGAGGTAAAAACACAGGTTGGATCTGAGGAAATATGATATCAAAACACCATAACTTAACAATCTTTTTAAAAATGTCTTTCTCTGTGTTTACTGAGACATTGTGATTGTTTACACATTAGACCTACCACATTTGGGATGTGCCATTGTTGTGTTGGCTGAAGTCCTATCATCGATATAGGTAAATATCATTGCAACCAACTTCAAAAACATTCCCTAGCTACTCTACTCTTGGAGAGGCATTTATTATCTTTTGATTTAGGGTCACTGACTCTAAGCCATTTTCTGATAGACTTCCAAGAGGGAACCAGAAACTCTATTTGCTCTAAAAGAAGATGAGTAGGTCATAATTATATTTATCAAATTGTGATTTACTGGACCAAAAGAAATTGATGTTGATAATGCTCCAAGTTAATTTTGTTTGCCTAATGTATTGAGAGCTGCTCATTCATATGCATGTCAGAGATTGTTATCCATTTGAATAGAAAAGTACTTAATTTTCACATACAAAAGTACTTGTCTTATGATCAAACATTATTTGATATTCCATATAATATTTAAGTTACTTGGAATTTTCAACAGATATTTATCAGAATAATTATGAAGTTCATTGCTACGCAAATGAAAGAAGAGGAGACTGATACAACCTATAACTGATATGAATTTCCATTCATTATGATTTCCACTAATTATAAATAATGCAGATTTGGTTTGGCAAATTTGGAATATTAATTTATGTATTTTTTCCTTGTATTTCCCTTCCATCTTTGAGTAGCTGGCTATCTACTTACTATCTTGTTTCAAAGAAGACTTGTGATTGGTAGGGGAAGTGACATTAAATACAAAACATATTCCCCACTGGATGTAGTTTCCAAAAGCCAAGTCTTTTAGGGAGAGCATGTTGCCATGTGTTGAGGTGTTTAAGGATAAACAGAAACATGTAGTGGAGCAGAGGGTAGAACAATCAATATTCCACAACAATGCTCTTCAGAGGGGGCTAAACCTTAGCCTGGAGGACTGTGTGATGAACTTAAGACCAACTCTTGGGCACTGAGATTCCCAACTTCACTCTGCCCCAAGAGTGACACAGAAGCTGTAGGTCCAGTGGACCTTAAGACCAATGTGAATATGGGCAATAAAGAGGCTTCTCCAAGACTTCATTCAACACTACCTCTTTCCTTTCAGGGTGTTGGAGCTCCAAGAATACCTGAGCTTAAATTCTCCATAAGTCCAGGAGTGTGAGAACTCAGAGTCCAAATTAGATTAAATGATAACCGATTTAAAATAGAAATATTGTAGTGAACTGTACCTCAAAGTACCACACGTGGACTGCTTCCATGAGTGGTCACCATGCACCCTCACAATGAAGAGTTTTAGCATCTTCAAGGTTTCCTTCTGGAAATGCCTGAGGACACTGAAGTTTGTCACTCTACCTGGGAAAACTAAAACAGCATCAGTGTCTACCTGCCACCTGGAGAGTTCATTTCTAACATTCTATTTAGAGAAATCAAAAAAAAGTAGTCTTATTCAACAACATAGGTGATAGTAGCCTTGAAGATTTAAGCATTTTTCAAGGGCAAACAATGAACCCTGAAATTAAAAGTGTAGATTGAAAGTGGGAGAAAAAGCCAATTAGGGAAAAATGAGTGTGAGGCAATTATAACCATTTCCTGAGAATTTATATGAGGCAGGGGCTGAGCAGATTATGCCAGCAAAAAAATCTCCACGGTTCTTCCCTCTCTGTCACAAGGATGCTCTTCTTCCCCTGTGATTGGCATGTCTTGCTGTAGCACTTTCTTCATGCTTTTACACAAATGTCACCTTCTTAGCGACGCCTTCCCTTGCTACTTTATCTAAAATTGCAATCCCCTGATGCTTCCTATTTTCCTTCGGTAATTATTTTTCTCCTTAGCACTTATCACTGCCTAACATGCTCTATGTTTCGTCTATCTTGTTTACTGAAAGTTTTATGCTTCTGGAGGCAGTGATTTTGACTCTTTTGTGCATACCTGTATCCCTAACCCTAGAGCCATGTCTGACATGATATAAAAGCTACATAAGTATCTGCTGGGAAAATGGATTAATATTTGGGTGACTCACTGAAGGAATAGCAGCTATTTATCTTCATTTTTACAGATGAGGGAATCAAGGCTAATACAGATTCAGTAATTTACCAAAGGTCGCACCGTGAACTGAAACTTAAATATATGTTTATCTAACGCCGATGCCTCTCCTCCCTTCACTATGACATTACTTCATTTATTTTAAAATAAAGTCATTTCAGCATGCACTTTTGCCTCAAGCCAGAGACTAAAGAAGTAGGAGATAAATGGATGATTAAAACATTAATTTTTATATCCAGCTTACACTTTAGTGAAAACAAGATAATGAAGAGGAAATTTCAATAAAGACACAAGCATACCCTAGCAGGATAAATTCTTATGGAACAATGGTTAAAGAACTAAAGTTAGACCTAGAGGTTATGGAAAGCTCCTTAGCATGTGTGATGTTGAAGCTGAGATCTGAAGAACGAATGAGGGGTCAGGGGAGTTAAAGAGAAAATTACGAAGATAAAGCTCAGCAAGATCAGGTGATGAGAGAGGGTAGCTAGTTCACAGATTAGCCCATGACCATGAACATATGAGTAGTTTAGTGGAGCTAAAAGAACTTGGTTTGGAGTGATATAAAAAGAAAAATGTTCAGTAATTGACTATGAGATAAGCAGAGGCCAGACTGTGAACATTTTTGCTAGAAAGCACCATTTACCAGGACAGACAAAGATTTTTAAAAAGCAGATGGTAGCTCCTTTAGTGTATTGCTTTTTTGAGTAAGTATTCAAGCTGCCCACATATTGAAAAGAGAAAGTTGAATCCCAAGTATGTTTATCCTCCTCGCCCATCATGCCTAATTATCCACCTTGGAGCTTTTGTCAGTCATTCCATTTCAAAGAATGGACTCTTTGGCAAGACCTGGAGTAGAGGAATCTACTTTCTATTCCAGTTAACAAGTTGTGGATGTGTATTAGTGATATATTGCTTCACAACAAAACCACCACAAACTTAGCACCTTAAAACAACACATATGTCTTATCCCAAAGGGATTAAAAGTCCAGAAATTATTTACCTGAGTCCTCATCTTAGGGTCTCCTAATGTAATCAAGCTGTGGATCTTGGCGTTGGTTTCACCGGATCCTCTCCTGGGGAAGATTCTGCTAAGGATTCCATTGTTGACAGAATTCAGATTCATCCTTGCAAATTGCTAGGTAGCGGGCTCCCATTTCTCCCTCACTGGAAGTTTAAAGCAGCCCCGAGCCCCTGACCATCTGGCCTTCTTCATAGGGTAGCCCACAACACGGAAGCTTGCTTTTTCAGAGCTAGCAAGGGAGATAAATTTCTTTGCAGGATGAGCATTACAATTATACGTAGTGAAATCACCTGTATCCCACGGTGCTATTGCTTTAAATTGGTCATAGTGCTGGCACACGCTCAACAGGACAGAAATACACAGGCCTGAATACCAAGAGATGGGAGTCCTGGGGACCACCAAAGGGTCTGTCTGCCTCGTGAGGTTGTTCTGTGAAAATTCAGAGAGGTGATTTGCTAATGACTCCCTTTCTGATGAAGTGTGCTCCATCTGGCTTAGTTCCGTCTGCCTTGGTCATCTCCATTTCTCTCAGCTCGGGCTTTTATAACAAGTCAGCATTGACTGGATGGCTTACCAGCCTGTATTTCTCATGGGTCTGGAAGTGGAGAAGTCTAAGATCTAGGCGCTGGCAGATAGTAGGCCCTCTTCCTGGTTTACAGAGTCATCACCTTTTTTTAAGAGACAACATTTATTCCTTTTCCAAATGTGAAGGGAAAACCTGGTGGAAGAGAATGGTTTTAAAAGTTAGACCCCCCCAAAAAATACAAATCTGGGATTTGACCATTAAAATCTTATTTACAATGGGTGGGAGGGAGAAAAGTTGTTTCACATTACAGACCTGCCCAACCCCCCCCCCCCCCCCCAAAGCCTAATGCTTACTAAGTCAAAAAAGAGACACTTTGTTTCACAAGCTGGAGGCCTGAACTTGAATAAGACATTTATAAAAACCTAGGAATGGGCAGTGCCCTCCCCTAGCCCGGGTGCTGCCAGGCATAGCACAAGAGACTAAAAACTGAGGGAAGGCTGGACATTCAGGGTTGGGAGTGTAGGACCCCACATCTGGCTCAGGAATTTGGGAGGAAACAAAACATACTTGGAAAAGAACTTGGGGAGAAAACCAGCAATTGCCTGCTGGTGGGGTGGGGACCGGAAAGAGGCAGGAACAGGGGCAGGAGCATGTCACATCACTCACCTAACTTGGAGAACTGCAGGGGGCCATCTTCAACTGGCTGGAAGAGGAAGACCAGGAGGGAATTCTTAAGGGAGGACCCCCAGGAGGGAGAGGAGGAAAGGAAGGCGGCGGGGAGGGGGCAGCAGCCCCTTCCTTTCTGGGCACAGGAAGGCAGCCAGGGCACCAGCCCCAGGCAGTGACCTCACAAGAATAGCATTGTTTTTGCAGCTACTCATGCTGCTGGCTGGCAGGTGTAGGGCCGTTCTCTGGCCGCAATGGAGTGGACAGCTCTGCAGCCTGAGGCCCTGCCTTCTCTTCTGTGTCTCCTCCCTTGGAAGCAGTGCTGGCCTCTGCCCCTTGGTTTGGGGCACCTGGCTCTCAGGGGAGCAACAGCCTTCCCTCCCTGGGCAGTGCCTTCCTTGCTCAAGCACCCTCTCCCCTTGTTCCTGCTCTTCCTCTGTAGGCGAGGAGGCAGACAATTTACCCCACCCACCCTCCTTCCGATTCATCTCAAAGGACGGCCACTCAATTGAAAAGGCTTCTTGAAAGAATGTCTTTTTCTTGGCGGTTTCCTTGGGGGTATATCCCCCTGGGCCTCAGCTCCCTAGCTGGAGTGTCCAGGCTGCCTCCTCTGTTCCATTCACACAGGGGGTGGGGGACTCCCCTTCACTATTGGGGGTGGGTCTCCATTGCTTCTCACATGGCCATAAGTTCTCCTGTCCCATTGGCCATAAGTGCCTGCTGCTTCCTCACAGCGCCCCAGGGAGCCTTGGAGTTCTGACTGCCCATGATGGGGCAGGGGTTTGCTGAGGGGCACCCTGAACCGCCCCAGGCCCGCACCGCAGAGGATAACTCAGTGGGGTCAGCCTGGTTGTACCTGAGGGGAAGGGTATGGGGTGGGAGGAAACCTAAATGCACCCCAGCTCTGCCCTACCTGATAGCTGTACCCAATGCCGCCCTGTCCGTGACATGATGCAGATGGTCATCTTCTCATTGGGTCCTCCCATGCTGGAGAAAATAGAGAAGAAGCAAGCTCTCTGCTGTCTCTACTCTAAAGGCCACTAATCGCACTCATCAGGGCTCCACCCTCAACACCTAATTACCTCCCAGTGGCACACCTGCTAGGACAGGCGCATCTTGTTTTATTTGGCTTCCCTTTATTGCAATCCTGTTTTGTATCTTTTACACATTGAAGGCGAGACTCTCCACCAGTAAAAAGACTGTGACTTGCTTTATTGCTATACTCACTTTCATGCTGTTATCTAGACTCAAATATCTCCAATATATATTATATCATCACATGGCGGGGGGCGAGCAGGGTTTCAACAGACCAATTTGGAGGGGGGCATGCAGTCCATAACATTATCATACAGTCTAGTTGCTGCTTCGGAAATTCAGTAGTAGATCTCTGGGGAAAATGTCTCCACAATCCCTTTGCCTATATAGAGCTGAGCCTCATATGTTTGAACAATCTCAAGAGATTAGGTTAGTCCCATTTCACAATTGATTAAACTCACCCATGCTCAGGGGAATGCTGTCACTGCAACATCTGTTAATAAATCAGAATAGCCCTTACGATTTATGGCTCCTCCATTTGAAGCTCCTCTCCTTTGATAATCGTAATTTCTCGAGGCAAGAAAGAGCGTGGCAGATCTGGGATCAACGGTTCTGTGTAGCTATAGTTTTTTAAAAATGTCAGGAAGAGGAGGTCAGAAGGGAGGGCAACACCCAGGTTTCCCCAATTGATGTAAAACCTTTAATCCGGGAAGACCTCATAGGAAATTGTTTGCAAAATGACATCCAAGCAGTTATAACCGCCAAAAGGTTTTTTTTTTTTTTCCCTTCTTTTTTCTTGACATCAATTTCTGAAAACATCACCTGTGAAAAGTTCAACATTTAGCATTTCCTATTGTTTTCATTCTTTTTCTATGACTGTAGATCCAGTTTATGTGAAAAGTGTCATTTGGGAAAGAGAACAAATACTAAGGACCCCCAGATGAGATGAAGGGACAGGAGGGACATAAGGGGCAAGAGAGGGGCCATTGGAGTCAGAAGACCTTGGCACTGCTTTGGGCAAACTGAGCTTCCCGGAAAGGCTATTGCCCTCTCTGGGCCACAGCTTCTGACGTGTTTCATGAAATAGATGTTCCTACCTAGGCCTCTGATAGTTTATGAGGGAAAATAAGACAGTATTTAAAAGTCAAAGAAGCCTTTTTACTACATTCCCTACATTCGTGGTCGGCAAACTGCGGCTCGCAAGCCACATGCGGTTCTTTGGCCCCTTGAGTGTGGCTCTTCCACAAAATACCACCGCCTGGGCGAGTCAACTTTAAAGAAGTGGCTTTAGAAGAAGTTTAAGTTTAAAAATATTGGCTCTCACAAGGAATTTCAATCGTTGTACCGTTGATATTTGGCTCTGTTGACTAATGAGTTTGCCGACCACTGCCTTAATGTAATTTTTTATTATTGTCTTAGAGGGGAAAAAAAAGAGAATAAATTAAAAAGAGAAACAAAGAAAGCATAAATGTTTCCAAAATTGAATCCGATTATAAGGCTCGGCATTCTGTGGTCATATCTGCAACTTGTCATAGGAATACATTTGGAAAGTAAATAGCTCTGAGTCAGCCAATCTGAAACTACTGGTCTTGTCCATAAGAACTACCTGGGAGTTTTCTCCAAAGAAAGGTTACCACAGTCTCCTCCAGGTGTTCTCAGTCAGGGGTTATATGTAGGCTTTGGTGAGCTGCCTGTTTAGCTAGCGCAGTCTGATGCAGCTTTCTCCCAGACCTCATTTGGCATTGGCCTTATCTAAAAGGTACAAGAATTCCAATCATTACCTCCTGCTTTCATCTCCAGACAGCCTGTATTCCGAGGGGCCCTTACACAGACTGTTACATCTGCCCTGAACACTCACCCATCTCCTTTTCCCCTGGCTCACTTAGGTCAGCTTTCGGGTTTCACGTTAATGTCACTTTCTCCAGTGAAGTCCTCTCTGCAACTACAGACTGGCTTAATTAGGTCATTGCTATGCATTTTATAACACTATGAACTTCTCTTTCATAGCAATTACCATAATTACAGTTCATTAATACCTGTATAATTATTTATATACAGTCTCTTCTCCTCTCCAGGGTACAGGATTCCTGAGACTAGAGACTGTGCTTATTTTATTCTTAGAGCCTGGAAAATGGCTTGAACATAGTAGGTGCTGTAAGAAGGGAAGGGAAAGAGAGAAGGGGAGGGGAAAGGAAGGGAAGGAAAAGAGAAAGGAAAGGAGGTGATAGTATAACCAGCCAACAAATCCTCTCTTCTTTAGGAGTTTATATGGAAGCAGCCCAGGGAAGAACAATAGGGCAAAATTAATTAAATTAGACACCTGGGATCAAGCCCATACACATATACTACAGGACAATCTTTTTTTTCTTCTTTTTTGATGATTCAATTCTGTATTTTTTATATTATCATAAATTGGCTCTTTAGTTGTAACGTCTATAATCTTATTTGAGTTTTTTAAATGGGTATATAAATAGAATAATAAATCACTTATTTATTAAACATTAATATTACCTAGGGTTAAGCATTTTGGGCACACCTATGTTTTTCTTTTCTACACAAATCACTAATTTAGAAAATAAAATGTGTACAGTATTTTGCCGGGACCGGTTTTGCTCAGTGGATAGAGCGTCAGCCTGCGGACTGAAAGGTCCCGGGTTTGATTCCGGTCAAGGGCATGTAACTTGGTTGCGGGCAAATCCCCAGTGGGGGTTGTGCAGGAGGCAGCTGGTCAGTGTTTCTCTCTCATCGACATTTCTAACTCTCTGTCCATCTCAATTCCTCTCTGTGTAAAATCAATAAAATATATTTTTTAAAAATGTGTACAGTATTTTAAAAATAAGTTAGGTGTCCTTTATAAAACACAAGGTTATTTTTAAGTACATCATCTCATTTGTTTCACAGGTATTTCAGTAGAAGGCTGTAAACATTGTATCAAGATTGCTAATCAAAGACTTTTTTTCTTCATAAATATTTTAAGATGCAATGAATAAAAGAATATCAATGCCATACATGAGCGACTGGTTGTTTGCTTGTTCAGTTGTTCTGCCATTCTGTCTATTTGCATATTAGGGATATATATATATATATATATATATATATATATATATATATATATATTTGCATATTAGGGATATTATTATATTATATTATATTATATTATATTATATTATATTATATTATTTCAGGGCTATAGAAAAGTATAGGTAATAAAACAAACATACACACACCTACCACTCAGCCACTCAGCACAGGACAATCTTTGATTGCAGAGTTTGAAAACAACTTCACTGCCCTCTAAAAGGCTGGCTAAAACCATTTTTACAAACTGAATAGATTCTATCACAATTATTTCATGTAGTTACTTAAGCTTTTTTATATATGGAGTTCTTTAACTTGTTTTAATTTTGAAAATAATAAATTATTATTATTATTAATATTATTATTATTATTTAGAGTCACATCACAAACCTCCAAAGAAGTTTATGTGGAACATAATCTCTTTGGAAACTTTTACATCACAAATTGGAATAGCAAACAAGCCCCATTAAAAAATGGAGAAAATCTTCAGCATTGATCCAAGTAAAATTCTTTCCAGTGGCTAGGCATTTGCATCTATGTACCTGAGCAGATCAGAACCAATAGTTGGTAAGTTATCAGAAGGACTAGTTGAAACCAAAATCATAAAATTTATAAGTATATGTACCTTAAATATTTTTTCAGACTAAAACCTACAAAATCTATGCCTAGTATACAATCTGCTTGTGTTGAGTCAAGGCATCTTCCTCGAATGAACCTGCTAGGGGACATCTGTATAATCTTTCTTACTGAAAAAACCTGCAATATATATCTTTTACAGTTTCAGGTATGGGTCTTTTAGAGTGAAGATAAATTTTAAAACACTTGTAAAAAAAATCCCAGTAAAAATGTTTGTAGACTTCATGACTTTGTTTTCTCAATTTTTATACTTACCTCTTCCGCACGTGTCCTGATAGAAATTTTGTTTTAGTGGCTCCCCTTCATGAAGTCAAAATATTTTAATTTACGTTGCCATAAAAACCAAAGCTCTTTTTCTTTCCGAATTCATATTTAATCAGAGTAAGTACTGTATTGATTATAGTAGTGAGTGCAACACACGTGGAAACAGACCCAGGGATTCTTAGTAAGCCTACCACCCAATTAGTGAGCCCCAGACTGATTTGAAGGGAGTCTTCTAGGCACTGACTCCATTGGGAAGGAGAATGTTCATTGTTCTGCTGAGTTAAATAGAAGTTAGCTAAGAAAGTCTCAATCTTGTGTAATTTATTCCTGCAGTGGTAGCTGGAATGTTAATGAGAATGTATGTGCAAGTTCTCTCATATTATTATTTTTAGGGCGATAAACATTGATTTGTTGTTCCACTTATTTATACATCATCAGTTTATATTTATATGTGTCCTGATAAGGGATGGAACCCACAATCTTGGCATATGGGATGACACTGTAATCAACCAAGTTACCCAGCCAGAGCCAAACCACATTGCTTTTAATTAAAAAGCCACAGAGTCTTCTCTTCTAGTATGTTCCATCAAAAGCTTTTCTTAAAAAATAAAAATCAAGTAATTTAACACTTAGCAATTAAAAGTGATAGTATTAACACAAGTAAAGAGACAGGGCCAGTGGGTTTTGAATTAGACATGAATTTAGTCAATCTTCCCCTGACTAAGAAACAATATTGATATTGATCATCTCTTAAGCTTCTGATGGAGAGATGATATTTATACTCAATACCAAAATTTTTACATATATTAGGTTAAAATGTGTTACTCTGAAATTAGTATGTAAAAATAGTTTAAAAATTAAATTTTTCTCCCCCCCCCCCAAAAAAGCACACACAACTATTATCAGTTATTTAAAAATTAGATTATATGACATATTAGTTTCCTAGGGCTACTATAACAAGTTACCGCAAATTAGGTAACTTACAACAACAACAATTTATTCTCCAAAAGGTGTGAGTGTCAGAAATCCAAAATGAAGGTGTTAGCAGGTTTAGTTCCCCCTGGAAGCTCTGAAGGAGAAATGGTTTCCTGCCCTCTCCTAGCCTCTGCTGACTGCCAGCAATTCTTGGCTCAGAGGCAATAGAGACTATTGCCATTCGTGTCTCTGTCTTAATTCTCATTTTTTCCCCTCAGAAGAGTACTCATTATTCTATTAGAGCTAACCAGGATGTTATATCAAGATCCTTTACCAAATTCATCTATAAAGTCCCTATTTTCAAATAAGGTAACATTCACAGGGAATGGGGATTAGCCTTTGGATGTATATCATTTTGGGGGAACACCATTCAACCCATTCCATATGTATATGCTGTAGCTTCTTCAGGACCCTTACTGCTGTAAAGAATTGAGCCTATGAAAAGATAACCTGATCTGATTATTCTAGGAGACTATTTTCAGAGAATTCTAAAAGTTTTCTCTTAGTGGAAGAGATTTTGACCTTGATGTATGAACATCTGCTCACATCTCATAAAATAATTTGTACTCTTACAAATGGAAAATGATCATGAACTCAGCCAGGTGGCTTTTCTTGTGGGAAAAGATTCAGAACTTCTTAAATTTCCAGTTAAGACCCCAGTGATTTGAAAGCTATCACAGTCTGTCATTAGATTGACACATTGTCTTACAACAACACTGTGTATGTGTGTCAGTTATTGGTTTAAGGTCGTTCATTCTTATATGTGTTCTTTCCATTGTGTTTCCAGGTTATCAATCTTCTGGAGTTAAAAGCCATTTATTCCTATCATAGCACAACTCAATTTCTCTTGACTTCATAGTTACATCTACAACTCTCTGACCTGTATCTCAGTAAATGAATTCATCAATGCCTCCCCAATACCTTTTTATTCTCTGTGTATTTCAATGATATTAAAAAAGAAAGCTTTAATGGACATTTATTCTTAACTCTTCTTCTGTGAATTTGTGATTTACACAAATGAGAAGCACAGAGTTGATATTTGAATAAACAAGTGATTAAATGAAAGGAATGAATGAACACCATTCAATAAAATAAAATCTAATGTAGCAAGTATTTCCTATGTGCCTAACATATATGATATTTGTGGGGAAAGTAATAAAATTTAGTTTCTGCAAAAAATAAAATAAGAGTCAAGACTACTAAGGTTTAATATTAACTCATGATTATCAGTGTGACCTTGAGTAAATCACTTTAACTTGCTGAATCACTAGTTTTCTTAATTTCAAAACAATGGGTTTATACTAGGTCATTTCTAGAGTCGTTTTTAATGTTGGCAGTTTATGGTCAGATATTAATGAATATGATAAAAGAGAATACATAGAAACATTCATCTGAGACTTCTGAAATGAATATTTTTGGTTATAACTTTCATAATATTTTTCTACCCTCGTTGATATTTAAGTTCACCTCAGCTTTGCATATTCCTTCACAACCTTATATTACTAGAGGGCCAAGATTTGCCTTTATTGTCACAAAAGGGTAAATGTTGGCTTCTCTGGAATGCATGTGAAAAATATATGCCAATGGAGAAGAACTGTTTCAGATGCTCGAATGTTCTGCGCTGGGACTATCAGATGCCCTTCATACACATAATACAATGCTCAGTATATCCATGGATAGTTTTGTAGGTTCTCCCATTTAATTGAGTTGTAAACTACATATAAAGTAATTTTTTGTTTGTTTTTAGAATTTGCTGTAATTACTGGTTACACATTTGAATAAATCCAAAATAGCCATTTTATTTTTAGATTTACTTTTATAATAAGCAACTCAGGATTAACTGATTTATGCCATTGGAAGGAACCAAGAATAGAAAGAGAAAACTACAAATATACTGTCCTTCACAACTGAAGCCACAACAACTCTTTCCTTCCAGATCTTCATTAACTATCGGTACCAAGTTATATTTTAGCAGCTAGAAATGCCCTTGGAGAATGCCATTCTTTTATTTACATAATAAACACTTAGCACCAAGTGAATTCAAGTGTTGACAATGGATTCATACAAAAATATGGTTTATTTAGTTTTAGAGAGAGAGGGAGGAATGGAGAGGGAGAGAAGGAAAGAGAAACATTTATGAGTTGCCTCTCACATGCACCCCAACTGGGACTGAATGGACAAACTGGGCATGTGCCCTGACTGGGAAACAATAGAACCAGCCACCTTTCAGTGAATGGGAAGACAATCAACCAACTGAGCCCATTGGCCAGGGCTATTGACATTGAATGTTTTAACAGGACATTTTTGTGCATAATACTCTTCTATATTTTATAAAGTAAACAATATGGCATATCCCTGACCTCTCAGGCTTTATAATATAGTAGCCTAACTAATAGATTAAGTATAGGCAGGAAATAGTCATTAAAATATTATCTACAAAAGAGGAACAAAAAGTTGTTGAGGGTCTTAAAGAAAGAAGATATGAATATTGAGAAGATATTCAGAAAAAAAATAAATGACATGATCTGGGCCTTGAAAAATGAACAGATCTCATCAGATAGATTACAAACTTGATGTGGCTGAAGTATGACAGATGGAATGTGTTTTGAAAAATAAGACTAAAAGACAAATTGGGATGAACAAATAGTGGCCTTGAATACCATGCTAAGCTTGAGAAATTACTACTTGTGGAGCATTTAGCCAGCTAAGTTTATATGGAGGCCAAAAGACAAAGGGTTTATAGAATTGAAAATGAAAAAAAAGGATACATTCAGGAAGAAATACTACAGAAGTAAAATCATCAAGAACTGAAATTTGTAGTTGTACACCTTGTCACGTACATTTGTACGATAATTCCTTTTACTCATCTTACTTCAAAAAATGTTTTTCATCACTAAGTGCTTAATAAGCAGTCATTAAGATTAAAAAGTCAGATGAAAATGATATGCAAATCACAAGTTTTCAGATGCATTTCAGAAATACAGTTTCCCCTGCTATGTAACTAGATACTGTCTGTACCTTTTAGAAGTTAGTCATTTCTTGTCGTTGTTTTTCTGTTGTCTTACAGTCTCTAAAAATGGCTGTATTTCTCAAAGCATCTGTGTCTGAGATATCACAAATTGTGGAGTCTTTATAGCCAGGTTCCTTTTTTTCCATCATAACTTATGGTCTACATCTTGAGTCATCATCTGGGGTATCAATAGCATCACCACAGCTGTATTTCCTTATTTGCTCTTGACAGTGTTCTCAGGATTGATAAATGGCCCCAGTTTGGGGTGGAAAGAAAAGTATTATTTATTTTGAAGCTATATATAAGTTGTGGAAATCATCGCTTTCCACAATGACTGAAATAGGAAGCAAGGGTTATGACCTCAACAAATTTAACACCAATACTTTTTAGATTTCTTACTTATACATTATTTTATTTTTTGGAATTCTTTACTGCTGCTAGTTAGCCTATTTTACCCCTAGGAATTTCTTACTGCTGACCAGGGCCCAGGCCAGGGAGAAGCCTGCAACCAAAGTACTTGCCCTTGACTGAAATGGAACCCGGGACCCTTCTGTCTACAAGTCCATGATCTATCCACTGAGCCAAACCAACTAAGGTGAAATATGTTAATATTAATAAGGCATTAACATTCAAAATGTTTCGCTATCACATTCATGCATGTTATATTTGTTATATAAATTGTGTTTTGGAGCAAATTTCTAAACCATTGGGGAACAGTATGCTTACTGAGCATCTGTATCAGTGAAAGTAAAATAGGAGTTTCATTTTTACTTGTGTGCCACCTTGATACATTAATATAATGTGATTTCATTCCATATGGATATTCAGGGAGATGCTGTAAATATATTTAAAAAATTCTGTTGTGTTAAGTCCATCTGATGAAGTAAATGAATAAAGATTAAGCATTGGTAAATAAATGGCTCTAAGTTGACAAGGTATATAAATTGCTATGCCCAGGTTCAGGAAGAGCAGGGTGGTCCAAGTTTTATGTGTCACAAAATAGTGAGGCCATTACCATGCAAGATCCCTAGGAGAAACACAAGTGCTGCAATTACTTGAGAAATAGTTAGAGGCTCTGCCATCCTAAGTGTAATGTGATAATACTCTCATTAAGTTCTAGTCAATCATCATGAGTCAATCAGAATAATTTTAGAAACGAAAGTAGTTGGTTAAATAATTCAATTCCAAAAGCCCATTGTGGCATAATCCTGCTGCAGCCATCTGTATCGTAAGATAACTCGATTCCCAGGTTTAGTACTGAAACACCACGGCAGCGTCAGTTAATTTGCCAGAATGATTTCCCTGTGGTCACACATTTCTTTAGCCACACCAATGGTTGTGCTTGTGGTAGGCCAGCTACTACGTCATCTGACGCATCTTCTGTTTGCAATTGACAGGGAGGAACAATGGGAAAGAAGCTGGATGATTTAAGCTTTACAGGAAGCAGTGTCTTGTTTTGTTTTTTTTGTTATTTAAATTCTCTTGTGTTTCTGGTCATAGCACATCCCCACATTTCCCCTGAATATTGGTAAATTCCTGTTGCTTCCATTTGATATGGTACTTGGTAACACTGTACAACCCAATCATAGAACTAGGGTTTTCACAGGGATTAGTTACTACCATGCATGCCAAAGGTATCCCTCACACCCTCACCAATTTTTCCCTGACCCAGTTATACAGATATCCACCATCACCATCTTGTGCCATTCCTGCTTTTGAAGAAAGAAAGTTGAAGCAGAAACTGTATGTTGGCTTATACAATGCCCCCAAACAATTCTCCTGTCGTTCAAATATCCTATCTGATAAAGAGGGAATATGCTAATTGACAAGCACATCCTCACAAAAATGGCAGCACCCACAGCCAATAAGGAAGGAATATACTAATTGACTGTCATGCCCTCAAAGATGGTGGTGCCCACAGCCACAAGATAGTGGCACCCAGCACCCTCAGCCCCCCAGCCACCCAGGGCCAGCCTGAGGCACAGGCAAGCTTCGGATGGTAACTGCCCAGGGCCGCTTGAGGCTTGCACTGCTGGCAGTGGCAACAGCAGAGGTGTGATGGGGGCATCACCTTCTCCTGCTTGCCTGGTCACCTCCCGCCCCTGAGGGCTCCCAGACTGTGAGAGGGGGCAGACCAGGCTAAGGGTCCCCCCCTCCAGTGCATGAATTTTTATGCAATAGGCCTCTAGTGTATAATATAAAGCCTAGAAAATGTATCTTGCAGCTAGGAGTGGCTATGTGATATAGTTATGTCTAAAAAACCATACTCAAAGATGCTCCCAGGTCCACCTACACTGCCTCTTTGTTTTTGCCTGGAACCTCAGACACAATGCAGCAGCCCTTTTGAGACCATAAGGGAAAGGAAACCCAAAGTCCCAGAATCAATATCAGCACACATCTGCCTTCAGATTGTTTGCCGTTTGAGGAAAAACGTCCCCATTTTCAAATGAATGTAAATACATCTGGTATTTTTTAATCAAAAGCATTCTTAAATAAAACAAAATTATTCTGGGACAAGTAGACTCTTAAATTTGGTGCTCAACTCTGGCTTTCTAACAAATAACTAGTTATGCTTTTATGAGGTCTGCATAGGGAAAGGGTTTTTTTATATTATAAAGTTTAAGAAACTATGTTTATCTGATACACCCATGTGCCAATAGTAAGGAGATAACTCCTTTCTGAGTGATACCTGCCAGATCAGCAAACAGCTTGTCCTTGACTTTCACCCCTAAAATAGCACATTAATCTAACTAATGAAAGATTCTAAGAGCTTAAAGTACCGACACCATTATACGCATTATCAACTGAACGTGAATACCTTTTCGATGTTATTTTAGGGAGGAGAAAAAAAAAACACCTCTGCTGACATTAACTATGTGTGAGGAACCTATTTCTGTTTGCTCATCTATTTTCGTTTTTGTTGTTATTTATGACATGTCTTAAGCACAAACACAAAATAACTTCTTTCAGTTAAGAAGCATATTGTAATTTCTCTTCTATTCCTCCAATCCTGAATGCTCTCTTTTCTTGCCTTTGTGTCCCCAGAGTTCCCAGCAGTTTCTCATGTATTTCACAATTTCTTCTCTGATTCCATCACAGGATCCCCTGCTGTTGGGATGGTATTTAGAATATCTTCCTTGGCTATCCTTATGATTTGACATGGTTTTATGGAATGACTGTGTTCACTTGCATGACTCTAATTATGTAACATTGGTAATCATCACTAAGTTCTACTCCCCAGGCCAGAGCTATCCCTCGAAATCAATAAATGCATTGGCGAGCTGATCGAATTGCTCTCCCTAAGGAGAAAGGAATATTGGATCATTTTGCTGGTTCCTATGGAGTAAGTAACTCCTGTATCGCACATTTCAAGATACCTACGCTTTAACAACTAGCTTGCTTCCTGAATATTAACAATTGGCTTTTGCAAACTGATATGGATTGGTTCCAGTGCACCAGAGAGCATACTAGGTGTGACATTAGTAGGCCTATTGCACAACAGTCACCACCTGGTTGTTGTGAAACTTCAAAATCAATATGCCCCAAACTAACTCCTGTTATCTCCTTCTCTCCCAGACTTCTCCTCTTAGTGATTAACTCTACCACTCATTTATTTGCTTGAATCAGAATCGTGGGTGCCATCCTTGATTTGTTCCTCACTATCATCCTCCATATCCAATCAGTACCAAACCTGCTATTGCTCCTTCATCTTTAATATTTATCCAAGCATTCCAGGCACAGGAACTAACTGGGTCATCATTGTCTCTCACTTGGATAACTATGATAGTCATCTTATTGGTCTCCTTCCTTCTGGCTCATTTGATTCAGAGTCTAGTTGATATTCCATGCAATGACCACAGGGATCTCTCTATAAGACAGAACTAATGAGGTCACATTCTTAAAAAAAATATTTGTGTTGATTTTAGAGGAAGAGAGAGAGAGAGAGAGAGAGAGAGAGAGAGAGAGAGAGAGAGAGAAACATCAATGATAAGAGAGAATCATTGATCAACTTCCTTCTGCATGCTCCACACTGAGGATTGAGCCTGAAACCCGGGCATGTGCCCTGACCTGGAATCAAACTGTGACCACCTAGTTTGTAGGTCATCACTCAACTACTGAGCAACACTGGCCTGGCAGATGTCATATTCTTATTTAAAGCCCTTCATTAGTTTTCTAATGCAACCTGGGTAAAGTTGTAAATCCTTCAGGATAATATAAGGCTGTTCTTGGGCTGATACCTACTTTCCTCATAGACTACAACCAATATTATACAGACAGATGGAATCACGTGCCTTCCTTTGATTCTGAGCCTTTGCTCCTGCATTTTTTTCTCTTATAAGAATAATACTATCAATAGTACTAGTAAAGACAATATTTAAATGTTTAAAATAATATGTAACAGGATTTATTTTAATTTTTAAATCAACATTTTTGTTTAATCCTCATAACCACCCTCATAGTTTTTGTCATATTGGTTTGTTTTGTTTTATAATTTTGGGACACAGAGATCAACCAACTTTTTAAAGTTACATAGCTTGTTAAGTATGGTCACTATATTGTTCCTCAATGCCCCACCCCGTCTGACTCTTAATCATCATTAGTACATCTACTGATGGTTCCTGTTTTCCAGGAAGCTTTAAAAAATGGAACTGTCTTACCAGAGTACCCTAAACTAATGATTATTTTTGGCATGTTTGTTATCCTGGGAATTGAATCTTTTTTTTTGCCTGTAACTTTCAGAAAAATGTCATCTTTGCAGAGACAGGGCTGTCTTTCTCACCACTGTAGCTGAAGCACTTATTAGTATGCTCAGTACATAACAAATATAAGTTCTTATTTGTTAAATGAATAAATATTGAAAAGTGAGAAACTGCCACTTGAAATCAGTAAAGCTCAACAATTTATAGACTGAAATCACTACATTTGAAATTGGAACCAAATTACACAGACAGTCAAAACTCCCCAAAGGGAAAGAAGGAAAATATAAATTGTAGAAATATAGATTATGGATTATGAAAGAAACAGATCTACTTGTCCATGCCACTAATTCTATAACTAAGGAAATTAAAGTCGATGCAAATAATGAGATCTGCCCAATCCCTTTATTTATTTAATTATCTCATGAGATTCAACCAGGGAGCTCTAGAAGTAATTTTGTAAAATCAGAATGTAGATATCCCACATAAATTTTTCCGTAAAGGGCTGTCATGAGAAATTAAGTTTTTAGCTCTCAGCCTGCAGCTGTGAAATACAAATTTAAACTTTTCATAAAGAGTTTTCCCCTTTGTCCTGAAATATGACCATGTATTCCTTTAAAAAAAAAAAAATAAAGGATTAAATCTTGCCTCAAAAATTAAAGAAAGCCCTTGAATACCTTCTTTTCAAAAGCCAATCTGTTAGGAATCATTTACTAATCCAGTTTATGGACAACTGTATTCCCTTCACCTGCTTTCTTCATTATTATACAAAATGCTAGAAGCAGCAGGGTATCCCTCAGTCAGCACTACATTTGTTCTTGGATGATGTTTGTTTAGAACGCTGGCCATCCATCATTTGCTTTGCCGTCACAATCCTTTTCCTAGCCACAAACATGATGGGACAACATGAGCAGGTTAAGAAAAATATGAGCTTTAATGGACTGAGGATGCCACTCCTCCTTACTTTCTGGGACTATGATAACAGGTCAATGTAGAACGCAGAGAAACTTCATAGAAAGAAAGGATGTCTTCTAGGCCTCCCCTTAGGACAAATGAGATTTCTGGGTAAATATATTGGGAAAATCAGATCTGCTGCCCCTGCCAGAGGTCAGGCAGTGAAGAATGAATCCCTTTCTCTCCAAGGAGCTCCTGAGGTTCTCCATCTTGCTGATGGCAAAGCCTAGAGAAAATCCCAAGCAGTAGCTGGATAGTGTATAACTAAGATTTGTCTTTCCTTCATGAAAATACATCTACTGTTTGCATCAGATGCCTCAAATCCATGCTTTTCTTCATTCTTATTCTAGAATGTTTTCATTGATATAAAAGTGACCATACATTGTATTTATAAAGGCCCCTAAGAATATGTATTAGAGTGGAAATAACATTAAATAAGGTCAGGTGGTAAGATGGTATGTAAAGAGCCTGCCTGAGAAGTGGACAATTAAATAGAAATCTGAATTAAAAACATACAAAGAAACATCTATAGGTCGGTAGAAAGAGTACTCCAGGAAGAATCTCAAATCCAAAGACACAGAGGTATGTTTGATTTGAGTGCAATGGGACTATCTCAGAAATGGGAAGAAGGTTGGTTTGTCTGCATCACAATGAATGAGGGAGAGAATTATAGACTATAGTCTGAAGAGTCAATCAGGGGTCCAGGTTACATAGAGTTGGGTAGGCTCTGGTAAGAAACTGGATTTTTAAAAAATTTATCTTTATTGTTGAAAGTATTACAGATGTCACTTCCCCCCCCCCCATTGACCCACACCAACCTGGTACTACCCCCTTCCAAGGCCTTCACTGCACTATTTTATGTCCATGGGTTATGTATATATGCATATAAGTCCTTTGGTTAATCTCTTCCCCCTCACCCTTTTTCCTCTACAATTTGTCATAGAAACTGGATTTTATTCTAAACACAATGGAAATCAAGTATTAATAGAATAGATGAGTAACTTTATTTGATTGATGATTTTAGAGAATTACTTGTTAAGTAACATAACACCACACCAAAAGCAACAAGATGTCATAATCACAAAAATAATAAAATATTATTATTACAGCAATATTTATAATAATTTATTGAAAGCACTGAAATCAAGAGTTTCAAGCAAGGTAATAACTTTTTTTGTTTTTGCTGAAATCTTTTGTTTCTGCTCTATTTCTTTTCCTAATTCTGGTTAAAATATTAGAAATATCTCAGTATTTTTTCAGTCACCATTAAATAATTCAGACCTCCACTGAATTTTAGTGCCAAGAATGTCCAGTCAAATGTAGAAATCCAATTTTAGAAATGTACTTCACACTATCTAAATCTATCTTTCCTTTTCCTTTATTTGCTTTTTTATCTCATTTATTTAGTCTGTCTCCTCATTAAAATGGCAGCCTTATGAGAATAGGGATTTTTGTCTCTCTTACTCACTGCTGTATACCTAGTACCTATAACAGTCAGGCACACAGTTGTTATTTTAAAATAAATGTACCTGAGGCCATTTATCTATCTATCTATCTATCTATCTATCTATCTATCTATCTATCTATCTATTTATTATTCCAGTGAGGAAGGGAGAGGGAGAGTGAGATAGAAACATCAATGATGAGAATCATTGATTGGCTGTCTCCTGCATGCCCCCTACTGGGGATAGAGTCTGCAACCTGGGCATGTGCCCTTGATTGTAATTGAACTCAAGACCCTCAGTCGATAGGCTGATGCTCTATCCACTGAGCCAAACCAGCTAAGGCATAACTGAGACCATTTAGAGAAGAGACATAGCTCAAAAAAGACTAAGGCTCCATGTCACTCTAACAAGATTGAGAAGAAGAGGAAAGACCCCAGCAGAAATAGAAAGACAGGAGACTGTGTGTATGAAGAAAAGAGCAAGTAAAGGAAGAGAAGGTAGTGAATTTTTCAAATGCTACCAAGTATTTGTGTTTACTAAGACCTGAGACCTGACTCTTGAGTTTGACAAGAGAAGTCACTTGAAAATCATAGTTTCTGTTGAGTGAAAAGAAGACTTGAGTCTGCTATCTTCAAGTACTCATTCTAAGTAGAATGCAAGTTGAGAAAGTCAGCTTCCCCTGCACACATGGTTGCAGACAGACTTACAATTAAAGGTTACAGAAAATGGTAAAGAGAGTGGTATCTAGAAAGAAATATGAGGTTAAGAAAGGTATGTTTAGTGAGAATAAAGAGGACGTACTAGAGTAACAACCTGGAGATACTCATAGCTGAAATATAACTAATATTTATATTTATTTATCACACATATGATTATTATGGATGCATATAATATTTAATATTATATAAACTAGCTATTATAAAATACATGTATGGTTTATATTTATATAAATATATGGCATTTTATTTATATTATAAATTTTATGATATACTTACTTATATTGATTATCATCAGGGGTTCTGGTTAGAGTCCCACAGTTACTCAGGCTGATAGGCTATTACTTTTTTATAGTTGTACTACCTGCTACAGAACATTTGGAAAGGCAGCAGATCAATAGAAAATAAAACAATAGCACAAACAATTTGCATTGAATATTGGCTGAATGACTATTGCTAATATTGAACTAGCCAAATGGATCTTCTGGAAGATGAGGTTACAGTATTGGCAGCACATTCTTTAGAGCGAGCGCAAAAAGATTGGAGCCAATGGATTAGGAGCTTGAGGAGGTGTCAAGATGGGGGTGACTGATGTGTGAGTTTTGGAATAACTGAGGCAACTCCCACCATGGATGTCAGGGAATTCACTAAAAGAAAGGATGTAAATAAGGACAACTCAGGTCCCTCTTTTGGGATGACACAGCTTTGTAAGAAACACAGGGAAAAGGGAGCGTAGCAAAAGAAACAGAGGATGTAGGCAGTGAAGGAAGAATATAAGTAACAGAAAAAGTGGACTCGGGAGGGAGAGATTTAAAATGTTAGCAATCAATGGTAACAGATAATGCAGAAAGATCTAGAAAGGTCTAGAAAGGTCAGGCTTTGAATCTGGCATTTTCCAGGCGGCCTTGACAGGAGTTTGGGTTTCTTTGCGGTGATGAGGTCCATGCAGACATCAAGAGGCCCACAAGGGAGTGAGGACTTGGGAAGCAGAGTTATCTTAAAATTTCAGAAATGAATGGACACAAAATTAGGGGAGGCATAAGAGAAGAAAACCCTCTTTGTATAGTTTAAAAGAAATTATAACACGATTTTATGAAAAAGAAAGGAACTACTAGGCAAGGAAAAATTAAAGTAGAGGGGAAACTTCTATCCTGGAAGGACATTTCCTCTTAGAAACATCAAAGATAATGCCACGTCAACATATTTGAAAGCAATTGATTTGGATATTTTTTTTCTTTAAATGTGCATAATGTTTTAGGGGCTTGTTTATATGTTAAATTTACATATTTTCATATTTTCTATATCTTTTTCATAGCAACCTTTTCATTTGATATGCACAAGATGATCTTCATCGTTAGAAATAGGTAATAATTTGCATTTTTTTCACTGTATACTCACATTATGGTTCTTCTAAGCATTATTACAGATTTCTCTTTGGATTCATTTATCATGAGTAGATCCTAAAATACATTCAATCTTTACATTTTCTCTCTTGAATTATTTTCTTTATAAACCAGTGGATTACATATTCTATCATATTTTATTGCATGGGCTAGCTGCTGAACAAGAAAATACATAACTTGTACTCCTGCACCTGGAGATGAAATTTATCAATTCAGCACAAATTCATCTGAAGTAAAACCCAGAATGTTGTTGTTGTTTTCTTTATGGATACATTTATTATTGTATTTTCTGCAAAGCAGATCTATTTAATATAGTAATTAAAACACTACATCAGGAGTGAGTTTAATTATCTTTGGCTGCGTTGAATATTGGCCTTAGTTCTATTTTTCAAATAACCCATAACTATCTTTCATCAGTTATAAGCTGTATTTTCTTTCACTGTTAACATAAAACTGACACTGGTCATTTATTTTATCCAACATGAGGGTTCAGAGGATGGATATGAATGTGCCTCCCTGTTCTTTGCAGAAAATATATTCTATATTAACATTTTACAAACAATATTAGCTAGTATTTATTTTCTCCAGAGGCAGAGGAGAAAAAAATTAGCAATTCTCTAGGTACTACCAAGAACTATGCCTTTGTGTAATCCACATAAGATATGCATTTATAAGAATTCTCATACTGTAATTTCTTCTACATTTGTGTCAATTATAACAGGCATGTTAGGCAGTGATGTCTTTAAGCAGTCATAATGGTAATCTACCTAATAATAGAGGAATTTGCAAATTGTCCAGGACACCATCAAGGTAACAATAATGACAGCAGGCTGCCTGGGGCAACAAGGCTGGCAGGGGGTTAGTGAGGGTCAACCAAACAACTAATAGAAGGCTATGTGGGCAACCAGGCTGGCAGGGTGGGCTAGTGAGGGACAACCAAACAATTGAACAGCAGGCTGTATGGGGCGACCAGGTTGGCAGGGGGGACAGTTGGGGGTGACCAGGCTGGCGGGGGTGGGGGGGAGGGCAGTTGGGGGTGATGAGACCAGCAGAGGGGGAAGTTAGGGGTGATCAGGCAGGCAGGCAGGTGAGCAGTTAGGAGTCAGTGATCCCAGATTGTGAGAGAGATGTCTGGTTACCGGTTTAGGAACAATTCCAAGGATTGGGCCTAAACTGGCAGTCGGACATCTCCCAAGGGGTCCCAGATTGGAGAGAGTTCAGTCTGGGTTGAGGGGACCACCCTTCCCTGTGCATGAATTTTGTGCGCCAGGCCTGTAGTAATAATATGAGAAAGTTGCAGTGGATACAATTGGTCCCTAGAACCAAATTGCCTGGAGCTGATTTGACATTGCCATGTATGAGTTATATAATCATGGACAAATTAATTAGTTTCTTCATGACTTGGTTTCTTCATCTGCAAAATAGATATAACAATAATTTGGATAGGCATGGAGCTTAAAGGAGTTAATATAAAGTACTTAGAGGCATACCTAATGTGTATTAGTGATATTTACTAGGAGCTAGTACTATTAGCTAAGATTTATTGTGTGCTTGAGATGTTTCTAAAAGCTTCACTTGGATGACCTTCTTTAATTCTCAGAATACAACCATAAAACTGATCCTGTTGTGTGTGTGTGTGTGTGTTTTAATTTTTATTAATTTCAGAGAGGAAGGGAGAGATAGAAATATCAATGATGAGAGAGAATCATTTATCAGCTGCCTCCTCCACACCCTTCCTGGGGATCGAACTCACAACCCAGATATGTGCCCTTGACCACATTTGAACCTGGGACCTTTCAGTCTACAGACTCTATCCACTGAGCCAAACCAGCTAGGACTGATTCTGTTTTTATTCTTATCTTACTGATAGTGACCCCATCCTTTTCTTGAGGCCACACAGGCAGTGGGTGTAAAACCAGGTTTTCATCCAGTGGGCTTCAGTGAGCACTCCTTTCACTACCGCAATACCCCCTCCTGGTGCATAACCCATGGATGCAGACACTAGGGTGGTGAAGGCCTGGGCAGGGAGTAGGGGGTGATGGTGCTATAAAAGGTCAATGGGGGACAGAATGGAGGCATATGTAACACTTGCAACAATAAAGATTATTTAAAAAAAAAAAAGAATAGAGACGGGAAGCAACATATTTTCCATGATTTTTTAGTGAGTAGGCAAGACTCGTTACTCTCATTCTGGTTTATTTGGGGAACTTAGTGTGTAACTCCCTGAAGAAATGAGCTGCCTCATCCTCCACATCACCCTTTCCCAGGGCCTGGTGTCTTTTCTGATGCAGATTTTATTTCCTTTTAATGTCCAGTAAGGCTCTGTAAATTCCAAAGGGACTTGTAATCACTAGCATTGCTGAAATATGCCTTGGCACATTTCTTCAGTATAATAGGTTTTTCACATACTGGGCAAAGAATATCTCACCCTTAAAA
The DNA here is from genome assembly GCF_964339955.1 of Pipistrellus hanaki. Taxonomy (NCBI): domain Eukaryota; kingdom Metazoa; phylum Chordata; class Mammalia; order Chiroptera; family Vespertilionidae; genus Pipistrellus; species Pipistrellus hanaki. The sequence goes on from NC_140511.1 coordinate 71,956,354, forward strand.
TTTAACAAAGAAAATGAGTTTTTCTTGGGGAAAAAAATGCATGTGATTCTCATAGTTTGTGAAAATACATATTTATGTGATAGGAGGCCCCATTCCAATATATGGGGTATTTTGTCTAAAAATAAAGATTCAGAAATTTGGAGGATTTATACTTTTTTATGAAGGTCAATATAGGTGTAAGTTGGCTTTGTTTGTTACTAGCAAATTCTAACACCCATTCCAAAAAAAAAAAAAAAAAAAGCTATCACTATGCATTTTGAGATGCAATATTAAAATACACATGTACATGGCTGTGTATGTTCAATATTTATTTAAGTTTAGTGCAGTTTTTGTATCCTTGAATACTAGTTATAGAGATTTAAGTGTCTCTTGCTTTCAGCTGCCCCATCCCCAAATCGTTCATTATGAAAATTTCAAACTTATAGCAAAGATAAAGGGATCATTTATTTTTTAAATTAGAAATGTTGTTTTGAGTCCTCATTACATAAAATGGCAATGTGGTTATTTTGAATCTGCTTGAGAAGATATGACATATACACAGAAAACTATACTTATCAGTAGAATTGGAAAATGTACTTTGCCCTAAATCTAAGAGTTATTTAAAATTCCAGAGGTGAGAGATAGCCCATACTCAACTAATATAGTTCATGTGAGTTACAGCTTTGGAACAGACTCACAGGAACTGCTTTAGGCTTTTGCAGAGATTCTATTTCATGGTATTGGCCTGTGCAGGTCCATCCATTAGCATGCCTGCAAGTTCATGTGCCAATGCACACAAATACACAGATAACACAGTGCACTCTGTCCTTCCCCAAGAGGAAAAGGAAGAATAGCAAAGTTTTTCTTTCACTGGGTGGATGTAAAGTACTCCAATTAAATATAGTTATCATCACTTAGAAGTACACATTTACCTTTAAGATGCCATTAATTTGGAAAATAGACTCAGAATTCTACATTATGACTGCTAAAATATTGTTTATAAGAAAAGAATAAGATTGCCAGTTATTTGACATTTCATAGTCTCCTGCTAAAATGTCCATTGCCATTTTGACACACAAAATGCTGAAAGAGAAGTTGTTCTCTGAAAGGGAATGTGTTAAATTGGGAAATCTGCAATATATTTCCAAAGGAGGCACATGAACTTAGAGACTCTGACACAGTAGTCTTTAGTTTAGCACTGGTTCAAGTTAAAGGCTGTAATTAAAAAAAATTATATAGAGAAAAATAAGAGATGCTAATAAATATGGGTGAATTTAGCCCTAGCTGATTTGGCTCAGTGGATACAGTGTTGGCCTACAGACTGAAGGATCCATTCCAGTCAAGCGCACATGCCAGGAGTGGTCCCCAGGAGGAGGTAGGAAAGAGGCAACTGATCAATGATTATCTCTCATTATTGATGTTTCTCTCCCTCTATCTCTCCCTTTCCATTCCTCTAGAAATCAATAAAAACATGTCTATATATATATAAAAGTCTAAGCGACAGTCTGATCATCTGACCAGTAGTTATGATGTGTACTAACCACCAGAGGGAAAATGCTCAATGTAGGAACTGCTGAGCTGCAGTGACTTGGCAGCTGTGGTTCTTTGGTGATGCACATGGAACCAGAAAGAAGGGAGCCCAGTTTCAGGGTACCTCACCCAAGAACCGCCTTCTTGGAAGGAGAACCAATTTCAGCCCAATCTTTGCAGGCCAGACCGAGTGCACGAATCTGTGCACCAAACCTCTAGTTTATAAATAAATAAATAAATAAATAAATAAATAAATAAATAAATAAATGTAAATTTAGTCTCACTCCATTTAGAGAAGCTATCACTAAAAATAACAATCAAGTGCTAGGTTTTTGGTTGGTGTTATTGTTTTTTGGTTGTCTGCAACAGAGATCAGTTGCAGAGTTAGCTATCTTCCTTCTGTGATGGTTATTATATTATTTCTTAGGGGGTAGGGATACTCAAAAGCAAATTGTAATGATATGTGAATAAAAACGTTATCCCTTCCTTCAGTTGACCACTGGGAAAACTTATAGTAATGTTTAAGTAAGTTGGTATTTGAAGACTTATTTTTCATGTCTTTAAGGAATATATTTTAGCTAAAACTATGTATTAATGGAGGACAAATGAGTAATCAAAGGTTTTACTGCTGACAATTGGCGAACACTGAAATGCTTTGAGTTGTCATGTAAGTTCAGGAGTATGAGCTATACGACACTGAACAAGCTAAGCTCTCAAAGAACCAATTTTGTAATTTATTGATTAAATTAGAAGTGAGAACAGTATCTATCTCCAAGGTTTGTGGTAAGGAATAGATGAGTTAGTATATTAGTTTTCATGTAGAAAATATTTCATAAATACTGGGTATTGCTATTAGGCACATCTACTCTGGGATTTTTTTTTTCCTCTTCTCTAAGCATAACCAGTGATCTCCAGGTGACTTTACCAGCCACTTTAATTTCTTTAACCATAAAAATAAAGTATGAAATTACTAAATTGGAATGCATTCAATGCTGTTATTTAGGCTATTAGCATAGCAATGGTAACAAGAGGTATAGACTCTGGAACCACAGGGTGTATTTAGGTCCCACCTCTGTTATTCATTAACTGTGTAATTTTGTATAAGTCAATAACTCCGATGCCTCAGTTTCCTCGCCTATGTAATAGAGGTGTATATATGTACAATAAAAGGTGTATAGTTGTTACAAAGCTTTGAAACATTAAACCCTTTGGGGCATAAAAGTGGAATAATGAAGTTCAAGTGCAGAAACACTATGACCTACCTTGTTCTGCAGACTGCTTAATTTGGCATTGATTCCACTGAGGATGCCTTGGGATCCTATTTGTCAGAATCCATAACCCTGTTATATCTCTTTGGCTCACAGAATATCGTTATGTATTTAAATATGAAATGAAAGAAGTGGGGGGGCTCAAAGCGCCTCTTCTTTCTTCACATGAACCCCCACCACAGAGCTGATAAAATCAACCTCTCAGAGAGCCATCCATTTTAGCCTGGATGCTCTTCAGACCCACAAGAGGGGAGCATCTTCAGAGCAGTTTTTCTCTAAAGGAGTACACTTGCCTCAGTTGCTGCTGCTGACCAATTTCATGGTGTCTGCCTTGGGCAGTTTATAATTCTAATTAAAAAACACAGTTAATTTTTTAACAACTCTCTCTTGTCTAGGATATAATTTCAGGCCTCATATCATTCATGGAAACTATTCAAAAAATTCCTTTCTAAGTCACATATTATTATTTTTAAATATATATATATCATTAAATAAAATGATAAGGAGGAACATTATTAATGGTCTTAATTTTTTGAAAAATTCACCACTTGATTTCAAAGTCCAATGAATAGCGCTGATATACTCAACATGAGATGGGTGAGCTAAGTAAAAGTGTCTTAAGAAAAACTGTGTGGGCGTTTAGTGACGTATCATTGTCTGCCATATCTCAGTGCAAAGACATTACTCTTCTAGGATCCTTCATGTCATTCTGTTTTCTCTTCCTCCAAACCATTGGAGGATCCTTTAAGTATCTGAAGATGTACAAGGGATCATTACTTGTATGAAAGATGAATTGCTAATAGAGGCTTAAGAGCTACTTTTAGCCCAAGACAATATCTAAAGCTGTCATTGCCCATCATTACCCTAATTTTAAAAAATAGTGTGATGGCTACTACGGAGGATTCCATCTAATATTCTCGTTCATACACTGATTCAGAGTAGTTTTAAATAATGGGGGGAAAAATGGTAAAACTACTCCTGGGAACATTAGAAAGACATGCAAAATTATAATTTCTCAAGATGTTTGAACATTTTTAGAAAAGCCAACCAATAAAATTGAAAAGTTCAATCAGAGGTTGTTAAATATATTTGTGATTGATTAAAAAAGAGACACTCTCAGGAAATATATAATTGACATATATGATTAACTAATTGTTAATATTTATTGAACATAAAATATATAACCAGTGTTGTAATAACTTTTGGAAACAAAATAAGAACCATCCCTCCTCAATAAATTGTGTGGTGTTATTTCTTACTAATAAGTTTCTATTTAAGAAAATTGTGGGGAGGGGGGATAGGAGGATTACCTACTTCAGATTTTAAGCAACTATTTGAAAGTTTAAAAACTTTTCACATAATATCATTGGCAATGACCCTGGGTACTTAAAATCAGATATGGTAAGGTTGTGAACTGAAGCACAATCTGATCAGAATGAAGGGGCTATGATGAAGTAGACAATGAGACATCTTTGCTGAAGTGCACTAAGACTAGATCAAAAATTCTACATGATACTGGACTATCAGAACCTAAGATAAGTCACCAAGAGAGATGGCACTAATGTTCAGGTATTTAAAGAAGTTTATTGTAGTTTTTTCTACAGTGAGGATTAATATAACATGTTTTTGGCTGAGAGTGTAGAAGAGTGAGTGGGTGGAAGCAATGCATTTTGCAATGTTAGCATTTCACCATTTGTGAGATGATTTGCAGAGTCAGGCTTCACAAATGAGCATGTCCATGTGGGTCTCATTTATACACAGACATTTTTATTGAAACATATAAAGAAAACTAAAAGCCTAATGAGGGAGCTACCCTTCCTATAAACACTTAAATTCGATTAAAAAGGCAGTTTCAGCCTTGGAAAATCAATATTTACCATCACACATATTCTAGAATGGCAAGTTAGATGCAAAAGAGAAAATGGGTACAAAGAATATCTTAGAAGAATAATCTCCTGATGCTTGACTACATGAGGAGAATTAAGATGAAGCATGTGCTAATGATAACAGTAACATTCCAAGTCTTCCTCTAATCCACCAAGAAAATGATGGATTAGAGGAAGACTCATTAAAAGCAGGTTCACTTTAGGAGTTTCTCTTTGGTTTCTTGTTTTCTTCCAGTTTATAAGTATGACATATATTCCAGTCAACATTTTTAATTGAGATGGTCCAAGCACACCTCAGCTATACTGTGGGTTTTAATATAGATCCCTGCAGTAAAGCAAGTATCACACTAAAGTGAGTTTTAATCTTTTGAAGATGGAGGTCTTGCCTTCAATTTGTAAAAACCCCACATATTATATGTGAAGCACAATAAAGCAAAGAGCAATATAATGAGGCATGCCTGTATAGTATCATAATTAGCATCCCAAAGTAGAAACTTTTATTTTACTAAATAGAAGCTTCTTTAAACTAGACATATTGCCAGAGTTTTAAACAACTTTAAAAATCTACGCAACTAATTTCAATATTATGATTCTCTATCATCTTGGAATTGTTTATCGCTGAGTCAATATTATATTTCTCTTCCATAAGGCAGTTTTACTGAGGCTTAACATTCGATGTCACTAACTGAAAGTGATACATGACTAATATCAAAATGGAAAAAAAGCAACAATCTTCAATCTCCATTTTAAATAAATAGAGCTAACAGCCCTTTAGCGAGATGAATAAGCTTTTTTGTTTTATTGGCATTTGACAAAGTTGTAGATGCAAACATGGATTGGCTGATGCAGCAGAAATTTTGCAGTTTAGTAGCTCTAAGATTATTATATTGCACTAGCTAAAATACACACACAACATCTAATATTCTTTTATGAAATTAGATAGGCCCTGTAATTTTCAATGAAATGCTAAAAGATGCATTTCTATGTGAGGATGCTGTTTCAGAATAATTTACCTGGATAAACATTCATAAAGTGGTTTTATTCTCTCATAATTCCTTATTATGAAGGTATCTCTGTATAAAGACACTACATTTTCCTACCTAAATCATTCAATAGCACTATAACTTGATATTTGCATCTACAATGAAAAATTTGGCTAGGAGAGCTACATCATGTCAAATGTGCATTTAAATGATGTTTACAAAAGAAGCATTTTATATTTATAGTATAACATTAAGCAGGAAAGCCAAATAAAAAATTGTATACACAGTGTGGTGATTACCCAAAGCAATCTATAGATTCAACATAATTCCTATCAAGATAGCAATGGCATATTTCACATATTTCACAGTACTAGAACAAAAATTCAAACATTTATATGGAACCACAAAAGAGCCCAAATAGCCACAGCAATCTTGAGAAAGAAAAACAAAGTTGGAGGAATCATGTTACTTGATATCAAACTATACTACAAGGCCATAGACATCAAAATAGCATGGTACTGGCATAAAAACAGACCTATGGGTCAATGGAAAAGAATAGAGAGCTGAGAAATAGACCCACACCTTCACGGTCAATTATTTGTCAAAGGAGGCAAGAACATACTCTTGGGTAAAGACTGTCTTTTCAATAAATCATGTTGGCAAAATTGGACAACTATGCACAAAAAAATGAGCCTAGACCACCATCTTATACCAACACAAAAGTAAACTGAAAATGAATTAAAGACTAAAATGTAAGGTTCAAAACATAAAGACCCTAGAAGAAAACATAAGCAGTTAAATCTTGGATATTTCTTGTAGCAATATTTTTTCTTATATGTTTCCTCTGGCAAGGAAACATAAACAAACGGGACTACATCAAACTAAAAAGCTTTTGCACAGCAAAGGAAACCATCCACAAAATAAAAAGGCAACCCACTGAATGTTAGCCAATAATACATCTCATAAGAGGTCAATATCCAAAATTTATGAAGAACTTATACAACTCTACACCACAAAATTCCCCAAAACAACCCAATTAAAAGCTAGGCAAAGACACTCCTTCAAGTAGAACATACAGATGGCCAATAGACATATTAAAACATGCTCAAGTTCACTAATCATTAGAGAAATGAAAATTAAAACTAACAGATCACCTCATAACTGTCAGAATGGCTACCATCAATAAACCAACAAACAATAAGTATTGGAGAGGATGTGAAAAAATCCTCATGCACTGTTGGTGGTAATGCAGATGGGTGCAGCTACTGTGGAAAACAGTATGGAGTTTCCTAAAAAAAATTACATTGAGATTCTGGTTCTGATAATTTATATGAAGAAACCCAAAACTCTGATTAAAATATATATATATATATATATATATATATATATATATATATACCCCTATGTTCATTGTCGCATTGCTTACTATAGCTAATATTTGGAAGCAGCCTAAGTGCCCATCAGTAGATTATTAGATAAGGAAGATGTGGCACATTCTTACCTTTTGCAACAGTGTGGAGGGACCTAAAGAGTATTATACTCAGTGAAATAAGCTAGTTTGAAAAGCACAATTACTATATATATTATTTCACTTATGTGGAATCTAATAAACAAAATAGAAACAGCTATAACTGTCAGAGGGGAGGTGGCTGTGTGAAAGAGATGAATGGATTAAGTAGTCAATCAACCAATCAATTAAACAAACAAACAAACTGACAGACAATAAAAAGATGAAGGGATTTATAGTTACAGAACAGTCACAGGGATGTAAAGAACAGCCTGGGGAATATAGCCAATAATCCTATATAATAAAAGCCTAATATGCAAATCAATCAAACAGCAGAAAGACTATTGGTGGCAATAATATGCACTGACCACCAGGGGGCAGATGCTCAATGCAGGAAATGCCCCCAGCCTGCAGGCTCTAGGTAAGCCAAGGCAGATGCCATCAGGGAGCACACAGAAGGAAGTGACCAGTGACAGTGGGGGGCAGAGCCAGCCCGTGAGTGGGTGGTGGCAGGGGGTGAAGCTGGCCAGTGAGTGGACCAGCACTGCCACCCAATCATCCCACCAGTTGCCTGCAAGGTGGGTACCAGCAGGGGCCCACAGATTGCTCTGCCAGTTTCCCCAGAGATTGGCCCTGATCACCAGCCAGGCCTAGGGACCCTACCTGTGCATGAATTTTGTGCTCCGGGCCTCTAGTATTATAATAACTATATATGGTGTCAGATGAATATTAGATTTATGGGGGTGACTATATATTTAGAGGCCCAGTGCATTAATTTTGGGTGGAAGGGGTGTATGTGTCCCTCAGCCCAGCCTGCACCCTTTCCAATCTGGGACTCCTCCAGGGAGCATTTAAAAATTTACCAAATTAAGAACTCTGTGTCGTCAGAAAATTTTAATTTCGAAGTTGAATCCTCTTTTAAGAATTCAGACCAGTTGATTTACAAGGCAAGCTACTTTAAAAAAAGAGGTAAAAGCTTTTAACACATAAAGCCCATTCCTTTGTCTTCAAAGCCATTTATGCTTCTGCATAAATCGATCACTTTTTTATATTAAAACTTCTTTAAATAAAGCAGATAGAAATTGGAGGGAATTCATCAGATCCTCTTAGAGATTAAGGGATGTATTCATTTTATAATGGAACATAACATTGTATTTTGTAAATAATAAATTAAAAGGGCATAGTTGCCACCTGTACTACTCAGGGATCAAATAAGAACTGTGGTAATAATAAAAAATAACATATTTAAACTTCACATCTTTTGTGCCAGACACCAATCACAGTGCAGCATATGTTAATTCTTGTAATTCTCACATGGTCTTATTTTAAACTCTACTTTACAGACAAGTAAAAACAACATAGAATCTATAATCATAAAAGTGTAATATGCAAATCAACCAAACAGCAGAACAACCATCTGGATGGACTACCATGCTATGACATATACTGGTGCCAGGGCAGCCAAGGTGGGTGTGATGCAATTGGTGGGGGGAGGCCATCCTCTCCTCGGCAATCAATTGGATCAATTGGGAGCCCTTGCTGGGTGCACGGGGCCTCCCTCTACTGGGCAATCGATCACAGAGCCCTAAGATGGATCTACCAAAAGAGGGATGCCCAGACCACTGGCCAGTGATGCTGTGGCAGGTATGTGGAGCAGGCCAGCAATCACCCTTCATAGAGAGGCCCAGGCCAGCCAAGCGATCACACCCCATGCCTGTTGCCCACAGAAAGAGGTGACCAGTGCCTGCGCAGGGGGTGCAGAAACACACAGATGGCAAGCAGTGGCAGCAGCAGGGGTGGGGCCAGCTACCAGCAGCCAGGGGAAGGAAAACCTCCAATAAGCCCAGATCACTGGCCAGACCTAGGGACCCTACCCAAGGGGTCCCAGATTGCGAGAGGGTGCATGATGAACTGAAGGACAGCCCCCCTCCATGAACGAATTTCATGCACCTGGCCTCTAATAGTTAATAACATTTCCTAAATTACACAGTTGGTAGGTGGTAGAGCTGGGATTTGGTAACAGACAATCCACATCCAGAATCTATGCTACCAAACATTCTAACAAATATTATATCTTGTACCAATCAAAATGTTCTTTTGTTGAATGAAAATAAAATAAAAATAATAAAAGGAATATTAAATTCCCTTCCAAAAAATTAAATCTATAGCTCCTTCAAAAGGTTTATATTTGATATACCCTTTAAAAAAATATTTTTGTAGGTTTGGATAATAGTAAACCATGGACACTAAGTTTCAACATTATTTCATAATATCATTGAATCCTTTGTATCCAAGTGTTCTTTACACTTCATTTTATCAAGTGTGGATATATATTGTTGGGAAAGTAAGTTTGAAAATTAACTAAAACAAAACAACATTTGGCCATTTCTCATAGCTTTTGTTTCGAATATTCACAAAATATTTAAGCTAAAAAAAAAAAAAGTAATTTGACATTGGCAATTAGGGACAGCCACAGTTTTAGATGTTCCAAGTGGAAACAAACATTTCCACAGCACCCATCTTTGTTATTTCATTATCACCCTACTAGAGGGTCGGAGCACAAAATGTGTGCACTTGGGGGAGCTTTCCTCCACCCAGCCTACGCTCTCTTGCAGTCTGAGAGCCCCCAGAGGATGTACAGCTGACAGCTTATGCAGGGAGTGGGCTTAAGCCCACAGTCAGACATCCTTAGTGCTGCCATGGAGGAGGGAGTGGCTCCCACCACTGCCACTGAGCTCACCAGCCATGAGCCTGGCTTCTGGCCAAGCGGCACTCCCCCTGTGGGAGCTCACTGACCTCCATGGGGAAACTCCTGCATTGAGCGTCCTCTGCTCCCTGGTAGTCAGTGCACGTCATAGAGACCAGTTCTTTCACTGTTTGGTCGATTTTCATGTTAGCCTTTTATTATATAGGACTAGAAGCCCAATGCACAAAGATTCATGCTAGAATGGGCCTTCCTTTCCCTGGCTGCCAGCACAGCCTTTCCACTCTAGTCCCAGAGCCACCTCTTTCCACTCTGACCCTGCCTTCCCATGCTGCCCAGAGCCCCTGAGAGACCAGGGTTGGGGTGGATTGCCTGCATCCCAACCCCCTCCCCTGTTGTTGGGTGCCTGTATATCCAAATTAATTTGCATATTACTCCTGATTAGCTGGTGGGCATAGCGGAGGTACAATCAATTTACATGTTTGTCTGTTATTAGGTAAGATTAGAGTGGGTATTTTTCCTATTGCTGCTATAACAAATGACCCCATTTTCATGGCTTACAACAACCTATTTATTCTTTTACAGTTCTGGAGGTCAGAAGTCAAACTTCAGGCTGTTAGCAGAACTGCAACCTTCTGATGGATAAAAGGGAGATATACTTTGTTTTCTTATCTACTGTCTAAAAACGTCCTGACTTGCTTGGCTGGTGGCCCTTTCCTCTGTCTCCAAAGACAACAGCCGAGCATCTATAAATCTCACTCTTTTGCTGCTTTCATCACCCATTGCCTTTTTCTCTCTGTTTCAGATTCTCCAGCCTCCCTTTTTTTAATAAGGACCCCTATAATCGCATTGGGCCCAAATTAATAACCTCGATCCGTGATGGGCAAACTGCGGCTCACAAGCAACATGAGGCTCTTCCACAAAATATCCCCGCCTGGGCAAGTCTATTTTGAAGAAGTGGCATTAGAAGAAGTTTAAGTTTAAAAGAGTTGGCTCTCAAAAGAAATTTTCAATCATTGTACTGTTGATATTTGGCTCTGTTGACTAATGAGTTTGCTGACTATTGATCTAGATAGACTTGCCATCTCAACAACACAAACTTTATGACAACTGCAAAGTCTCTATTTCCATTGAAGGTGCCATTCACAGGTCCCAAAGATTCAGAGGTGGGTTTCTTTGGGGTGGGGCAGTATTCTTGAGTAAGAAGAAGCATATTTTAGTAATTATTGCATGAAAGATCTTTGCAGTGAAAGTAGGGACATTTTTAGTTGTTGACCTTTCTGGACAGACACGTCAAATTATGTTTTAGATCACAGATTCTTCAGCATTGGAAGGACCTTAGGGACAAAGTATCCCAAAGACAAAATGCAGAAGCCTCTAGGAATTGTGTTATGAAATATTAACCTGCTATCTGGTCCCATGGATCCAATTCTTGGTCTCCTTATTCTCAGCTATTCCCCTGGTCTTGCTTATTATTCTAAAGAAAAATGTTAAACTTAGCTGTTTTGTCCATTATATTTTCTCTTTCCAAATAATAATAATAATAATAATAATAATAATAAGGCATATGTGGAGAAAACTATAATTACCGTTAGAATAAATTATCTTGCAGGTGTGTGGATAAGAAAATGATAATATCTCTAATTTTTTTGCAAAGTAATTAATATACAGGCAGCCTTGAAATGGAAAACAAAAAGACCAACTTACTCACTTTCTTCTTTCTATCATTCTGGCTATATCAGCTCCTGGGAAATTTTTCAATCCTTCTTCAAGCATTTGAAGTTTATAATTGCTAAGGAAAAAGCAAAGATTTTACTTTTCAAAAACAAAGCTACAATGTGCGATTCTTAATAAGAACAAAATAATTATTACAGTGATTAAACAAACTGTTTGCAGAAATTTCTGAGTATCTATATGAATATACAATAATATTTAACACATAATTAGTATAAAATTTTAATGAGCAACCCCGGCGAGACACAAGTAACACATTTTGCATCTCAGCCTCTTTATTAAAAGATGTGAAACCAATTCTTAACCTTTTATGAAGAGCAGGGAGACTTTTTGCTTTTTTCACATTCACATTTTTGTCTAAATTCACATGATTGTGACTACCATGTAATTTTACTTTTTTAGACAACATATATAATGTAGAAAATGTAACTATGTATCCTGTCTAATAAAGAGGGAATATGCTAATTGACCCTCACACCATTGCAAAGATGGCAGAACCTACAACCAATAAGAAAGAAATATGCTAATTGGTTGCCCCACCCTCAAAGATGATGGTGCCCACAGCCAATAAGGAGGGAATATTCTAATTGACTGCCACACCCTCAAAGATGGCAGTGCCCATAGCCACAAGATTACAATGCCCAGTCCTTTCTGCCCTATCAGGGTGGTAGGCACCTGGCAAAGCTGGGTCTGCTCCATGAGCCTGCCTCCATAGTCCCCCAGTCTCCTCAGCCCAGCAGCCACCCAGCACTGGCCCAAGGTGCAGGCAAGTTTTGGATGGTGGCTACCTAGCTGCCCAGGGCCACTCAAGGCTCAGTTAACCAGGGCTCACTCCCACCTCTGGAATCAGTGTGGGTCTCTCCTGGTTCTTGTCGAAGCAGCATGGATCCTTCCTTCCTCCCAGGGAAGTGGTGCGGCTTCCTCCCAGCTCCCTTGGGTGCCCGCGACTCAATCCTGCCTCCTGTGGAAGTGGCATGGCTCCCTCCCGCCAGCTACCAAGGAAGCATCCCGGCTCCCACTGGCTCTCTCAGAAGCAGCAGATGGCGTACTGTGCGCGATATCTCACACTGGGCTACTAGTACAATATAATTACAACAAAAGTATTTCTTTTATTCTAATTATATTAATCTTTTCTTAGAATCAGAAACTTTGAATTCAATCATGGTGTATGATAAAAACTGACCTATAAAATCAGCAATGTCTTTTAAGGCACTAGTTTTTATGGAATTTTTATTTGTTACAGCATGAAATGGTAAGAATAAAAATCACTGTTATTATAGCATTAGGATTATGTAATCCGTATTACTAACACTTCAAATATATATGTTCCCCTAAATTCTTTAGGTCCGATGATTGTCATTGAATACTTTCAGCTAGATGTTATGTATTATCCCTTCTAGCCTATGGAAACAGAAACTGAGATTCAAAATATATAATTTTTCTGAGCAGAAAGGTTTTGAAGAAGTGGGCATGAAAATACTTCTTGTCTGGCTGGTGTTGCTCAGTGGTTGAGCATCGAACTATGAACCAGGAGGTTACAATTCAATTCCCAGTAAGGTTACATGCCCAGGTTGCAGGCACAATCCCTAGTAGGGGCTTGCAGGAGGCAGCCAATCAATGATTCTCTCTCATCATTGATGTTTCTATCTCTCTCTCCCTCTCCTTTTCTCTCTGTAATATATATATATATATATATATATATATATATATATATATATATATATATATATATTTTAATAAAGTACTTCCTATTTCACCTTTTAATCTTTAGTAGGAGAGGTAATGATCATAAATGTAAAGTCACTTTGAAATTCCAGTGAAACATTTACTTTTTCTTGAAATGGACACATGCAAAGCTTTATGATATTTGGCTTATAAGGTATATATTAATTACATGTGCATCATACTTTTCTTTTTCTGAATTATTAAAAATCATGACAGATAATTTTTAATTTGTTGCAACTATATTAGATTTCACAGCTTCCAACAGACAGCTGTTTGTTCTTTATATGCTGATCAACAGAACATTTTGAAACATGGATTCCTGATTAATGATCTTGTTAATAAACTAATCTAAATGCATGCTTCTGGGCATCTCCTAAAGAAAAGAAGTTTCAGAGAAAGCTGGCAGAAGAGAAAATCAGTTCATGCATAATGCATGTATTTGTTCACTTCTATCTCCCTGCCTTTTGGTTGTAATGATGTTTTGATAGCTGTAAATAGCAGGGATTTGTGGATGAACGATAGTGCCTACCTAAAGGTATTTTACCATTTCAGAGAGTTGACATACCATTAAATCACCCCAATAGCAAAATCAGTAAATGCTTTTTAACCTTAAGCTGTGAAATGGCAATGATTATATAGTAGTTTTACTACAGATGATAAACATTGTGCAATGAAACCTCCAAACACACACACACACACACACACACACACACACACACAACAAAACAAACAAACAAACAAACAAAAAACCCTAAACTCTGGGATTCAGAGGGGGTCTAGATTGGAAAATAATGCCCGTGCAGGGAGGGTTGTACATTCCAACTCCATGGGATAAAAGCTCCTGTGCTCAGAACCCTTCTGGACCTCACCTATGTATAAAAGTTAAAAAAAATTAAAAACTGCACAAATGTGATGGCATCAATACTTTTTTTTTTTTTTAGCGGTAACATATTCCAATGAGACACATGGCATATATGGGAAGGAGATGTTAGAAAAACAATACCTTTCAATGAAGGATGTGGCACTTGTCAAAATGTACATGCTTGGTGTTGTGATCCTTACAAGGATTCAGACAATTTTCATTCTGTAGTTTGCCTAACAGACTTCAGATTTTGGCTGACTCCTTCCAGTTGAAATAATACTAGCAGTTATCAGATGAGAGCCAGGCAATGTGCTAGCCATTTTTTGAGTATTAGCTCAGTAACTATATAAAGACCATGCTGTGTCTGGAAATACCGCAGAATAATCAGGATGATGATAACAACCGATTATATATATGGAGTATCTTATATGAGTATAGAATTTTTAAAACCTATTCAACAACCAGTTCACTTACACTGAAAGTCTTCAGGCAGAACTAGTCAGACGACCATTAAGAGAGTGGAATATCAAAGCTATTTTTAGAAGACTTCTATTCTTTCAATCAGTACATCAACAATACAATCTTTGAGGGTAGCCCTCGGTTCTGACTTTAGCCTCAATAATACTACTCGTTAGTGAATACCTCACCTTAAATCCTTTTGATTCATTAGTTGACTTATTTAAGTGTCTTATATGGCCTAGATAATGGGGACATAACCTTAACACTGACACAGACTTGCCCTCCTAAGGGCTCAGAGTCAAGACAAGATGACGTAAACATAATTGACAGCTTTAAGCTTATCCAGCTCACTTTTTCTATTCTTTTGCTTAGAGACAGAATGATGTTCAAAGTCAGTTTTTTCACTTTCGGATGATCACAGCCAGTGATTATTAGAGTTTCAGGACAAATTAAGCGACACGGCATATAGAAAGCATGACTTTCAAACATGCATAGGTCGTCTTTTTTACCCTTGTTCTGCACTCTCTACTATGAAATATAAACAAAAACATATTCGAACATGTGTTGCACATCCATGTTTTGTTGGTCATTATTTACATTAACGTCTCAAGACACTTTGCAAAATAAACGGCAGACGACTGCAGTCAAAAATCCATTTTCATTCTCATTTTTTTTTCTTCTGAATGTTTTTCTTTCCCACTCGAGAGTGAAAATAGATCATTAAATTCTCTCACAGCCTGGTTCCTCCTCACCTTTGAAGTTGGCATCTCGGCTTTCTCCTGGAGATATGGACTCGGCAAAGGGCAGTTTGATTACGCTGTCTCAGGTAAGCAAGGATTAGGGAGATAATCAAAGGTCACAGTGAAAGCTGTGTGGAATTACTTTTCCAGACTCTGAGGACACAGCAAACAAGTTCTTACCAGTGTATCTGTGGATTCAGACTTCCTGCAAGAAAAACTGCCTTGCCTGGTTTTCAACTGCTTATCTCAGCCCCTTTCACAATTGAAAAAGAGTCTGCTCCTGATAGCATGAAAATTGTTGGTTTTTAAAAACTATATATAATTTGATATTGTATAAATTTTTTTCCTTTGTAATCATAGTAATCATATATTAGTGACCTGGTGCACAAATTGCTGCACATTGAAAGGAAATTAATCAGAAGGTGGCCAGCAGGGTGGGACTGGGGGAGGTGGGCCATACACGCCCTGGAGCCAACCTTCCATTGTATTCTCAGGGTTTATGAAGGAAGGCAGGGTCCCTCAGCCTGGCCAGCAGAGATTGGGCCAAAACTGATTCTCCAACATCCCCTGAGGAGTCCTGGCATGCGAGAGGGCACTCTGCAAAGTTGCTGTTGTACAGGGTGTAGGACACAAATGCAAGTGTGCAGTAAACCAGATTTGGGGCTGACAGTGTCCCAGCAACAACATAACTCACAGCCAAAGGTAGAATCACATGGCCCTGTGAGGATCGAGGCTCCTTCCTCTCTGGTTTTGGGGTGCCTTAACCCAAGAACTCCTGCTGCCAAGTCACTGCAGCTCGGCAGCTCCTGCTGTGTCTGCCCCCTGGTGCTCAGTGTGCATCATAGTGACTGGCTGCACTTAGTATATTAGCCTTTTATAGATATACTAGAGGCCCAGTGTGGGAAATCACCAAAACCCCAGACCCACCACACTGGCAGGACCCCAAGACCTACTGAGCTGGTGAGTCCTATCAATGCACCTCTTGGTGACCAGTTATTTGGTCATTACAGCATTACAGCCATGGGCTTTTTATATAGATAGATGATGATAAATAGATAGGTAGATAAATAGATGATAAAATACACATATGTGTTTTTTTGTTGTTGAAAGTATTATAGATATCCCCCATTTTCCTCCCTTTTTGTCCTCTCCACCCAGTCCCTACCACATCCCAGGCCTTCCCCACACTATTGTCTGTGTCCGTGGCTATGCCTATATGCATATATGTTCTTTGGTTAATCTCTTCCCAATCCCGCTACACCCTCTCTCCTCTGAGATCTGTCAGTTTGTTCATGAATCTATTCCTTTGGACCTATTTTGTTCATCAGTTTATTCCACATATAAGCTAGATCAGGTGCTATTTGTCTTTCTCTGACTGGCTTCTTTCACTTTAAGGAGGCACTGTCCTTCCTTTATCTCACTCATGAGACAAGCCCCCTAAATTCTACAAAACAGATTGGGGTGTTGACTCAGTAATCCTGGTCCCACTGAGTCATCATTAAATTTCCCCAACTGGACCCTGACTCCCATCCATTCACCTGTCTTGTGACTACTTCTTTGGACCAAGCAACAGTCTGGCAGGGACCCCTGCAGACACTTTCTGCTTAGTTTTAAAGCATCTAAATACATTTACCTTATGGGGGCCCCAATTGAACATCATAAATTAATTAACACAGCTCTGACGGCCCTATATATTTTGGCAGATTGCTCCAAAAATTTCATGGAAAACCAAAATCAACAGTCTAGGATTTTATTATTTCTCTCACCTGGTTTCCCCATCCAGCTGGGAGATCTGTATATGCATCCCAGCTTGGAACACAATGATTGCAGTAGGAGAGACGAAACCAGCTGTGCAAGATGTTCTCCAGCAGGTAGCTCTGCACTACGTGGGAAAGGCCGCCTCAGAGGGAGGCACTGACAGCTGCAGACTGCCATATAAAAGACCTCCAGTGGGTAAGCAACTTTGAAGAAGCGAGATCTGCTGTTCAATTTTCTTTGTCTCTGAACCTGATTGCAAGGACTGCTATTCATTACAGAGCTGCCTAGCAGGTGCTTCCACAGTCACAGTTCTTTGCATTAATCTAGACAACAGGCCATTATGAACTGTAACTTTAGTTTTGGGAGAAAACACAATGCATTTGGATAAAAGAGATGCTCTCATGTTTTCCTTTCTTCTGCTTTTAAACTTGAAACTCTTTCATATCCTCTGAGAATTTTGGGTGATGGAGGATAGGAGATAGGCAGTATCTTTTGTTGACATAAATAGATTGCCCCATCTTGAAAAAAAAAAAAGTGGGAAGAATTTCTATCCTGGAAAAAGTAAAAGACAGATCATTAGACCTGCCATCCCATATTAGATCGAAGAGTCTGAGGAATAATAATAATATGATTAATTTTTATTTACTGTTATATTCACTGTCAAATTGTAAGAGGGTGACAAGTACTTCTGTGGAATATTCTGTACATGTTACTCGATTTGATTATTTTAATGCTGCCAGGTATTTTTCCTCTCTTTTAATAAGTGTGAATGGCAAGGCTCAGAGAAGTAAAAGAATTTGTTAAAGCTCATTTAGTCATGTAGAATTTGAACCCAGATTAGATATCAGGTATACTAAGGAGGAATATGTGTCAGATTGTATAATACCGTATATGCCACCCATGGATTAGCGTGTACACACAAAAGAGGACATGCCAGAACATAAACTCCATGGGGACAGCACCACGTGGGATCTTTGTCTCGTCTCTTCACTGATGCATCCTTAAATTTAGATAAGTCCCATAGTAGGTGCTCAATACTTATGTATTGAAAACTTAGTAGTGATTAAACAGCATAATGAAAAGCCATATTTGATGATGCCTTTTTTTTTTTTTTTTTTACTATTTCTTTTCTTGAGAAATAAAGAAAAGCAAGAATATTTTTTGTCAAACTTTGCTATTAATACTACAACTTTTGGGCTTATCAATTTTCTTTCAAGATCAAGAATATTTTGACATTTTAATAAATGCCTAAGGGATGTGTTTCAAATATCAATAACAGAGATAAATATCAATTTGTAACAAAATTGATACATTATATGTATAGCAATATTCTCCATCCAATATAAAACTGTTCCCTACTGCCATCTTTCCTCAATGCTGTGAAACAGGAACTGGGAAGGGACAGAGGACAATGATGGGTTAGAAGAAGGCTGCCAATCTAATTAAAGTGGGTAAGGCTATGTTTATGTTAAGGTATTCCCATTTTGCCAGAATAGAGGACATTGGTTGTGTAATAAAATTATTAGTAGTATATTTGTTAGATCTTTCTTGCCTACTATGGCACCTCTTTAAGGACCCCAAAGTAGGAGGTGGTGGACAATGGCATGCTGATCTGAGGCATTTTAATTTGTTGAATCTAATCCTGAATGGGAGAAAGAAATTTCAGCCTCATCATAGGGCTAGAACACAAGACATTGGAGGGCTCATACATCCTCCTAAATAGATTGAAGATAACAATATGTATTTTCCAATGTTCTTAAATGCATATTATATTCCATGGGAGACTGCACAGGAACTTCTCATTCTATCTAGCGAACCCAAGAACTTTTGTGCCCTAAAAGCAAAACATGATAGCAAAATAAGAGAAAGAACAAAAAGAGAAGCATAGCTCTTGTCAAGACTCTATACATCGCTGTGTGTGTGTGTGTGTGTGTGTGTGTGTATACATATACATACATATATATACATATATACATACATATATATATATATATATATATATATATATATATATATATATATATATATGATGCAAAGAGTCCCCTCGGGAGTTCGACTGACCAGGCATTCCATAGGTCCCTATGATGTGTGCTTACCACCAGAGAGCAGCACAGAATGAAGGAAGGCCCTGGCCAGCAGCCACTAGGGACCCTACCTGTGCATGAATTTTGTACACTGGGCCTCTAGACATATACATATCTGTTGATGATTTTGTGAAATAGCATTAGCAGTGGAGAGCATGGAGGTGTATTAGCTGGAATAATTAATCTAATGGATTTATTTTATCTCATTGAAAAAAAGGAGTTAAGAACAAATGACATGAACACCATGACAGAGATTCAGGCTGTTCTACATGTAGGTCATGACTTGAAATAGACAGATGTCCTTTCTAAAAATGTTTGAATGTCAACTCTTACACAAAACATTTCAAAACAAGTCTATTTTTGTCATTTTTTTTCTTTATACATTACAAACAGCAGATAATGTCTTCTTTTGAGTGTAAATAATTATAAACTACTCTCTGCCTTTTACCCACAAAATAATCCAGGTTATCTGAAACAACTACAGAAGTAATTTCTTATAAGAATTAAGCTGAGGGGAGTAAAGTTAAGCATTAACATATTATATATATATATATATATATATATATATATATATATATATATATAGATGCCTTTTCTTTAAAGCAAATAATTTAATACATACATTATTGAAAAACGAAGCAGCATATTTTAAACTTCTGATACTTGTACAAATCTGTATAACATCAGTAGGCTTTATTCCATGTTTTATCATTTCCTCAACGAAAATTATTCAGAACTGATTTTTCAGTTTAATGTAGTGGACATTTGGGAGGGGGATGAGATGAGAGAAAAAATGTCAAGTAGACATGTTATCCTCAACAAAATAAATTACCTGCCTCCGTGACCCAGGTCACAAGTGACATTGAGTAGGCCACACTATTCACAAGTGAGGTCAAGAATTCCACGCCATTTTACAATGAGGTCGAGTAGTCCAGCCTGCGTTAGAACATAATCATCCAGAAAAAGAGGGTGAGTACATGCCCACAGGCCAAGACTTATTCACGATTTTCAGTGATTTGTAATTATGTATAGTTAGTAGTCTGAATTTCTATAGTTATTTGATATGACAGAAAAGACTACATTTGTGGGTAAAAAAAAAATGTGGTCATTCGGGACTGATTTATGCATCAACCATTTCTTGCTAAATCTCAGCTAAATCATGCAATCAGCTTCCAGAGTTATACAATGGAGCAAAATGAACAGAACCTCAAGTAATGGGTTTGTAGGGTAAGGCCTGGGGAAAGAAGAAGATATTCTAGGCAAGTTTCACCAGCACAGAGAAATGGAAAATAACACACTATACAATGAAATCCTTTCTCCAGTTCTTTGAGGCTAAAATGCAATAAGCTCCCATTAAGAGGATGAAGTTAAGCAGAAATTGCCTTCAAATTGATTCCTCCTTGCATAATCAGGGAAGAAATTAGCCATATGCTTTGCTCTGCTTCCAAAGCCAACCACATTGAGGTGAGAATGAACAGTCTCTTGAAAGTTTCTATTTGCAATTCACAAAACCTAGTATAACAAATCAAATTTAGTTTACATTTTATATATTCATTAATCTCCATATATACTGTGAAAATATATCATTTCACATATAATTTTCACCCAGCATACAAAATTCATGATTACACTTAAAAATATGTTTTTTATTGATTTTTAGAGATAGAGGGATAGGAATATCAATGAAAGAAAAATTATTGATCAGCTGTCTCCAGCACACCCCCTACTGGGGGTGGAGCCCTGCAACCCAGGCATGTGTCCTGACCAGGAATCCAACTGGTGACCTCTTGGTTGATGGGTTGACACTCAACCACTGAGCTACACAGGCCAGGCCACAATGACATTGTTTAATAGTTTTCCCATTACAATGCCACCTTTGATAAGGAGTCACTCAGGACACATGCTTTTCTTTAAGAAAAATATTTCTTTTTCAATTTTAGTGAATAGATTTTAAATTTTTATATATATGTAATATTATTCCAATTTACTAATCTCACCATATAACATATTTAAAAATTAAAGTCCTTTCCAGATATCACATAAAATTTATGATATCATTGTACAATACTAATATTATTATGCTAATTACAGTCTTATATCAAGCTAGATCATAAATTTAAGAAAATATGCAAGGTGGATCAAAGTAGGTTTACATTGTTGGCATGGGAAATGATATAATAATTAATAAATCATATACACAAATAAATTCTGTTTTGCATACTCACAACCATAAGACCCTTTTTGCCCCACCCTCTATATTAAGCTTTGAAGGACAACTGAACAAGTTTTGGAAGATGAGAGTTAGTCAAGTGATACCTGAGGGCAGATGCATTCTGGGCAATGGGAGCAGACCTGGATTATTCAAGAACAATATTAGGCAGCTATAGTGAAATGAGCTGTGGCCTGAAAGGAGCTCACACATGACAAGATCAGGAGGACTTCATCGATTTGGGGGCTAAGTTCAGAAGTAAGAGTTTGTCAGATAGAAAGTAAGAAAAGACTATGGTATCAGTCTTTGACCAATGTATAATAATGGTTCCATTTGTTGCTGAATAGAACACCATTGATTATTCATCATGCACTTTATGCATGCACTTACTGATGGGCATTCAGATTTTTTTGTTGTTGTTTTTAGTTATTACAAGTGAAGCTGCTATAAATAATTATTATGTGCATGTCTTTGTGTGCACCATATTTCTATACTTTAGCTGATTAGTAGACAACTACCGTACTAGTAAATATTTAAACTGGTGCCTTCTGAACATTTCTGGGAATCTCTCTGTGCCTTGTCTCAACACTGGCATTCAGTTCTCATCTCCCTCTCCTAACAGAGATTCTTCTGGATTCACCTCAGTATCCTCAATCTGTGTCACAGCCTGAAACTATCAAGGAAAGAAGTTGGGATGATCATAGCACTCAACCTCTTTTGTTTCCTAAATGAAAGAATCTCTGTTCTTTCATTATCTGATGTCTAATTTAGTTATTTTATTTCAATGATTGTTCAATATATCTCTGGAAACAATGTAGTATTCAGTAGGGACTTAAAATGTTCTTCGAAAACTAAATTAATGAATAAATATTATATATATATTTTCACTAGCACAAAAATCAGGTTTTTGTATCTTTCACATATAGTACATTTGACTTGCTTAATTTATAAATTTGGAGCAAGATTTTATTGAGCAGCTTTAAAAACTAAAAATATCATTACATGACTTTTGAATAGGTCATTTTCCCCCTGGCATTGCTTTTTGAATCCTCTTAAATCTTTAATGGCATTAATTTCTCTCATGTGTATGGATGGGGTCTAAGATGATATCATCAGCCACGATAGCATCAGAAAGATAATGGAGTGTGTATTTGCCATAGATTTAAGTTTTGTTGATATGTCTTGGGGAAATTAGTTAAAGAAGACACTTTGTTTATCTGAGATATACTGTGAAAAACACATACACATTTTTTTTTGTAGTTAGAGATATTAGAATTCAAATCCTAGCTCTACAATCTGATCACAGATTTTAGAAAAATTCCTTGACCTCAGTTAATTTGGTTTTCTTCTCTGTGCATGTTAGCTGATAGTAACACCTTCTTCTCATAGTTTTGAAAATTTGGTGAGAAAACCACATATATATAACAGGTATTCAATGAATGGTAGAATTTTATATTTTGATTATCCAGAACAAAGGATATATGATGTTACATCTTCTATTGTTTCATTCCTATTAACTATGAATTTCAATGTTATTGACTATATTTTTTCTTTTCCCTTATTGACTTTTTTATTTGGATTGAGTTCTTTATAAATTATTAATAAATGTTAAAGTAAGAAAAATTTAAAAGAATTCCTACTGATTGTACACTAATTTTAATCTGTTGTGTATAAATAATAAACATAAGTGCTCTTTTTTTTCAAGAATTGTGCTGAATTCTCTTTGAAGTAAAAAAAAAAGAACTGTATAATATCATCAAAGTATGATAGATCAAAAGGTTTTTATTCTACTGTCATTACATGGCTGATGTTTAACTTTAAAAAAGTAATGAATTTTAATTAGTGCTGCTTTTGTGATTCCATAGCAACTACAACTAAAAATAAAGAGTTGGATAGTAACCATCTTTATGCCATTATTACTTTTATGTATAGAAAATTAGAAGTCTGAAGTTTCAGTGAATGTTAAAGAATAGCCTGATAACACAGTCTACCTAGGAAATCCACATTTGAAACTTTTTGACACTATATGATTTCCATGACAAGTTAATTTTGTACATTTTCCCAAATTTTAAACTGGTTTTATTGGTATCTCAGACAATATAAATACAAAACTGGCAAGAGAGACAGAATTGCTTTGAAGAGAAACACTGCAGATTGGTTGAGTGTGAATTATCTGGATAATTATCATTATTACTATTTGTGGGTAAAATTCAAATATATTTTGTAGTTCATTGGCTCTAGACATTGGACAACCAACAAACATTCAGTGAACCAGCTACATGGATGAATTGTTTAACATTTGACTAATCAAAATATTTTTCCTTGTGTAGCATATTAATTAGAAAAAGCACATCTTTCAAATCATAACCTTTAATCCAGTGAAAATATAGTCATTAATTTAATCAAAGCTTATTTAAGATAATAAAACATTATAGAAAAGGAATATCTTTATATCAACTCCACAATTCAACAAACAGAAAAAAAGTAAGTAAATTTTCACTGTTGTTAAAATGAGCATGGTAGCAATACCATAAAAATAACTTTAAAGGTGCCCTAACCAGTTTGGCTTAGGGGATAGAGTGTTAGCCTGAGTACTGAAGGGTCTCAGGTTCAATTCCAGGCAAGGGCATGTAACTTAGTTGCGGGCACATCCCCTGTAGGGTGTGTGCAGGAGGCAGCTGATCAATGTTTCTAACTCTCTATCCCTCTCCCTTCTTCTCTGTAAAAAATCAATAATTAATATATATATTTAAAAATAAATAAATAACTAAAGAATTTTCTATTAGATGTAACATAGATAGAACCACATTAAATGATAAGATAAGGAGGAAACCTAAGTGTCCATCAATGGATGAATGGATAAGGAATTATGGCATATAATCCTGCCATAAAAAATTAAATCTTGCCATTTGTGACAATGTGTATGGACATTGAGGGCATTATTTTTCCCAGTCTTAAGGGAATAAGAGGAAAGTAACTGCTAAAACAAGTTCAGGAACTAGTCTGTTGTTTGTGGAAAGATGTGCTAGTAGAGTACAGAAGGCTGGAAGTAGTAGCTGTGGGTAATGGAAGATAAACATAGGGGAAAGCATAACCATTTCTTACAGAGTTGGAGTTCCAATGAAGAATGAGCACTGGGTAAATTTCATTATTGTATTTCCCAAGTCTTCACTCTACTGTAGGGCCAGCATCTCCACTCTTAAAGGTTAGTGTCTAGGCTGGGCTTTTAATTAATATGCATAATGTCACACTGCATATAATCTAGTGAATACTACTAATGTAGTACTCATGTACTTGAACATGTGTATTAAACATTAATGTTCTTTAAAATTAGGGACAGTGTCAACTTTTCAGTAGAAGTTATTTCTATTTCATTTTATAAAAAAAGAAAAGAAAAAGTACCCTGAGAAGCCAAGAGTATTCTTACTTACTGAGGGAATAAATTAATGGCATACCAAATAAAATTTAGGAGTATCTTCACACATTAATAGAAACATTTACATAGGATTCTGATCGTTTAAATCATCTAACAGTCAGAAGTAGTAGAATATTTGCACATTTGTAAAGCTACACAATGAAAATCACTTCCTTAATTTGCATTCCTGTTTCAGTGCTGGTCAGCACATCAGTTTAATTTGTAAACCAACTGATTTGTCTATGGCCCAGGTTTCTTCTGAGGCCACTTGAACATTTCAGAGAGTGTGGATAGTTGCTCCTTTCCCTAAGTCCTACCAAGATCTGAGTTTAAATCAGAAATATTGGACTGAGTCCAGGAACTCACGTCATCTCCATGAAATAATTCTGAAACTTACCTGTGTGTTGGACATGTTAGCTAATAATAGGGTGGTAATCACACTGCTATACACAAATGTATCAAACATTCTCACACCTTAAATTTATACAATGTCAATTACATCTCAATTAGAAGAGAAGAAAGTTGCTTAGTCAAAGGGAATGCATAGTAAAACTTGGTGTCAGAAACCTTTAGGAAAACGATTTGAACCTATTATGAAGTGAATTACTGACGATTCCAATCCACCCAAATCAGTGCAAGGCATATGCTTCAAATGCAAATACACTTTAGTGTCCTTAGGCGGTCCAAAATGACCATTCCAAATGATAGCTTTGTGTATAATTCCAGTTTTATTATCTAGACCTATTTAAGAGTTTACAGATTTACACGTATAAGCTTCCGCC
The DNA here is from genome assembly GCF_964339955.1 of Pipistrellus hanaki. Classification (NCBI taxonomy): domain Eukaryota; kingdom Metazoa; phylum Chordata; class Mammalia; order Chiroptera; family Vespertilionidae; genus Pipistrellus; species Pipistrellus hanaki. The sequence goes on from NC_140511.1 coordinate 71,981,979, forward strand.
TCAGGCTGCAGTGACTTATTGCTATGTCATGGCTCATATCCTTTCTTTTATGCTGTGTTTCCTAGAGATAGAAGCGATCAAGTCACAAGCTGTATGTCACTGCTGTCACTATTCAAGGGACTCAAAATCCAGGGTTCAAGTTTGCCCTTCAAGGACTTCTGCTACACTAGAGGCACATGCCTTCATCCATCACTTTTCTTATAGGTTTTGGATTTATATATTAGAATTACGCAACTTAATTACATTTTTTCTGAATCATAAGTTTGTTATTCCCTTCAACCTCATTTAGCAGAAACTAAAAGTTGGCAGGAGAAGAACTGAGCTTAGATATTGGAAAAACTGTAGAATAAGAGAGCTTTAAAAAACAAATTATAGCCTGGCCGGTGTGCTCAGTGGATGTATGACCCAGGAGGTTATTGCCCAGGTTGTGGGCATGATCCCCAGTGGGGGATATGCTGAAGGAAGCTAATCAATGATTCTCTCTCATCATTGATGTTTCTATCTCTCTCTCTTCTTTCCTCTCTGAAATCAATAAGAATCTATTTTTAAAAATAGATCACACACACGTTATTTTAATCAAAGACATATTACAATTTTCTTAAACTGTAATTAAATTTTCTGTGAGTTCATCATCCTTTTGCTTTAGGAAGCAAGCAAGATGGTAATGCATGCATGTTCATGTGTGCGTGCGCATGCGTGCATGCGTGTGTGTGTGTGTGTGTGTGTGTGTGTGTGTGTGTGTCTGTGTGTATATTAGGGATGTTGTATATATAGAAGGAAAAATAAGAGTCTTAAGAAATGTAGAATAAAAGACAGAAGGAACGTGAAAATAAATATTCAAAAGTAATTGTAAGTTTACAAAAACATGAAAACTTTTTAATTACAAGAAAAAAAGAAAAAGAAAAGATGCCCTAGTACAAGTACAGAAAACCTATATTGAAGTAATGGTCTTTAGAAAGAATGACCATGTTCACAGACAGGGATTGAAGGATAAGAGGAAAAGCTAGCATGCACAGAGAATGGGATTTGTAAGAGGAGGATTCTGTCCATCTATACCCACTTAGAAAAAAATCCGATTTCTATCAATCTGGCGTCCTCTCTCCCTGAGATGGGCAACAAATTGTTTTTATGAAACTACAATTTTGGGGTCTAAGCAGAAGGTTATACATTTTTGGCAATAACTCCTGATAGACAATTAATCTTTTTCATCTTTTTTTTCTCTTAGGTATATATCTTAAGAAAATATTATAGTTTCCATGACTAAATCAGTAAAGAGTAATAATAAAAATGTGGGGATGAAATGCTACCACTTAAAAAATACTGCATATATTCAATCCTAACAATTTTATGACAGGTCTTTGTACACGCAGTTTTACAGAGAAGGAATCGAGCTATGAAATAACATGCTCAAGATTATTGAAAAATTTGCTGACAGACAATATTTCATAGCAAGTTGCTCTGTCTCCAAAACCTATTATCTTAACAAATATACTAAACTGTCTCTTGCTCACAGATACAAAATCCGGAATTCAGGCACTGCCTGCCCTTTGCTGGGAAAGTTGTATTGCAATGACCTCATTGTGTAGCACTCAAACGAAGTACTTTCTCATTAATTAAGGAAAATTCCCTTTTGGCAAGAACAGCCCCATTGTAATGAAAGTACAGCCCTGCTCTCCAATTTAATCGAAAAGCTCTGAGCTCTAATGGCAAGGAAGGAGAATACTCTGAGTCATTACTTATTGCCACATTCAGTCATTGGAGTAATCATCAAGACGAAGAGCCACATTCTTTACTCCAGGCTGTCAGAACAAAACTAGGACCTCCTTTTCCTTTCAACAGGACCTGATTCAATTATGCAGCAGTGGCTATTGATTTTATTTTTTTAAATAATTATTTATTGTTGAAAGTGTTACATACCCCCTTTTTATTTAGAGCAATAGTTATAGGTTGGAGTCTACCAAAGAAGAGATGATGGTGATCAACGTATTATTTTGACTATTTCCAAAGCCTAATGGAAATGGCACAAACATCTGCAGGAAGGCTTTATAGATGAAAAAAGATATCACCTTTCTTGGGTTGATGAGGATTCTATCAAATCAGTGTAGTTATTATAAAATGTACTGGTTTCATGCTCTGGTTTTTCTTCAGATCTCATAAATCTTTCGCCTTTTAAAATGTACTGGTTTCCCACAAATGAGTCTGGGGTGTGTGGTAGAGTGTCTTCTACATTTATCTCAAGAAATTATTCTATTTTTTCCAATGTTTTTTTGGTGCCATTGTTTTAGTTTCACTTTCAAAATCCAAAGGCATTTTCTGCAAATACTGTGCATTCTTTTAGGTAATATGAATAAAACAACCTGGAACCTCTGGCATAATTGCCAATAAGTAGTTGAGATTATATGGTTTATTATAGTAAAAATGCATAGGTTATCTTGAATCTAATATTTATCCAAAACGTTATCAATATTAGTATTTTTTTTCACATGGCTAAAATATTCTATTTGTAAGGGTGAACCCATGAGAGCTCTGTTTTGGGAAGTCCATTGAAGTAATTTTGTAGGCATAACAAAATTGCATAGGCCTTAAAAGATGGTGCAAATAATTAACTGATGGAGACCAACTCAGAGTTACTTGCATGAAATAAGGAGTAGTTATCCTTTGTGTGCTTAGTTCACACACGTAGAGTTAAGATGAAATTGTGATGTGCATTTCACACTATTCTACCTTTGTCCAAAGTCACTCGTTTTTTTTCTATTCAGAGGACATACCAATCAAGATTCGTTTTTCTCCAAGCATACATCACCAAGAATACATTGAAGACTTTTCCTTAGAAAGTGAATATGGTCTTATATTTAGTCTCTGTAATTTTATCAAGTTTATTTTCATGAGAATTTTAACTGATTAGTATTTGTAATCTGCTGTGATAACAAGGCAGTAACCTATGAATATATTTAAGACTTTGTTTTACCAGTTTGGCAATCCATTTTCAATTAATTTGATTGCATTCGTTTTCTATTGCTGCTACAATGAAGTATCGAAAACTTAGCTTAACACAATATAACTTTCTGATTTTATAGGTCTGTAGGTCAAACCAATGACACAGGTCTGTGGGGATAGGGCTGAGATTCTTACTGGAGGCTGTAGGGGAGTCTGTCTGATTTCTTATTATTCAGGTTATCCACAGAATTCAGTTTCTTGTGGATGCAGAGTTGAAATCCCTGTTTTCTTGCTGACTGTCATCTGGAGTCCATCTCCAGATTTCAGAGGTCCTCTACATGTCTTGGCAGGTGGCCCCTCCCTCTGTTTTCAAAGCCAGCAACAACGGATGGAGTTCATTTCATGCTTGGAATTTCATCTACCTCTTACTTCCTCTTCCACTTTTAAGGGCCCATGCAACTGCATTGGACCATCCAGATAACCGAGGATAATCTATTTTAAAGTTGTAACCTTACTTCCCTCTGCATTGTTTCTCATGTCTCGTGAGATGACATAGTCATAGGTTCCTTGGATTGCAACATGGACATTGTGGGGAGACCATGATTTTGCCTATCACACTGAATAAATATCTTCCAGATTCTAAAGACCCAAGGAATCTGTTTTCTAAATACTAGAGACAGTTCCATTCATAATAGCTAAGCAAAAACAATGTATCGTGAACATCTAAGAAAAGTGAATTGTGGATTTTGTCATTTTAAATTCTATATTTAGAGCTCCATCTGAGTGTGTTGATGTGGTGTGCTAAAAATCAGTTAAGCAATGTGTCTAATGCTACACTTACCAAAAGGTTATGTGTGCCATGGAATCAGAGACAAGACTGTCTAATTCAGCTAATCACCATTCAACTATTTTAAGAAATGGGCTACATTAAAAAAATAAATAAATAAAACAGCCCTAATCAGTTTGGCTCAGTGGTAGAGCATCATCCTGCGGACTGAAGGGTCCCAGGTTTGATTCTGGTCAAGGTCATGTACCTTGGTTGCAGGCACATCCCCAGTAGGGAATGTGCAAGAAGCAGCAGAATCGATGCTTCTCTCTCATCGATGTTTCTAACTCTTTATCCCTCTCCCTTCAATAAAAAAATCAATAAAATACATTTAAAAAAATAAAAAATAAAATGTAAAAAACAAAGCAATATTTATCCAGTATCTACATTGTACCAGGTACTGTCCTAAGCACTTTATATTTAATCCGCACTCCCATTCTAGAGGTGAGCTCTACTATTTCGAATACCATTTAAAATATGAGAAAACTGCAGGGTAGAAAGTTCATAGAGTGAATTATGATCTGAGCTGATTGCTATTTGAATAGACTCAACTTCTAGATCAGCTTTGACCAATAAAACGTGCAGTGATGATGGAAGTGTTCATATCAGCACTGAGTTATCAGGTGGTACATGTGGCAACTGAACATCAACTTTTAACTGGGTTAAATTTTCATTAATTTTAATTTAAAAAGCCTTATGTGGCTAGTGTCTACCATATTGGCTAGTGTAACCCTAGCGCCCAATCTCTCTCTCTCTCTCTCTCTCTTTTTTAATGTATTTTTATTGATTTCAGAGAGGAAGAAAAAAGAGAGCGAGAGAGCGAGAGCTAGAGAGAGAGAAAGAGAGATATTGATTGATTATGAGAGAGAATCATTGATTCTCTGCTTCCTACACATCCCCATTTGGGACTGAGCACACAATCCCAGCAGGGATGACCTCCTGGTTCATAGGTTGATGTTCAGCCACTGGGTCACACCAGCTGAGTGAGCCCAACCTCTCAATCACTCACAAAACAGCCTCAGGAAAGCACATTCCTACTTCTGGAATCATCATTCATGAATACAATATATGCACTGCAATTCAAGTTATGCTTTGCATTTCTGAGTTTAGAAAAAGAACAATTTTGGCATTGCAAATAGCTTAGTTTAACAGTTTATCTCTTGAAATGATATGTGGAAACAAAATAAAAAACAAACTTGTTTGACAGGCCATTTTATCTTGTCTTCTGTTTAGGTGAGAGAAATCACTTGTGGTTTAATGCACAGTGTTTTTGTAATGGAGCACTATGATGTAAATTAGCATCAGTATTCTCTGCAAATGTAAACTGTATTGTTTTTCTTTTTCTGGCTTTATTGTGGAATATTTCACACATATGAAAAACTAAATAGAACAGTATATTGAAACACGAGGTTCACATTATTCAGCTTTAAAAATTATCAGTTTGTGGCTGTTTTTATTTCTTCTGTACTGCCACTTATGAGATGAAGCAACTAATCTATTTCCATTGATTGCAATTGTTATCCTAAAGTTCAAATGATCCCAACTTTGGTTAGTGGGAGACTATTCAATTAATGGGTGAATTATTTTATTATCTGTATTTCATTCTACCAACTGCATATTTAGGTCCATTAGGTCCACCTAACTTTTGATTTTAGTAATTTTTAATGTTAGTTAATTTTATGATAATGTAAAAATGTCAGATTTCTAAAGTGAAATATATATAGTTATTTATATATTTAATTATATATTTAATACATATTTACATTAAAATTTATTTATATGAAATTATAAAAATTTCACAGGGTTCTAAAGTGAAGTATATATATTTATTTATGTATTTATTTATATATTATATGTTTACATTACAATATATACATATATTTATTTATATAAAATATATATCTGTTATAAAACAATATGCATCCTTGTCCCCTCCACCCTATTTTTGTTTGCCTTTCGGGTAATGATTTTTACATCACAAGACATCAACTGGTTTGGTTCAGTGGATAGAATGCCTGAGGACTGAAGGGTCCCAGGTTTGATTCCGGTCAAGGGCATGTACCTTGGTTGTGGGCACATCCCCAGTAGAGGGCGTGCAGGAAGCAGCTGATGTTTCTCTCTCATTGATGTTTCTAACTCTCTATCCCTCTCTCTTCCTCTCTGTAAAAAATAAATAAAATATGTTTTAAATAAATAAATAAATGTAAAAATAATCTTTTCTGAAAAAGATCATTACCTGAGAGTCTAATTTTAGGCCGTATGTGGGAATATAATCACTGAATTCACTAGGTCACACACACTACACATAAAAATGTAAAGGCAGCTACTTTGCAAATCATTTTTAACATCTCTGGCATTATTTCTGCCTTTGCAAAGCTAGAAATTCAAAGTAAAAGACAGTCGATATACCTTTTATTTGAAAAGTTCCAGGCCCATATTTCTTTCATGTTACTTTCTAAGCTGACAATCCAGAAATAAGGAAGCACTCTCTACCTCTGTGTTAACCTCTCTCAGAATCATCAAAAGGAGAGACTATCAGCCTCTGTTGTTCAGTGCCAGAGCCTGATTGGGCCATGTTTGCCTGAGGATAGAATCACTGTACTTAAAAGATCTCACACATGAAGGTGCTCTCTTCTCTACTCCCTTATGGTAGAGAAACAAGCCCATTCTGCACAGCACTTATTTTTCTCCGTATCTTTACCTGTCTCTTTGTACCATCCATTGTTGGTTCCTCCTATATATTGAAAGGCCAAGTTCTTTCCCCAAGAAGGAAGCCTCTGTTTTCTGCCACTTGACAGTCTTGGGAAAAACGTGATACCTTTTACTCCTTATTTCTCTGATTATTTACCCTCTTACTATAGTATGTGAAGAATTGCTCTTTTATCTGAAGCTTTTTAGGGCTTAGAGAAAAGGGTTGCTCTCTATGCTCTTAAAAAAAAAATACCAGCCCTAGACAGTCTGGCTCAGTGGATAGAGTGTCGGCCTGCAGACCGAAGGGCCCGGGGTTCAATTCTAGTCAAGGGCAGGCTCCTTCAGGGCTCTTGCTCTGGTCAGGGCACATGCAGGAGGCAACCAATTGATGTGTTTCTTTAACATAGACATTTATCTCTGTCTTTCCCTCTCTCTTCCATTCTCCTTAATAATAAATAGAAAAATATCCTTGGGTGAGGATTTAAAAAAAATATTATATATATATATATATATATATATATATATATATATATATATACACACATACATACACCACGTCATACTTGGTTAGGGGCCCAAGACTATCAAACAGCATATTACATGCTATATTATAATTTTAAGCCACTGATCTTCATGTATTTATCTATCTTCCTTTTAAATCTAAATAAGTTTACTTTTATGCTTCAGTAGTATAAACACTTATACAAAGACCAGAGGTTGAAGGGAAATTTGATAGTTAACTATTACCCCTTTTACTGTCTTGTGCAAAATGAAATATAAAGAATTTGGCTAATAGATACAGAAAAGTCTCATTTCTGTTCAGTAAACAACAAATGATGGATGTCTATTATATTTTTCAATTCCACAGCAAAATATGGCTGTCACTAGTAAATATAAGGAGACATAAGTTCATTTTACAAGAGAAGGTTGAAGTATCTACTTGACATTTGAGTTATAAATTAGCCTCTTTTTACCTCCAGCTATATAACATATTCTTAAAACTTATAATTCAAAACAAAAATATATCCTATAGGTTCAACTAACATTTTATAATGACTGATTGATAACTAGCAAAAAATATTCTCAGGGCTGTGAACATTTGTGACTTTATAATTCTTACTGCATGGAGTTGTCTACATTAAAACAAAATGTAATTTTTTTTTTATAATAGCATCCTGGAGAAACTATCAATTTCAGTCATAAGTTATGCGTTGTGAGTAACAAACTGAAAAATAAGGATCATGGTTAGGATCCCTGATCCTTGTACTGAGATTTTGCTTAACTTATTCTTCCACAAAGGAGAAAATTAAAAAACAAACAAACAAACAAACAAACAACAACAAAAAAACAGAAAGAGTAGCATTAATCACGCTGTAAGACAGAAATTAAAAAAACAAGGGCATTCTGTGAAATACAGTTTCTTCATCTATTAAATGAGAGACTTATCACCTGCCTCAAAAATTTAAACTATTAAATCAGATGATTTGATACATGTAAGAAATGTAAGAAGTCTTGATTTGATACATGTAAGCAATAAGGTCAGAGAAGGAAAGGCTGGCAATGTAGAGATTCCCATTAATGAAATTATGGCTTCTTCTAACTCTCCTGCAGTCTTGGCAATATAACTACTAGTATAAAAAAAAAAAAAAAAAAAAAAACACACACAACAACAACAACAACAACAGCCCTAGCCTGTTTGGCTCAGTGGATAGAGTGTTGGCCTGCAGACTGAAGGGCCCCAGGTTCAATTCCGGTCAAGGGCATGTACCTTGGTTGCAGGCACATCCCCAGTAAGGGGTGTGCAGGAGGCAGCTGATCGATGTTTCTTTCTCATTGATGTTTCTAATTCTCTATCCCTTTCCCTTACTCTCTGTAAAAAAAAATTTAATAAAATGTATTATTAAACAAACAAAAAACAACAGAAAATGTGGGGTTTAGAGTAAAAATCTGGGTTAAAACATAGTGATCAGCCATTGGCTATTCCACTTGAACGATATATCAGCACAAGTGAGAAGCAAGAACATCTTTTTACCATCATATTGATTACTTTATGTATATATTTTCCTGAAGTAGAGATTCATTTCTTGTTATAAGCATGGGAAACTACAAGTAATAATAATTAATTCAGTGCCTACTATGTTGTATCCATGTACCAATGGTATATTATCACTGAATCTGGCATTGTCTACCATACTCATTGTCATTATAAGTAAACTTTCTCTCAAATGTCTCTTTAAATAGTCAGATTTTATAGCATATCATATATAATTATAGCCATTCCTTTAGTAGACAGGTAAACTATGGTCAACCTACCCAAATGCAACCAACTTCTAAGCTGTACACTTTACCTGCAGCCATTCTGGGGAAGAGCAAAGCAATGTGTTTTGTGAAATTGAGCTTAGAAATAGAATGAAACAATTAGCAGAAGAAGTGAAGCTGAAAAGTCATGATGAGGAATAATGCTAGAAAGGACATAATAAATCATGTTTAAATATAAGCCTGTGCAAGCAGAAATACACAAAAGCTGTAAGAAAAAAAAAAACAGAGTACATGGTGACAACATTAATTATCAAATGGATGAAAGCTGAAATTCACAAATATTAAGACATACCAGTCAATTCTCCTTCATACTAGATTGATATTCCTGACATATATAATGTCAGTAAACAAATCTATCTGAAATTCAGTTTTAGTACCTGATTATACTTCTACTTAAGTTTCTTCCTTACTATGTTGACATGATTAGAAACAGCTATTGTTCAAGAGAAGAAATGGTTATGCAATTAATGGGAGGATTTTTTCACCTTAAAGAAAATTTACTTATTAGACAAGTTATGAAGAATTGAGCTTGAAGTGCAGAGGAGGAAGAAGTGACAAGAGTTCAGATACATAAAGGAAGAGATTAAAGGAAACAGGTCCATGAAGCAAATTCTTATGCCTATAATATTGGCTAAGATATAATTCCTAAGAAATAGCCATCAGAATGATGCTAGAATTCATCCATGGTAATTTGTTTAGAGAACATCTATGGTAAGCAGTAAATGAGATGTGTGAAGGAATAACATGATAGAAAGAAAATTAAAAGGGGTTAACTTTATTTTGTACTGTAAGCATGGAAAAAGAAGCCTTTGATTATAGGCAAATTAACAGAACAATATTTACTGTTGAGAAGAGAAGAAAGTATAAGTGAGAAGATAGGGAAAACACGTATGTATGCCCATGTTTGCACCCATGAGGGATCCCCAAGGAATACAAAGAATTATGTGAAAGAAACAACATCCATTGCAGCTAAACCTCTATAGGGAGAAAAGAGAGAACATTGAGATCTGTGGCAGGTTCCTCATGATGTGAGAACAGTATCTTGAGTTCTCACCTTGGTCACTTGTAACAGTATAATAACTCCTTCATAAAGTCAGCATGTGAGCATTACAGAAATAGAGTTAGGAAAAGAAGAGAGAGTGGTTGTTGGGGGGGGAGTAGAAAGAGAAAAAAGAAATAAGAAGGTAGGTCAGAGTATTGTATGAATTTTAAAAATCTAAACTGTTATTTCTGCAGCCAGTTGCTGACTTGATAGGAAACAACAGACCATTGTGTCTATTTGATTTAGGCAGTAGAGTCAACTGTCAATGAAATACCTAGACATGACTAGGTATCAAATTTAAAATTTACCTAGTTAAAATATTGATGCTATACATGTGAGTAATGTCCATCTCATCCCAGATTTAATCATATAAAGTAAGTGACTTAGATATTTGGGGCATAATCTCTGATTTTTAAAGTTGGAATTGTAATGTCTTTGGCGAGAAGAAGAGAGAATATTGTATATTCACTGCTATGAAATCAAACTTGCTTTCTAGGTCAGGACACATCCCAGTTGAGAATACCCATCAAAGAAAGAAGAATGAAGAAATGTGAGTTAAAATGTAGAGGGCACTAGGTGAGGACTCAGTAATACTGGCTCTTCTTAAACTTATGTGAACCACTTTGGGCCTTTCCATTTCTCTCTCTGTAGAATGTGACTGTAGAATGAACTAATCTTCTAAGACATTCCTAGCACTATCATTCCGTATGGAGAGGGAGCCTTTAGATGAAAGAAACATCAAATGGTAAGAAGTATATTTCTTATAACATCCAGGCTAATTAGAGGTGATTTGACAGGACCAAAAAATTGGTGGTTCATTAATGATCACAAGACTGGAAATCCTGCACTCTATTATCTTTTCCTTTTTCATCTTTTTTGAAAAGTGTTTAATTCTCTTCTTGAGAACTCATATGAGAATAATTTATATGAAGATGTTGCCATTATAGTTAATGGACCTAATGAAGCATGACCAGGCTCCAGATTTCACTTCTGATGCAGATAATTGATCTTATGAAATGTTCAAACACATGAGAATGACAAAGATTTAGAAGTCACTTCTTATTCCAATTGTATACTAGGTTTTCGTGCTGCCATTTGAAAGCCATGGGTGATGATTTTAGCTATTTATTTTAATACAGAGGCTCAATAACCTTCCCAACCTTTAGCCTAAATTACACATCACTGATTTTCTCAGGACAACAGACAAAACGATTGAGAGCATTTCACATTTCTAGAAGAAGCAACGAGGGTGCTTCACAGTTTCTTTTGTTAATTAATTGAGACTCCAAGGAGAACATATGTTTGTGTGGCATTTACAGTGGTAAAATGTTAAAGGACATAAATTCATTTCCATTTGTAGCAATGTTGTGTGAATGAAAGCAGAATCTGCCCTACAATGTTGAGAAAAAGAAAATTAAAAAGTGATTCTCTTTCAAACTCAGTCTGTTTGGCAACCTTTAATTTATAATTAACTGGTGTTTCAGAGCAGATTAAGTACATGGTACTAACCATGCAATTACAGGTAAATTTATATATTTTTATTCCTCACAATGCTAAGCAAGTGTAGCTCACAATCCATGCTAATTACTCTTGGATCCACTAAATGTAATTCCCATATAAAAGGTGGAACCTTGTAATTATTAAATGCTTACTAGTTAACAAGCATATATTCCTCAAAATGAAGAAGCAAGCTATAGTGCAAGTAGCAGGAGTTTGAAGTGAAGCCTGTTTGAATCTTTGCATCTTGGTTTTACCATGCAAGATGGACTTCCTTCTTATCAGTAAGAAAAGAGTTGTTGTATTAATTGAGTAGGACAATTTATTCATTTATCCTCCAGCTCTATCACCTGGGAGGAGACACTGATGGTTTTTCACCCTTCCCAGAGCACATCACACTGCTCTATTACCTCTATCTTACCTAATACTTACATTTTCCTCAACTGATTAATCCCATCCAATTCTTCAAGATATGATGGGTCAGCAAAGTATAGCCAAATCTACCCACCTTCTAGCTTAGATTTATTGGAACACAGCCTTACCCATTTATTTTTGTATCTGTTGATGGCTGCTTGCATACAATAATATAGAGTTGAATAGTTCTGACCTAAGTCACATGGCCCATGAATATGAAAATAATTTTACTATCTGACCCTTTACAGAAAATTATTGAAAACTTTGATCTAGAGGAAGTTTCATCTTCTCTGTGCTGCTTGTCCTGTCCAACAATAAGCTCATTTCAGTATTCCTTGCACTGTAGTTAACAAAAGTTTACATGCATGGACCTAGGCATCACAATTTTACAGGCTCCTCAGATGCTCCTCTTCTGCAGCCAAGATTGAGAACCACCGGCCAAGTGGAGATTGAATTTCAATTGTCCTTTTTTTGTGTGTATATCCCTCTGCTTAACATAATACCTAATGCTCAAATATTTTTGCTTGGATATAAAAATACATTATTGACTGTAAAATCTTATAAAATTAATATATAGATTGGATGCCATTGCAGTTAGAATACAAATTATCTTTTTAAATTTATGGAAAATGGCACATACATAATCCAATTTTGAAAAAGGCATTTAGAAAGTTAATATATGCTTATTTCTCAGAACAAGAGGCTGGGCCTCTGGTCATGGGAGAGGGGCTCCAATGGATATTTTCATTGAAAACTCCAACCGGCTTACTATTTTGTGGGACCTGGTATGTGATTACACAGTTGTGTCTACATCATAGGGGATTATGTATTCAGTTACTGAGGTTCTTTATCATCTTGAAAACATATATTTTCTTTATTAAACAGTAACCTGCACATTATTAATTATGAATATTCAATTATCATACTGTGTGAAAGATAAAAATATGACCTGGCTTAATCACTAATTGTATCATTATTGGTGTCTGTCCGTCAAGTAACCATTGTATGATATATATAAGACATGCTTCCAAACCAGATTTACAGTCAGATTTTTATTTTCTTAAGCTTACTTTTTCTGACTGAATAATGCCAAGGTCAGAAAACTTTTTGTAGACATTCAAAATTCTTTTTAGCTTTCATCTTACTTTTATCTCTAAGGATATTGTGGCTTTACTCTTTATCTGCTCCTTAAAATAGTGACCACCACTGTGTTTGTATCTTTCAAAAATTTGCAAACTTATTTTAAGTCTGCCCTTTTATTTATATCAAAGTCAGGCCACTGTCGTTGTCCTTTTTCCCACCTGAATGTCTACTGTGAAAAGTTTACTTCTCATAGTTTACCAGGCTTTGGTCTACCTGCTATGGCTTGTGGGCTCTCCCCTTATAAAATGTTTCTGGAGCATCATGCCAACACCAAATCATATTAATACCTCAGGATACAGATAACATCAGAAGTGAATCATGGTTGTCCACACTCAATTATCATAGAAATGGGGGTTATGATCCAGATAATGTGTCACTTATGCACTGAGAACAATAGCAGAACATAGAATTTGTGCAGTTTCTGAGGTCCAAGACAACTACTATTCAATTGTTCACTTCTGCATTTATTAGCACCTATGTATAAAGCAATACCATTTCTTAGGTGTCACCAGGACTATTTTCTAAGAGCTAAGAACTAGTAACCAATAAAACGTAGATATATAGTTCTATAATTAAAAACTCTTTAGAAATGGGAAAGATTGTTATGCCAGGAATAATAGTATTCTGTGTGTTTATTTGTTTATTTAGGCTGCTGAGCTCCAGTCTTATATTTTCTTCTCATAAAAGCACCTCCCAGTCCCACTTGAGGAATCACCTCTCCATCATTTTGCTTTGTGTTTTTTGAATCTAGTAATCAAAATATCTTAGCCAAGCAGACAGCATAAAGCCCAAGCCAGTTCAATTATACTCTTTCTCTCACGTTTGGAAACTTGAACAGTGAGTTTTGAGACAAATATTTAAAAACTACCCCAGGGCTGATTTAAAAGATAGTCCTTTAGCTCCGACACGTGGATCACCTGGTCTACCCAAAGGTAGTACTCTACTGTTCTATTTCAACATTATATCCTTCTGATGAATTTCCTTTTTGGCCTACAGATCTGGAGTAAGTTTCTTTCTCTTAAAAACCTTGTATGTTTAGTTGTTCTCAAACTTGGCTATAGATTAAAATCACCTGGAGAATTTAAATGCTCCCATTTTTCAGGCTGTACTCCAGACCATTATAAAAAAAATCTGAAGGAATGAACCCAGGCATTACAATTTTACAAGCTCCCCAGGTGACCCTATCCTGCAGCCAAGGCTGAGACAAACTGGCCGCATTTTTACAAATAGTGTCATTGTATCGCATGCTTACTGAGTACCAAGCATATAATCTCAGTATCGCCTTATAACAACCTTAGGATGTAGGTATTTTTCTCATTTTATAATGGGAAAACTGGATCATACAAATGTTAAATAAATTATCAGAGGCCACTGAGATGACAAATTTAAGATGTAATTCATATTATGATTTGGATTATATTACTACTTCTAACCACTACTTTACCCAAATTTTGAAAAAACGGGGTTAATCAATTTGGAGTTGAATTTAAACTCAGTGGTTTCTAATATTTAATAGAAACAAAGTGTTGTTTCTATTTTAATATAATAAAATATATTCTATGTGAAAAAAATGAATTGACACTTGTAAAGTGATAGTAAATCAGCGAATAATGTGCCCTCTTGCCTCTTCCCATTCCTAACAAAGACTGAGGACCTTAAGTCCCATAGGTCACACGAGGGAAGCTTCTGATCCAAGAAATTTAAAAAGAAAGCCCTGACTGGGTAGCTCAGTTGGTTGGAGTGTCATCCTGTACGCCTAAAGGTTGAGGGTTTGATTCCTGGTCAGGGCACATACCCCAGTTGTAGATTCGATCCTGATTGGCCTGAATACAGGACACAACTGATGGATGTTTCTCTCTCACATGGATGCTGTCTCAAATAGATACTTCTCTGTTTTTCTCCCTCTCCCTCTTTCTCTAAAAGAGGGTCAACAATGGATTACATATTTCTTATTATTTGATAAGAGCCTATTAGTTTGCAGAGAGATAAATTGATCCTATGGTTTTCAAATCTTAAAGGAAAGTGTTGAATGTAATGAAAATATCATTGAACATCACAATCAGTATTCTTCTAGAGTGATGTTCACAAGATGTAATGACATTTTTAATGGTTTTCTCTTATGTAACAAGACCATAACACAGCAGATGTGGTTCCATTATTAATTTAAAACTCTCTAAATTTAAGCCATGCAAGCTCCAAAGAATCCATTTTAATGAAATTTTCTATGTTAATAAGGTTTTTAAATAAACTTGTTTCAAACCCTCATGAAATAGAAAATTCTATTTTATATCTTTATTAAAGCATATAAAAGAAAAGATGAATTTAAATTTATTTAACAAGGTTGGTATCCCCATGTTACTAAACCGAGGCAAGCAAAGTTTCATATGGAAAGTTATAACCCAATCTTCTTTATAAATATTGCTACAAAAATCATAAATAAATCATGAGCTAATTAAATTAAGCAATATACAAAAAACAAAAGACATTACAACCAACTGGTATTTATTCCAAGAATATCAATATGACATATTTTTTAAGAATATAAAAATGTCTTTAACTATCTTAATTGCTTTTAAGAAGATAAACTGTGATCATCTTATTAGGTGCTAAAAAGATCTTAATAAAATTCAATACTCATTCATGGTAAAAAAATAAAAATACTTAACAAGGTCAAAATAGAATTATATGAAAGCTTAATATGATTATCCTATATAATAAAGAGCTAATATGCTAATTTGACCAGATGGTGGAATGACCAGTGGGTGGGACCATGGGGCCACGAGGCATCCAGGACCATGAGGGCTGACCCTTGCACAAATTTAGTGCATCGGGCCTCTAGTAATTTTAATTTCTCTAAGGGGTATATTGGGTTATTCATTGAAGAGTAATCTCAAATAGTTGATCAATGTATGAAGATGATAAACTTCATTTATTGTGAAAATAAAAAATAACTCAGGAAAATAATAATGGCTGTGAATTGTATGGTATGCCTGCTGTAAACTCTTCATGTTATAAATCCACTTAGTACATTTAAACATATCTTATACATTTAAATACAATGTCCCTGAAATGGAAAGGAATAATAAACTAAGAAGGTGAATAGGAATCCATATCTTGTTACATATCTTGTTAATCCCTGTGATATGGCCTTGTGGTCAAAGCTGGCTTTTATTTTTTATTTTTAAATATATTTTAATTGATTTCTGAGAGGGAGAGAGAGATAGAACCATCAATGATGAAAGAGAATCAGTCATCAATCAGTTGCCTCCTGCAAACCCCACACTAGATATCAAGCCCACAACCTAAGCATATGCCCTGCCAGGGAATCAAACTATAACCTCCTGGTTCATAGGTTGATATTCAACTACTGAGCCATACCAGTGATGCCAAAGCTGACTTACAAATATTCTCTAATGTTTGGTACATAAAAAAGAATATGATAGATTCAAATGGTAGCATAATTTATAAGTAGACTGGTCTTTTATTTTGAAAAGGCCTGAATATTGCTTACTCCTTGTACTAATTTCCTACTACTTCTGCAATATCAAACTACCGCAAATGTAGTGACTTAAAACAACACACATTTATTGTCTTACTAGAGGCCCTGTGCACAAAATTCATGCACAGGTGGCGGGGAGAGTGGGTCCCTCAGCCTGGCCTGCACCCTCTCACAATCTGGGACTCCTGGTTCCTAACTGCTCACCTGCCTGCCTGCCTGATTACCTCTAACCACTTATCTGCCTGCAAGATCTCTCCTAACCACTCTCCTGCCTACCTGATTGTCCCTAACCACTCTCCTGCCTACCTGATTGTCCCTAACCACTCTGCATGCATGCCTGATGCCCCTAACTGCCTCTGGCTCAGCCCCTGCCACAGTGGTTTTGTCTGGAAGGATGTCCAGAATGATGTTCAGAAGGTTGTTCAACAGTCTGGACTAATTAGCATGTTATGCTTTTATTATTATAGATTATTATAGATGGTTCTGGTGGAAGGCAGGCCTACATTTTTTAATGCCAACTATGTGTAGCTAGCAAATAGGCTTACAAGTTTTTAAGTTCATTTCATTATAATATCAGCAGAAAAAGAAAGAAAATTAAAAGCTTACAGCTTGAAAGCTTGAAAACAAAATGGACCAAGATATTTCATAATTCACAAATGAGTTTAGAGCGAGATTAATGGTTTACATATCTGTGTAAAAGTAGTGAAGAATACCAATGTCACCTTCTACTTCATTGAAATAGTATATGTCTCAATAATTTTACCTTTCTATATCCATTTATTTGTGGGTTTGCATTATCTTCCTAGCCTCAGTCCACTGGACTGCTTTCCCTTCCCTCATTGTTTTCATAAAAATTCTGGAAATCACAGCCGAAACCGGTTTGGTTCTGTGAATAGAGCATCATTCTGTGGACTGAAAGGTCCCAGGTTCAATTCTGGTCAAGGGCATGTACATTGGTTGCTGGCACATCCCCAGTAAGGTGCGTGCAGGAGGCATCTGGTCAATGTTTCTCTCTCATTGATGTTTCTAGCTCTCTATCCATCTCCCTTCCTCTCTGTAAAAAATCATGGAAATCATAATAGGAAGATATATGCCAAATGTACAAGGATTTTCTGAACTATCCTTATGTTGAAGAATTTTACTGGGCACTTAACAAAACTTTTGCCAGAAAAGTACTCATAATATCCTTAAAAAATGCTAATATTAAAACATTTTAAAGTTGAGAAATGGAAGTATAGAAAGGTTAAGCCCCTTGTTCTGTATCACACAGCTTTGAAAGGAACTGGAATTTAATTTACCATAGAGTGATTCCTCAACCCAGGCACTATCCATTGCACTAATATGTCTATGAATAGATTATTTTATATTTGACACATCCATTGAGAAAAAAATGCATAAATCATGCGTCTTATTTAGAGGTTCTTAACCAGAGGTGACTTTACCCCTCAGGCGTCATTTTGCAATGTCCGGAGGCACTTTTGGTGTCACAAGTGAGATCAGGGGGGATCTAGTGGCATTTAGTAAGTAGAGACCAGAGACAGCTCAAATTAAATAAATATTGAAATTATATTGAGTAAAAGAAACCTATTAGGAAAGACTGCTGTATAATTTCAATATAAAGTTCTAAAGCAGGGAAAATTCATATAGGGTTATAGAAATAAAAGAATAGTTGCCTCTAAGGTGACAAGGAGAAGAGAACAAGGAAAGAGACACACAGAACTTCCTAGAATGATGAAACTTTTTCAATGTTGATCATAATATTTTGAACTTACCACGTAAGATGTCTGCATTTTGTTGCATGTATATTGTGCATCAATTAATAAATTGAACATTATTTTAAAAATATACTAGCAAAATATTATGTCTCAAATAGTTTTCCTTTAATTTCTTGAAATTTTCTGTGATTCAGTACACTCAATAGGAGAACATGATACTATAGTCTTTGTCTTAAAAATAATTTAAAACAGGAAGATTTTTGCAACTGAATTTGTAACTCTGCTACTTTCCTCAAGGTGACAACCTTTGATATTCTTAGGATATCAATTCAATTAAACTCAATTAACATCACACAATAAATTTAAAATGCTTAGTTTGATTAGTTTGGATGTTTCAACTTTAGCAGTATTTGTATCCTAATTGTCCTTTGTCATAAAAGCTGTCTTTTATTAGATATAAAGAATTACTACCTCCCACCTATTAAATAATAATAAGAAGAAAGATACATCTAGAAAATGAAAAAATAAAGAAGAAAATGTAAAATGTAGTATAAATATGCTTGGAGGTGTGAATGATTCATAACTCTTTTAGCATGGAGGTTTATATTTTAGAAATGAGGGGAATGTGATACATTAGTGAAAGAAAGACTTCAACTGTATTATTAAGGTTATAAAAAAGATCTAAAACAAATAAAATACAAATGTTTATAAACTGGGTGGTGGGAACATTTGTTATCCTTGGTAAATTTTTATACATTTGACATTTTATGTCTACATATAATAATTAAAAATTAACATATAATAGTTAATAACCTGAGCTTCGTAGTATTAGGTTATATATCATAGGCTACCTGCAACATTTGGAGGGCATTTCTCCACCTTTATTCATAGAATCAGAAAGAGAAACAGTCACAGAATAAAACTGTATCCCTAGATATTACAGGAGTCCCATGTATGACAATGTTGCTATTTCGCTCCTTACATCAACAGGCCTTGGTCTCTACAATAATAGCAAGAATTCAAAATATAATTACCAGGGAGGAATGTGTGATTACAAATGTGTGATTAAAATATAATTAATTTCAAAGATCTGGGACTAATTATTTTTACTGTGGATACAGAATTATGTGAGAGTCAAGGCAAAATCAAATAGTTATCATCAATTTCTCAAAAACTGCAGAAAATTCTTAACATATTGTGATGATCCATTCTGGTTATTATGTCATACTTGGATGTTATAGATTTTTAAAAACTAGGTGCTAAATCATGTCCCCTCAAATAAAAATAACTCCATATGGTAAAGTACTGATAAAAGTCCTTCTATTGGGACTTATTCCTGCTCTCAGAAATTAGCACAATAAAGAGTTTATGTTATATTTTTATGGCAGAATCCCAGGTTTCCCCTCTTTTAATTTTACAGTTGAGAAACCCTTAGAGGTTGTTTAGCTCCTATTTTATAGATGTGGAAAATAAGATTCAGAAAGTTCAGGTGACTGCCTTCCCCAAGGTCATCCTGTGAGTCAGTAGCACAGCTAAGTCTAGAACTCAAATCTCCATCTTTCTATCTTCTTTCTCCACTATAAGAGTGAATATTATCTTTTTATTATTATAAAAGATGTTATATTTTTATTTTATGAGAACGTTTTATAACACCGATAATGGCTTAATCGGTAACTATACGCCTAATGTGCATTTCAGAATGCATCATGAATAGTAAAGTTTTATTAGGAGAAAAGGCTTTTATCGCATCGTATGCTTTTGCTTCCACCCCTCACCCCCCATGTATTGCATAATTCTAGTTCTTAAGGAGAAAAATATCAGTTTTAGCCAGCAACTTATAACCAGTGCAAACTGCATGACTGTCTATATGACAACCTCAAGGTCAAAAGACTAGATCATCTCTACATCCGTCAATTCCCTTCAACTCCAAGATGTCAATCTCTGGGAAGAATCAGCTAACCTATCTACCCCACAAGCACAGGGACTGAAATACTGTTCACAACATCTGTTGTCAATAAAGGACAATACAGGGAGAGGAAATGCAATTTGTATCCTCCTATTCTAAGGTGTTCAATTATCATACTCTAATAAACATACTGTTGATCATCTGAATGGATGGCATTTTCCTGTTTATCTGATATTTCATTTTGCTCAACAAATCTTTCTTCTTGATCTGTCTTTTAGAGGTTCGGAATTCTGAAGCTTTTATAAAAAGCTACCTGGATGAGGCTTGCTCAGGACAGAAAAACTAGCACTATTGTTGACACACTTATGTGAAAAAAAAATTAACTCACTACTCAGTGATTTGACAACCACCAGAATCATGTTGAAGTATACTGTCCAACATGAAGTATATTCACATTGTTGAGAACTCTCTTGTGCAGATACCTGTTTAGGATGGAAGTGAGATTACTGGTTCAACACAAAACCAGTTTTTCAGTGTTACTTAATTTTTATTATTATTAAAGAGGAAAAAAATATTCTCCATACAGATAATCTATTTCTCCTCATAGAATATTACATTGATTCTTTCAGGTTGAATATTCATGGTAGTCCCCTGGCTTGCCCACTCTCCCTTTCCTTTTTATTTAAAATTAAAAACTACTGAGCAAATATTCAAGTCTTATCAGCTAACCAATAAAAACAAACAGACTTTTCCCTCATTGTCATGGAATTAAACAATTTGATCCTGAACAATTATGCGAAACTGTGGCGAGAGGAGAAGGGGTGACAGAGGAAAACTTCTTCTCAAAGTGGAAAAGTCTTTACAAATTGGAAAACCCCCAGCCATATTTACTATGCCAATCAAGATTTAGTTACTTTCAATTATTTTATCAAGGTTTTAAAGTCAGGTTTGCATTCTGACATGCCTTCCTGATGCAATTCTCTAGTCAGAAAATACTATTTTCTTATTTTTTAATTGTTGTCTACAGTTTTTGAAAGTCCTTTGTTAACTGAAGGTATTCACCCCTAGCTTCTCAGAAAGACAAATATCTATGTAATGTACAATAATCTGGTATTTATTAGTCATAATTGCTTATTCATCCCAGATTACCCGTGGAAGACCTTCTCCCTGGGGCTGCTTTGCAAAGGCATCAATGTGATTTAATTAAGAAAACAAAACAAAACAGAGAACTTGGATGAACTGCAGTGCTTATAGAGCCAACCTCAATGTGAGGAATAGAAAAAAAAAGCAATTAAATAGAAAGTCACTAAGGTTCTTACTTGGATGTCAATCAATCTCCTATTGTGTGATTTTAACTTTAGCTGTAGGGTAAATTACCACTTCTCTGTCTTTTCCAGCTAGCTCCTACCTAATTCTATCTTTCTTTTTTTTTTTTCTATAACACGAGTAATTAAAAGGAATTACTAAATTGGTGTTCTATTTCTACATCAAGCACAGTATTTTAGATATTTTAATTATTAATTTAGCGGATTCACAATTTTAAAACTTATCAAAGGGGTTGATGTCTTTGCTAATGATGGGAAGTCATACTGTTTTTAGTCCACAGTGTGGAAAGCTATATAATGTATGCAGTTGTGGAAGCATTCCGATTCTGATTCCAAACAGAAATTCCAAACAGATGTGTCTGCAATAAGATCCACATGAATGAAACAGAGCATAACTATTAAATGTAGAGAGTAAGACAAAATATTTCTTAAATAAATAATATCATATTCTCCTTCTGATGACTTTAATATCTCTGTAATGGATACTTTACAAGTAACCAAAATGTCAAAGTGACATCACCTTTAGAGCCAGAAATCGGGTAAAATAATACCTAAAATTATACACTAAGGTATTTAAAAGATATGAATTTCTCTCCCCTTTGAAACTTCATGCATTAATAACCCCTAATATAACTAGATCTATATAGTATTCCATGAGTGTTTTTTTTTAAATTATTGCATTGCCTATTATCCAATGCCTGAACATAATTGTCTCATAATTTGGACAGTTTTATAGTTGCTTATGGCAGTGGGGTAAGTTTAGAAATAGTCAACCATGGTCAGAAGTCAAATTTCTACAGTCACTGTCTATATAACAGAAGCACGAGGGGGGAGTGGGGGAGAGGAGGTTGAAAAGATAAAGGAGACTAAATACACGGTGACTGAAGGAGACTAAACTTTGGATGATGAACACACAATGCAATATACAGTTAGCCTATTATAGTAATATCATAAGCTTGAAATGTATATAATTTTATTACCCAATATAATCCCAATAAATTTAATAAAACTATTTTAATTCAACACCAAACATAGAACAGAAGCACAAGCAGAAAATCTAGAAACAAACTAAATATTCAGCAATACATAACTGGTTAGATAAATTATGCTGCATACTTATCTTTAAATTCTATCCTGCCTTTGCAAAAAAAAAAAAAAAGTAAACACACACACACACACACACACACACACACACACACACAAAGTTGTCTAAGACTCAAAGTTAATTTTTAAAAAAATGTTCACAAAACCTCCATTATGTATATATGTTCATGTACATGTATAAGCATGCAAAAACACAGGGAGGAAATGGCAAGAATGCATTTAAAACCACTAATTTTAAGAGTATAACTGGAAATAGCAGTGTGTATATGTTTTAGATCACATCCCTGTGGGATTTGGATCCTTCACAATGTGAAAAAGCAATGCTACCTTCTTAAAATAAAATAACTAAGCCGACAGACCTTGTGTTGGCAGATTATTTAGGAATCACTGTCTACATTTTTCACTCTTGAAAAATACCTGCTATAACTTCAGGCTGAAAGTATCTGCCGTCAGAAGAGTGGAAACTGGACAGATTTGCAAAAATATGATTATCTTCCTGGCACTGCCTTGCTACCTTTTAGTCTTGACATCCAATCTGTGTAGCAGTCTCTCTCGCCCTCTCAGCGTGGTTAAGTGCTGAAAATCTGAAAGGCTCCTTTCTTGCCTTTACTGGAAACTGACATGAAGGACCCACCCTCTTCTGCCACGCTGGCATGCCGATTCTGGGGGAGGACTTGGGTAGTAAGCACCTGACACAATTTCTTTCTTCTCAAATTGAGAGACTCCGAGTCTCCCCCAGGCCCAGGTTTAAATATTTGCAAGCTATTTTTATGTCTTTCAAAATCCTGACAGGCAAAGGGGATTTGGAGCATGCCAGCAAAATGGCAAACTGCATCAGCCCCTCTGTCTCCAGGAAGGATTGAGTCTTTTATAGGATCGGTTCCCAAAGAATGATTTTTCTCAAAATCAGCTAGTTCAAACAAGAATTCTTTTCCTGAAAGTTCAAAAATTCATGGTAATTGGAACTGGAAGTGACTTCAGTCAGCCAATCTTTTATCCAACTGCACCTTTCTCCTCACCACTCCTATATAGAATTAGTCACATCCATAATTTAGAGTTCCCCTAATTAAACTATTAGAAATATAATACAGTCTTTGGTAAATAGTTTTTATAAAAAATGAATTCTATATATTCAAGTTCCCCTTAACTTCATCAATGTATTATCAATTTGATAATTCAGTATAAACCTCACTGTCAGAATTTCTAGAATCTGGAGAGAGTTTGCCTTAATTCCTGTACTGGCCTTGTCAATCATTAGTTGTGCAACTTTGATCAAGTTATTTAACTTCTCCAATGCTGCTTTTCTTTTTGTCATCACTGAAATGGGAATCATAATGATACACCTTGAATTGTTTGAAAATTAAATAACTTATGTTTAAAAATTAATATGTGTTAATTATCATCACCAAGATCTTTATGACCATCATGATTAACACCGCTTTCCAAATGTTTAAATTATTTTACTCTCTCTTATAAACCATTAACGGTTTTTCATGAGTTGATTTATTTTCTTTTGTCTTTTAAGACTTTGCCTTCTCTGAGCTGCACTAACCCAAGAGTAATTACTTACCAATGCATTAGATGTCACAGTAGGTGCTCATTAGGTATTTGTTCAATGAATGAAGATTTGATGTGAAAATGTATCTGATATACCATAATTTCCATTTAATATTAATAAGGCACTAGGATTCATTAACAGATTAATAAGGGAAGAAGGGGCCTCTTTCTCTTGTATATATAAATTTTTCCCCTACAACTGAGTCAACAGGCAGGGACTTAAAGTTGTGGATCCAGTTCTTTAGAAAGCAATCTTCACCCAGAGGAGAAGCCTCAATCTCTAGTGCCAACAAAGAACCGAGTTCAGATGTCTGCATCCAGCCCACCACACCATGCTACTAATCCTTCAAAATGGTGGGACTAACCAATGCCACACAAAACTTCTGCTCGCCTACCTTTTGTGACTACCTTTCTACCTAATGTTCATTTGAAGATGAATCTATTAATTCAGAATAATGAAGAGTATCAGAGGCATGAGATAATATGATTCTGTGTGGCCCACACAATCCCTTTCCAAGGGTAATACACAGAAACTTTAATTAATAGAGGATGTTGTCATGGGGGAAACTGAGGAAAATATTTAGAGGCTAAGGCATGTCTAGGTTGAAGTGTTTAGGAATAGTGAGAACCTAGTGTACCTGAAGAAAAAAGAATGAGGAAAAGAATGGCTTGAAATGAGATTGGAAAAGTAGCCAAAGGTGAGATATCATGGATGTTGGAGGTTCTGTTAGATATTAAATTTTACCCTTAATGAAATAGGAAGTCACTAATGGGGAACCAAAAGGATGAGACTTTTTATGCTTCAATATCTTTCTGGCTATGTGTGCAGAACAGACTGAAGTGACCTGAGAGTAGATGAGAGAAGATTAGAAAGCTGTGGGCAGCATCCATTCTTCTATTTTCTTGTTTTTTGGTTATTAGCCTCCATTATACTTTCTGTTCTACATTAAAATAGCCTTGAGGTCAGGAACAATGTCAGATTGGTTATTTTACCCATCACAATGCTTACCATATCTATTATTTCTCAAAACATTTTTAAAAAATAATAGCTATGAAAACAATTGAACTTCCATGGTTATTAATGCATCTTATTATAGCAATTTTATTTTTATGTTATTTATTTTATGGCAATTTTAAATCATTGTTTTACTTTTAATTGTAACAATTCTCTATTGTCTTGAACAAAATGTCTTTCAAATTCAAGGCATGGCATAATCAAAGGACTTGGCAAAGCAACACAGACTGTCACCAATGCATTACAAAAGTAGAACGAGGAATATTTATTAAATGGCCACTTGAACACATGGTTCTGTAGAAAAATACTCTTTCATTATCCATGTTGGCAATCTTTCATCAGCACTATATTTACATCAGACTAACAGGATTTTGTAATACTTCCAACGAACTAAATCTGCATACTTGACAAGCATATGCTTTGTAAAATGGACATATTGTAGTATTTAAGTCATTACATAATCTTGCTCAATAGAGATGAAAGACAAGCCACACAACCTCTCAGCTTTCTTTTTTTAAAAATATATATTTTATTGATTTTTTACAGAGAGGGAGAGGGATAAAGAGCTAGAAACATCGATGAGACAGAAACATTGATCAGCTGCCTCCTGCACACCCCCCACCAGGGATGTGCCTGCAACCAAGGTACATGCCCTTGACTGGAATCAAACCTGGGACTCCTCAGTCCACAGGCTGACGCTATTTCCACTGAGCCAAACCAGTTAGGGCCCTCTTAGCTTTCTTTCCTTTGATCTAAAATGTACTGCATTCCCCTATTAAAAGGGAGAGACCCAGCCTCATCCAGCATTTCTGAATTGGAATGCATTACTTTGACTGATCTTATCCTCGAGCTGTAAATCTCCATGCAATGAGAAAGAAACACAACATAAACCTGATGATGACAGTGAACAGTATTAAGTACCCATCCAGAAGCTTCAGACCTCACAGTGTCAAGGTTATGGTTATTGAATATTAGATAAAGTCTAAAGAGCTCTCCAGGGAAAGTGATACAATTTGGATTGTTAAAATCATGTCCCTGTCTGCTTTTCTTCCTTTGACTGTCTTCAACACACACACATAATTATATTTCTCTAAAATCTAAATGGAAAAAAGTGATGAGAAATTAACCAAGTGCATTCTATAATGACCAATTCGGTGAGTTTCAGAGGTACCAGACTAATTTTCCTTTATCTTTCACAGTATTAAAAAAATACCCCTTGGTTATCTAGTATTAGATCAATGTTTCCCTCTTCAATGCTAAGTCAAGCAAAAATGTAAATAACTGGGGGAAGGGAGACTGAAAATTAATGATGGCCTTATAAGGATATTCTAGAAAGTAGGAAGTGTTTCACGTTTCTTTGAAAAGGTTAAATTCAAATATGTTTATTTAGTGCCAATTATGGCTCTTTCTCCTATATTTATAATCGCCTCTTGACCCAATTACATAAACAATAGGAAAAGTAATGGGCTTGATGTTCATGACCATTGTATTTTTTTTTCATTCAACTCCTAGTTGCCTTAAGACAGCAAATCTCATTTAAATATTACTGGTCCACATTAGCTCTCCTCTGTAAATACAACATTTGGGAATCACATTAACTGTTCCAGTTAGTACTGTTTATGTAGCAAATCATCGAAAATAAGTATTTTTAAAAAATTCAGCTCATGGATTCTGTGTGTCTGAAATGTATAGAGAATATGGCAAAACCAACTCATATTCCTCCTATATGTGAAGCCTCAGGAGGAAAGGAACAAAAGCTGAGGGGACTTGTACACAGGTGCCTGGAATTGTCTAACGGAGTCTGATGGCCCATGTTGGAGGTGGGCTGGGACCACAGTGGGAGAACTTGACCAGAAAAGCCACATAGCCTCTTCATAAGGCCTGCATTTCCTCATATCGCTGTACCCCCAGATGGTCCTTATATCATGGCTCAAAGATACAAAGGAAGTTTCCTAGCTAACAAGCCAGAAATTGTGTTGCTTTTTATGACCAAGTCTTGCAAGTCATGTTACATTACTCCTGCCACATTCAATTAGTTACAAATGAACTGCAAGATTCAAGATTCGAGAGATGGTAATTAGGGACCACACCTGGATGGCAGAGCGGTCAGTTTCAAAGGAATATAAGGGATGGGAGATGCAAGGCCACATTTGTGAAATATAATCTCCGTATATTTCTACATTCCTGATGTCAGCTGAGAGGTACTTAAACAAAGATGGTGCTCAAGCAAGAGTAGTAACCAGAGCAGACCCCCTGTGCTTATTACGTTAAAATGGGTGCTTTCCTACTAAGAACACTTTGCACCCATATATTCTAAAGAAATTTGGGAGACTACCTGGACAATACTTGCTATATAGTGAACAGGAACTAGTTTTACCACCTTTAGTTCCTAATCTGCCTCCAAAATATAAAATGAGGAAATGGTGCTCAAGGCAAAAGGCGAGTTAAAATAATTTTGGTGAATCCATTGAACTGAATGGCCTTGCGAAGTTCATGAGTTTATTGTGGGAGAAAGAATTCAGGGAGAAGTTGTACAGGTCATGGAATATAAAATAGAGACTCTGAAAATTTATAAGTGTCTCAGGATGGTGAAGTAAGACATGGGAGTTATGCCTCCACCCTCTGACTCCTACTTAGTCTAAGCCACCTAGTCTCTCACCTCCTCCATTTAACAGTCTCCAAACTGGTCACTCCTCATCTCTATTTGCCTCCCTCCAATTCATGAATCAGAGAATACAGGGTAGTTTTAAACAAACAAATCAGCTCACTCTTCTGCTTACTAGTAAAGTCACTCAATGGATGGGTCCCCAGTTGCAAGGCCACCTCTATCTGTCTGGGCTTTGCCTCCCTCATGCATTTACCTCCTTGTGGTGGATTATCCAATCTTCAGCAGCCCCTCTAGTACCTGGACTGCTGGTTTCCCACTCATGAGCTGTTCTGAACTCCCATCACTCACTGAACTCTACTGATTGTCCTAGACCTCACAACTCTGGAAGCCTTTACCCTTCCACCTGACATCCCGGACTTAACTTCCTGGATAGAATGGTTGGTATACTCCATATACTCCAGCGTTGCTTTGAATTCCCTTGTGCCCTGTATGTCTCTTGTCCTAATGCTCATTAAATCGTATAACAATTACTTACTTCATGTCTGTCCCCTTCTCTAGAAGGTAAATGCCATGAAAATGGGGCCTAGGAATATCTAAATTGCCACAGAGCATCTAGAAGAGTGTGCAGTTCAGATAAGAACCGGGAAACTATTTCTTGAAGGAATTTTTTTTTTTTTTTAATTTCCAACTTGTTTTTCAAACTCTTGAAAAGTGCATTGCCAGAATGCTCAACCTACATTTTTATATCATCATATAGGCTTTTAAGTTGTTTTTCTCCTCCTTTTAAAAGCTTTATATAAATAGAAAAATAACACACTGGGGAAAATTCTGTAGTGTTGAGAGTAATTCCACATATTTTCATCAATTCCAAGATAAATGTTATTGCTTGCACAGGTGCACAGTTTTATTTATCCATTCTGTCCTACATTCTTAACAACCCTTTGTTGCTAATGCTAACCCTATGCTTTGGAAATACTGCATCTCCATTGTACCTTTCCTTATTTAGAGCTATTAAGTTTTTGATCTCTAAAAATGTTATGTACAATCATATGTTTATGCTATAGCTTCTCGCTCTGTCTCTCATGCACACACACTTTCTCTGCCCCACTCCTCTCACCTCCATTTACAGCAATTAGAACTCTGAGTGTGAGCCTATATGTTACAGCAGGACTGTAAATGAGACAGGCTTAGCTGATTTTGCAACTTAAAGAGCATGTTGTAATGTTTCTCAGGGGCAAAAAAAGCTATCCCTTGAAAATATCTTAGGGCAAAAGGGCAAGAAATGGGATACATAGCAAAGGAGTTAAATATCTAAATATGTAAATGTAAGTGCAAATGAAAACTATTTTCTGAAGTCCAGTAGAAAGCAGTGCTTCATTCAGTTTACTCCACAGCACAATATTTCCGGATCTATGATTATGCCAAAAGCCAGGTCATTACCTTAGGATGGGAAGGTCAGGAAGAGCACACACAGCTGGACCCTTCAGCAGGAACCTCAATTATGGTACCTGAAAGTGGAAGAACAAGTGGGTACTGCGTTCATCTGAGCAAAATCATCTATAATTCAGAGGAAGTGAATACCTCCAGGTCCAGGATGTATGAGGTCAAAATACAACTTCCAGTGCTATCATTTGAAGTAACTAAAACTTTGATTAAAAAGACTCCAATTCTTAATAACACTCTTTTGTATCATTGAGTGATTCATTTCTTTGGGGACTAGTTGTTAATAAGTAAAATTCCCTGGTAAGCTATTTATTTCTGAATTATGTGAGAGACTCTGGTTAATTCCCTTTAATAGTTGCGGAGAGCTCAGTTATTGTATACTTGACAAAAGAGAATGAGACAAATGCTTCTGTATAAATTAATTCTTTGGTACAAGTTAATGGATTTATTAATTAATGCTCTAGCTACAAAAGACTTCTAATGTAACTTTTGATTCCAGTAATGCATAAGATATAAGAACAGAAATATTTGGGGATATTTTTATAGAGAGAAAGAAAAAAATGACTTCTGTATTTGAACATGTGGGAATTTTCCTAGGACTTAATTAAAAACATTATTTATATGTATGAACACAGAGATAACACTTTGAACTTGTAGATCCCTTCGTAGTAACTATCTCCCAAAGATTCTGCCACAAGATGTCAAGCATACAAGCTGTGATCTGTGTTTTCTAAACTATTGGCTGGGTGATTCTGGAAACCATTAGGATAATCTCTGCCCGACTCAAAATAACCTCTCTCTTCTATGCCAATACTCCCAGTTATACCATCAACTCTATGTGGGTGACTTTCACATCCACATTTCTAGCTTTCATTTCTCACCAAAGATTCAGATCAGCAGTCCGACTCCACATTGGATTTTTTCACATGGATGGCCTGCTGAACCCGAGTTCATGTTCAAAAGGAAATCCTTAGGAGGCATTATAAGAGGCACACAGACAAAAGAGCATGAAGTCCATGGTCAATGGATTTTCAATATTGTTTTGGCCTTCATTTCACATCAGTCTGTTTCAACTGTGTATACAGCATTCTCTAAAAACTGGCTTTTAACCTGTCTTTGCTGATAATTCCCTTTTTTTTAGTTAGAGGTAATTTTTAAGTGTTTCATTCTAATGCATATTCATAGAGCTGAGTTATTTTCTTCATCTATATCTTATAGGAAGGTTTTAACTTTGATATTAGACATTGGAATTATATTTATGAAAATGACCAATGAAAAAATGTCAATTTCCCAACATTGTTTGAAGAAGGCATTTCAGTAGTGATCCATATGCATGTCACATGCTAGTGAGGTTAGCAATTGTGAATCCTGAGGAAGTCTATCTCCAAACTGAATAAAAGTTTCAGTTGCTGGCTCACATTCTCCCTTAATCATATTCTTTAATGAAGAAAATTTTCTCAACCAATAAATATCTTTATAAAAATGTATCTTTGGGGTTTCTCTCAAAATGTGGTCATGCCTATACTTATCATGTTGAAACATAAATTTTCCAATGTTCCTACAAGCCAGCAATTGCAACTCCCACCAAGAAGGCCACAAATACTGAACTAATGATTAAGAAGGATCTCAGTGCCTTCTTTCCCTATTTGTCTAGAATTGTGTTGTTCTTCAAGATGCTTTTGCATCCCACTTTCTCTATAATGTCTCACATTATCCCATAGGCAGATATGATATTTGTTTCTTTGAACCCACACCATAGGGAACTTCTGGGTGGATCATTTATTTCATGGTGCTCCATATTATTATACCATTATGTAACATCTTATTTTGCTGTCTTGGAGGCATTATTTCTTTCAATATTTCAATATCTGGTTCATGTAATAGGTACCCAAATAGCCAAGTCACATCACACAGAGTCAAATACCCAAGTCACACAATAGGTCCTTAAATACACAATTTAATTGAAACATTTTCACCAGCACTCAAACTGTGTCATTTCCAGCCTCTTTAATTTGGAAGCACATGAACCTTTGTCACCTTGAATAGCAGAATTAATCTTATTAGTGAAACCAATAAGTGGTGAAAGCAATGTTAGAAGAAGCTAAGAGAACAGTAGTGGGGAAAAGCCTTATGTATCTTGGCCTACAAACCACAGGTCAAGTTGATGTTTCATCATGCTACCTCTCCTTTATTGCTGCCCCTGCTGTTGTCATAGCAGCAACAGAAACACTTCACCTCAGTTTCTGACTGCTGACTGACACTGCCATTTAGAATTCTCAGAAATGCTTTTCAATTTGCAACAAGATCATTCCCCATGGGAATATTTGCTGGCACTGATCTAAAAACAAGGATGTCTGGCAGGTGAGGCTCAGTGGTTGTACACGCCTGGGTTGTAGGTTTAATCCTCAGTAAGGGGTATGCAACAGGCAGCCAATCACTGACTCTCATCATTGATGTTTCTCTCTCTACCTCTCTCTTCCTCTCTGTGAAATCAACAAAATATAGATATATATATATTTTAAATTTGTTAAATATGAGGAGACTGCCAATTTTGGTTCTTAATCCCTTCACCTTTTCACCCACTCTCCCAAACCTCCTCCCCTGTGGCATCCATTCTTCTGTTCTCAGTGTCCATAAGTCCATTTCTATTATGTTTGTTCACTTATTTTGCTCATCAGATTCCAAATATGAGTAAAGTCATATGGTACTTGCCTTTCTCTCTTTGATATATTTTACCTAGCATAATACCTTCCAAATCTATCCATGCTTTGCAAATGATGATTTGATTTGTTTTTATGGCCAAGTAATATATATTAAAAAATCTGTTGATGGGCCCTTGGATTGCTTCCATATCTTGGCTATTGATCTAAGAATTATATACACATATACATTAATTCATTCAATCCTTACAATATCTCCCTGTGCTAGATACTAATATCTCTCACATTTTACACATGAGGAAATCAAAGCACAGGTTAGTGAAGTCACAAAATTTGCCCAAAGTCACAAAAGTATGAAGTGATAAAGCTTAGATACAAATTAAAGGTCTTAGGATTTCAAGTCTGTGTTAATGTTTGTAACTTTTTTAAAAAAGTCATTCCAATAAATCTCCTTTATTTACTATTTCTGGGAAATATGAAAGGCATAGGTTTGGGTGACAAACTACCAAGGGTAAACATTGCTTCACACTTCCTAGTTGTTGAATTATTTCAAACAAGATTTGTAATGCTTTTAGGCACATAGCCCATGCAAAATGGACAGAATCATAGGTACCTACTCTTTCTAAATTATTTTGATAATTAAGTTAGCTAATTAATATGAAAACCACAAGCCCTTTATTGGACCAAAATATTCAATAAAAATGAGATTTCTTTTTCTCTTCAATTAAAAATATCCACAATAAAAAAACAACCTGTTTCCACTTAAAGAAATATTATTTTCTACCTTTATACTATAAGACTATCATACCTATATAAGTACATAAAGCAAAATTTTTTAATGAAAATAAGTTAAGGACTGTCCATCCTTAAATGCATTTCACAGAATCTTAAGATACCATTGATTGTAGAAAGCACCATTAATTTATGTACTTAATATGAAAAATTACTACTAATTAATCTATGATGATGCCTTATTGTCACAAAGAATAGTTATTTTGCTTATTAGAATCCACTTTTAGCCGAGGCTGGTTTGGCTCAATGGATAGAGCGTCGGCTTGGGGACTGAAAGGTCCTGGATTTGATTCCAGTCAAGGGCAGGTGCCTTGGTTGCAGGCATATCCCCAGTAGGGGGTGTGCAAGAGGCAGCTGATCAATGACTCTCTCTCATCGATGTTTCTAACTCTCTCTCTCCCTTCCTCTCTGTACAAAATCAATAAAATATATTTTTAAAAATCCACTTTTAATCTGGAAAGATTTATATCTTTCCCACATACATTCCATTAGCCATCACTCAGCCATAGAGCCTCATTTAATATCAAAGAAGGGTGGGAAATACAGGACAACATGTGGATATCTGGTCAATTGTCACATGGCCATCCACTTCAACCAATCATTTTCAGAAAAATGATTGTTCAAAATCACTCAGCTAAAGGGGGGAAAAATGGGATTAGATCCAATGCTCCATTACTTTAAGAACAAAGGCTCCCAACCAGATACAGAAATATTGAAACTGAAACTCCTAAGAATGTTTTTTATGAACAAAAATATGACAATATAACAAATTATATGATCCAGGAGTCATTCAATTTTCATTTCTTTTACTTCTATAACCACTCTAATAGCAAGTTGTGCTATCTTTTCAGGGAAGTCTTCAGAGGCCAAAGTATGAATGATGGCAATACTCTACTCCCAGCTCTGAGCATTCTCCATTCTTTTTATTTTCTTCCTAGAATGTACCATCATCTAATATATTACATGACTGGCTTATGTATTAGTTTGAGTATTCCATGATCAAGGCCTTCACAGCCATAATAGAAAATAAGTTCCATGAAGAGTTTTGTTGGGATAGTTTTATACTTATTTGTTCAATTACCTGTATTCAGGCTGTGAAATAATGGCCTGAACATATAAGATAATAAAAATTTGTTGAATTAATAAATTATTTATATACTTATGCTAATTATTGAACAAGCAACAGAATCTTTTTTATTTCAAATTTGTTTGCATAAAACATGTATATTTCAGGATAAAAGTACAAATAAAGTGCACCAAACACATCCCTCTCATACAGTCACAAAATTCTGTCTTTTCCTCCTTTTAATGGCAAAATAATAATAATATATTCTTATTGCAGAAATAGGGTAAAGAACATGTCTCAGTTTGAGCTTCTTGCTCTTTTCTTTCATATTCAAACAACCCCACCTTGTGGAATAGAGAGGGTAAATTTGCTGAAGGATCAAACATTCTGGAAGTATTTTTTCAACAGCAGATATAGAAGGCACTGTGCACCATAATTGGCATGGGTTATTGGGGTGATGGGCACTCACCCTGTTTACCATCCCAATTGAGCCACTTCCTAAGGTGGCTCAACAACACATTGGAGTGATTTTCTTTATTTTTAAATATATATATATATATATATATATATATATATATATATATATATATATATATATATTTGTCTCATAGTTGTGCCAGAATACTGATGTTTGTTCTAGTTGGTTTTCCTCAAGCAGCAATGATTATTTGAATATATAAAATTCCAGGTACAGTGCTACAACTAACCAAGATGGAAAGTCCTGGATCGACAAGGAAAATCACCCACTATCTCCTGGGGCAATTCTTATTGAACAAGAACTTTTACTAGGAAATAATATGTTCTGGATTATATTGTACCCTGAGCAGTATAAATTCCAATTTAAGCTAAAAATATTCTAAGGAAATAGGCATTGTTATTTGAATATATAAAGTCACTGTGAACCACTGTGGAAGCTCCATGGATGCTTTCATTGATGAATGGACTACAGTAAGGGACACTTTTCAAATCTAACTTTAGATTTTAATGACTAATATTACTGAGTGTTGTTCATTCAAAATTACATTTTGATTACAAACCATTTGCTTAATTTTTTTGTAGACTTGAAAATGAGGAAGTGCATGCCCAGGATGTTATTGCTAATTGTTGAAGTCATTCTTCCTTCATATTTTACTTTCATAATTATATGTAAATTCTCAAAAAAATAAATTTACCCAAAAATAAACTATTCTAACTTTGCATGTTACCCCCATTCATGTCATACAAAAGTAATTTTTAGTTCAATATTCATATTCAGTTTATATTTTAGACTCCTTCCTTAATATTTATTGTAAATGCTCTGACACTATAATCAGTCTTCATATTTAAATAATATATCTATATCTAAATAATGTATCTTTAATTGTAATATCTTAGATAGTAATTCCTCCATTTAAAAATAATTTCTAATTTCCTGCTACTATAATCAGTACATGAGTTACTATCATCTTTTATTGGTGTTGTTAATCCTCACCTGAGGATATTTTCCCATTAATTTTTAGGGAGAGTGGAAGAGAGGTGAAAAGAGAGAAACATCCATCTAAGAGAAATACATCAATTGGTTGCCTCCTGCACAAGCCAAATTAGGGCCTGGGCTGGGATGGAGCCTACAACCAAGGTACATGCCCTTGACTGGAACCAAACCCAAACCCTTTGGTCCACAGGCAGATGTTCTATCTACTGAGCCAAATGGGGTAGGGCTATTATCATCTTTATAATTATATTTTTCTTTACAAAAGTTTCTGAGAAAAGAAAAAGAATGGAATTAATTTGCAAATCAAATTAATATTTAAGAGACATTAAAGAAAAACTACTCTCTTTCTTCAGGATGGTAAGCAGAGGAAAATCCTGAGTAAGGGGTCCAAAATGGATTTTTAATGCCCATCATCTCTAGAGCGGGTTGTTAAACAATTAGGCCAGTTAGTATCTGCAAATTGTGTTGAACTAGGCCTAGCACATAGCAAGCATTCAATAAATATTCACTGTTGTTATTACATTTTTATATCGAAATATAGTCAGAGGTAGAACTATTCCCCTCTGATCCCTTATTCATTTTCAGAAATTCTATGATTGTTATGTGATTTTGGAACAACAAGAGATTTTTGAGAAGAACATCTCCAACGAATGCATACATCACTGGAACTAGATTTTAATCAAAGAAACATTGTATGTCTTTCCTCTGTCCACCCACAGTTAATGAAAACATGAACAAATTAATTAATTCTGAACTACAATAAGTTCAAAATTGAGAAACAGAATGACTATAATTGGATTTTTACATTTCAGGTAAAATTGTAAGACTTAATATTAAAGTCTAGAGGCCAAACCAAAAAAAAAAAAAAGAAGAAAGAAAAAAAGGGAAAGAAAGAAAGAAAAGAAAAATCATTCATATCAAATGACTACTTAAATGCAAATTTGAGATTATTATAATTTCAAAGGAAATTAATTATCAGGTTTTAGTCATGAAATAGCATTTTTGTAACATTCAGAATCCATAACTCTTTAAGGCTAAACATAATTAATTTCATTGTGACGGCAAGCCCTTCCCCTGTGGTGAGTGAACAAACAAAACAATAAAATCAATAAAGAATCTGGAATCACAATATGAGTTCTATTATTTTACTTTCTTGGTATATTTTAGTTACTTTTAAAATCATCTTAACATTTGACAGTAAGCACACACAACTAAATATCACTATGGGATGTCAATTATACAATGGCTAAAATTACTTGGAGAAAAAGACTAAGTGGTGTAAATTTTTTTATAAATATAAATTGAATAATAGGTTCATATCTAGTATATTTCAGAAAGCCTAAAAGAGAGAGTTTAGGTGTGAAAACACACATTATGTAGTTACTAAATCAGCCCCCTCTTGCCACTCATTGAATAGTAATCCTCCTTTCCACATCAATTTTTGGGTTGAGTTTAATGACTAAAAAAAAGAAGCTCTGTGATTTTCAGATTGCAATTTCAATAGCAAAGCAATTACATCAGAGATTTAATGAAAAATGCCTCTCTCATTTTCTCATGTGCAGCATAACTATAATATAATGGGACTGCTGTGTCCTCTATCTGCTCAGTAATCTTCATGAGGCCTTTTCACAGGGCATGCCAAAAAACAACATTCTTAGACTATTTTGCTAAAAGGCAGTACAGTGTAGTGGTTCAGAGCATGAGCTCTGGGGCCCAATCAAAGGAGTTCTTGGCCCTTTCTATCATTATCCAGTGGTTGTTTTTCCAGCTTTAATGAGGTATAATTGACAAATACAGATTGTATGTATTTCAGGTGTACAACATGATGGATATCCATTGTGAAATGATTACAATCACACTAATTAACATGTTTATCACCGTGTGTGTGTATGTGTATGATTGTGTGTTGAGAACACCTAAGATACAAATTTCAATGCAGAAAGAAACCAACTCTTTTTAAAAAAATACATTTTATTGATTTTTTTACAGAGAGGAAGGGAAAAGGATAGAGTTAGAAACATCAATGAGAGAGAAAGATTGATCAGCTGCCTCCTGCACACCTCCTACTGGGGATGTGCCTGCAACTAAGGTACATGCCCTTGACCGGAATTGAACCTGGGACCCTTCTGTCTGCAGGCCAACGCTCTACCAACTAAGTCAAACCCATTTGGGGCAAGAATCCAACTCTTGATGTGAGGAGCTGCAAAGACTCTGCAACCAGTCTTAAGCCATCATGCTACTGTTTGATGATAGGATCTATTGGCATCTCTCCTTCTCTGGATATATCTTTCCCCTCTTCCAACTATGAGTTTTAAATGGTACATGGCCAAGACTTGTGAGACTATCTCAGTTTCTTTGGACTGATTCTTCAGTGAGTCTGGCTAGAGGCTAGTGAGAGACCCCCCTTCCAGATGGTACACTTGGAATAGGCACAGGTATCAAGCTCCTACACCTTGCCTTGCCATAGCCAGATAAAGTTAAAGGAAGGTGCTCCTTTCTAGAGTTTAGAAACTCAGTTTCCCAAGGCTTGAAATTAGCAGGAAAAAAAGCCATTTCATGGAGAATAAAGAAACACCTAGTAAGGGAGATAATCAGCACCCCTTGGTCCTCTCTCCATGGATTGTGTCCTACAAAGATGGCAGTTCTTGCAATGCAGGGAATAAAGGCTAAGTTTTGTCTCCTTCACCTAATCACTGGCAATTCAGTACAGTTCCTAACATAAGATTTATTCATAGCTAGTTTGTCTTCAACAAATGTAATCAATATAGTTGATAACAAGAGTAGCAATCAAATCACAATGTCCTGGGAAGAAAACCCAGTGCATTGTTTAACAATAATAACAAAATGTCAGAAAAATTTCATCTATGAAAGACAAAAGTCCAAACAGGTACTTAACTACACACTGTCTCTTTTATTCTTATTATTATAGCTTCACCCATAATTATGTTTAGCTGTATTATTAGCTGTCATATCTGAAATCTCACTGTCTGTGTCTTTTATTTGGCATTCATGAGTATAATTATATTTGGGCATGTGCTATCTCTCTGATAATTGTCTGTGCTCTTAAAAGGACAGGCATAATTTTCAACCATTGTATCTTTATTGTTCTTGGCATGCCTGAGATAGTGAATGGATGTCAGTTGTATCAGACATATATTTATGTATATATGATATTAGCTTTCTCATGTTATTTAGTCAGTGAGATTCTTCAAGAAAACATATAGTGTAAAGATTAAGCGGTAACACTAGTCTCAGTGTTTAAATATTCACTTTCAGTTTTTAGATTGGGAAAATCATTCAATTTCTCTAAACTTTAATTTATTCATCTTTGAAGTGAAATTAATTAGTAATTATTTACAAGATTGTGAAGATTAAATAATATTGAAGTATTATCGTATTTCCTTGAAAATAAGACATCCTCTGAAAATAAGACCTACTTACAGGTTTCCTTCTGAGTGAAATATAAGGCATTCCCCCAAAAATAAGGCCCTCCCTAGGCTAAACATGAGAGATTTGGTCCACCGATTCTGAAAGAAATGGAGTCACAAGAAATTCACCAGGAAATTCAGGAATTGGATTGTTATGATGATGTTCCAGAAGATGATGACATGATTGTCATTGAATAAATGAATAAATTCTTGATACTGTAGGATTCACAGTTTGTCTGGTTTGTGTTGATAACTACCGTACTACCATACCGTATACAGGTAATAAATTTCCTTTATTTTCATTTAACAATAAATGTGTACCGTATTCTTCTTCATGGAAAAATAAGACATCCCCTGAAAATAAGACCTAGCGCATCTTTGGGAGCAAAAATTAATATAAAACACTGTCTTATTTTCGGGGAAACAGGGTATTTAAAACTAAGGAGGTTGCCGAAACCAGATTGGCTCTGCAGACTGAAAGGTCCCAGGTTCGATTCCAGTCAAGGGCATGTACTTTGTTTGCGGGCACATCCCCAGTAGGGGGTGTGCAAGAGGCAGCTGGTCGATGTTTCTCTCTCATTGACATTTCTAACTCTCTATCTCTCTCCCTTCCTCTCTGTAAAAAATCAATAAAATATATCTTTTTTTAAATTAAAAATAAAACTAAGGAGGTTTTAAGTATTATTATCATTGATTAAGTCCAATTTAGATTTACCTTTAACAACTACTCTAAAGGTAAAATAATATAGAGACCAAATTGATTGAGGATATTCATCATAATTGGCAGGTTTGGGGTCCTTTTTTAAAATTTGGGGATATAAAATAAAGTGATTTCATCACCTTCTGTGTTAAAACATACTGAAAGGAGAGAAAAATACCCAATATGTAGGCATCCACAATTTGTTAACTAAAACAGTGCTTTGAATTTCAAAGCATTTTCTCTTCACAGCAATGAGTTAAATAAGTGAAGGCTTGACTAGGATGTTATTAATTACATTCAAATTATGAGAGATTACCTATAACTGGCAAAATAAAAGCATCTTCCATAGTAGCAGAGTCAGTTTCAATAGCCTAATTCTCATCCCAGTAAAGCCAAATGAATAATGAATTTACTCTGAGCAACTTTCCAAATTTCTTACAACAAGCTCTGTAATTTGCTTACAGATGTAATGTGCCACCAATAATTGAACTGGTTTGAATTCTGTTAGTGCAGCATCTGCTGATACCATTCCATCTTCCTAATTATAATTATTAGAGCTCCTTTTGACTTTGTCAATTTCCAATTCTAACGCATTGGTTGTTCAAAGCTGTTGGAGTAATTATGGTTGTTGTTCTCCAATCATGGCTAATTCTCTCAAGAATAAATTGGTAGATAATTGAGTGAGGCTAGTGCTTCAAAAACTAAGAGAAATTTAAGAAAGCAAGGATATGTATGTATACATACACCTACACACATATAGGTGTATGTACACATAAATTAAAAACAAATACCTGAGGAGGAAAAAACATATACCCCAGAAACATAGAACTAGAATTCAGTACAAAACTTTATGAACTAAATGTCAAATATTGCAGGGAAAATAATAAAGCATTTGAGAAAATTATTTATTTTTTGAATTGAGTTCAGAGAGAAGGGAGAGAGAGAGATAGAAACATCAATGATGACAGAGAATCATTGATTGGCTGCTTCCTGCATGCCCTTTCCTGGGGATCAAAGCTTAAACGTGGCATGTGCCCTGACCTATAATTGAATCCTGATCTTCTAGTTCATGGATTGATGCTGAACCATGAAGAAACACAAGACAGGCTGAGAGAATTACTTAATTGAAGACTTGAAAGTTGGCTTTACTGGCTTCATTCATAAATAACCCAAAAATTGAATATGTAAAATAGATTGTATAAAGTATGTTTCACCATATATACCTGAAGTTTCCCATCTTTTGGTTTCCTAATCAGCTGCATTTCAAAAATGTCAGTCTCACCTTAGACTCGATTGACTCACAAATAAAAGTCCCACATATAAATCATTAGTAAGTGTTTGTTTTGTGCTGAGTATTACATTCATTAGCTCAGTTATCACTTGTGACAAATCTATGTGATAGTTATGATTATTATAGTCATTTAAAAATACTTTAATAGAGATTAAGATAAGTTAAATAATTAGCATATATTCATAGATTAGTAGGCCTGTTATTAGAACAACAAAAAAATCCAGCTCTAATGTCCTAAGAAAGCAAAGAACCAATAGATGTAACACCAAAGACACCATTTACCTCACAGAAAGATGGACCCAGACATAGACCCATGAAAATGCCAATTTAGATCCAACTTAGACTCTAGCTCTTAGAAATGTTCTGGTTAGAAAATAAATAAACAAAATGGCAGTTCTGAAAGCAGCAAATTATATTTAGTACTTAGGATATTCCTAAGGAATGATGCGAAGGTAAAGCTGTAACTATAGGTTGCATTAGGATCAAGGAGGGCCTTATGCAAGAAAGGTGTACTGCTTTGTACAGTCAAAATCAAGTGCATGGCATCTGTGCTGTTATCTTTGTTAGTTCTTTGCCATTTGTATTGGTTCTTATAACCAAGCACTAAATGGTTTGTCTGATGGTTAAATATGATATAGTCTAGAGGCCCAATGCATGAAGATTGGTATAAGAATGGGCCTTCCTTCCCCTGGCTGCTGGCATTGCCTTCACTCTGGCCAGAGCCGCCTTTCTGCCTTTCCATGCTGCCCAGAAGCCAGCAGAGGCTGGAGTGGTGCAGAATGCCTGTGTCATTGCCATGGTGATGACACAAGCATCCCATCTCACCCCCTGCCGCTCCTGTGTATACAAATGAACCCACCATCTTTGTTGGATTAATTAGCATACTCACTCCTGATTGGCTGGTGGGTGTTGTGAAGGTACAGTCAATTAGCATGTTACTCTTTTATTAGGTAGATGAAATCAAGTTTTTCTCTATAGACAAAAAAATCTTATCTCAGAATTCTCAGTTGGTGCTATAACTGACCCAATGACCATATGTGGATTAAATAGAGCAAGAGTAAAAATCAGAAAGTTCAGAGGTGAAACCCAATTCCAAATTCTGTCATTGCTATTTATTATCTGTGTAACCTTGGAGTAATTACTTTGCCTTTATTAACTTCAGTTTTTCTCATCTAAAAAACTACTTTATAAAGGTTGCTAGCATGTTTACTCTGTAAGAAGATGCTAAAGAAAGCATATTTAAGATGCTTCATAAAGTACCTTCTAAGTGACCTCAATAGGCATGCAAATCTACTAAGAATTGTGCCTCCTTGTGCACAAATGTTATCAGGAGTGGGTCTAGAATTTGACATGGAAAAGGGAGAGAACTGAACTTCAAGTGGCTCCTCCACTGTGGGGATATAGTGTTAAAGGAAAATGGAAAAAGGGTAACTGGATTCAGAATCCATTTAAGGCTTCAAATAAGTATTGGTTTGATTTCTGGATCAGCTAAGACCCACAAAAGAAAACAGGTAAACTTATATGACCTTTTATAACTTTATTGAAAGGAAGAACAATCTGATAACATTTTTTCCCATAAGAAAATGCCCCAAATAAAACTAAAAGTGATTGCTTTCCTTTCTGCAAGGACAAATGCAGTGTTAGTGCAGCCTCCTGAACTAACCCTAAACCTTATGCACCAGATAAAGTCCACTGATAGGGCTATGAGAGAAAAGTCTCCTACATGTTGCTCAGCCTCATTACAGTCATACCTTCCTGCAATCATTTCGCCAAGATTTAGGCTGGGAAGACTTTGTTTGGGAAAGATGTAAATGAGGAAGGCTGGGAGCTCATGTGTGGAAATGCAGAGGCAATATATGAAATTGGCTTGCTGCATGTCATTTCATATGCATTTAATGTTTTTATATTCTCCTAGGAAGAACTGCCAATAAAATCTGTCCTTGTCGCCATAAGAGAATAACATTTAAAAAAATATATATTAAATCTCTTGCATTAGGTAAATTTGCCTCTCTCACCCTAGCAGGTTTGGTTCAGTGAATAGAGCATTGGCCTGTGGACTGAAGGGTCCCAGGTTTGATTCCAGCTGGATGGGTCGCGGGCTTGATGCCCAGTGTGGGGCATGCAGGAGGCAGCCAATCAATGATTCTCTCTTATCATTGATGTTTCTATTTCTCTCTCCCTCTCCCTTTCTCTCTGAAATCAATAAATATATATATTTTTTTAAAGGTTAAAGTTAACCCCAGTGTTGAAAAAAAAATTTGCCTCTCCCTTTGCAAAACTCTTATATATGAATTCTTACATAGAATTACATAATATATAACGTACATATTATATATGTACCATAGCTGTCTAAACATTAAATAATAATTTGAGAACCCTCTCTTCTATGAGTATTAGTGAAACAAGCAAGTCTTCAGAGTTCTTCTTTTTTGCAGTAACCCTAAGTTCCTACAATGGAGTAAAGAATATCAAACAGTACAAAGCACTACATTTGAAACTACCAAGAATTAAATCAATAATTATTGCAATACATTTGTTCTGTTATAACTTTTTGTTTTCCAAATATATTACATACATAAAGGCATTAATAAGCAAAGGCTGCCTTTTAGATGGTTAAAAAAAAGTCAGAAAAAAAAATGGTTATTTTCAATGCAATAACCATTCACAAAACTCATATAGTGGTCATTTCTCCCCAACAAGGAACTGTAACACTGATAAATATGAGTAAGCTCCTGGAGTATTCCTAAACCCCTAAACAATATATACTAAATTTTCTATATAAAGTAACGTGTACTTTTCCAGAAGAAGATCCATAGCTTATATCAGACTCATGGGTATATGATTCCCACTGAATATAAATATAAACAGCTACTGCATCTGAATATATTTGCTCTGAGGTGAATCTCAAAACTAAACATGCATTTCTATTAAAAAGAGAATAATTGGAGGCACTATGGAAAAGTGTATAGGGATACAACCCCTTTGTTTTCTACTTCTGATTTCAGTAAAGGTGGTAACAAAAATAATTGTACTCAAAGGTAAAGATAATTTTTCTGGGGTTTATATGAAGAAACAGCCAGGAAATATAAATTGAGGCAAAAGTTTCTCCAGAGTTGTTATATACACATATTTCATGCTAGTTAAGAAAGTCAACAAAGTAAGCATATTATGCTTTATAACTCAAAAATCAATACAGCTATCTCATTAAGTCATGTTATCTCAAGTTCACTCTTACTTATTGTCTATTAAGTTTTATACTAGGTCTTATCTATATGTAAATAGAACAATTCAACATAGCAAAGAAATTTTCCTGTAAATTTCAGGCGATTACCTCTTATCTCTTACAGTGTAATAGTATTGGGGTGAAAAATTGTGTTCCTTTTATTTGTCCCTTTTATGGCACTTCCTCATTAGAGGAAGAATGGATATTTCAATAGCTCCACATTCCCAGTGGGTGGAGTCCTGGAGTCCTATTATTGTCAGTCTTAATGACAGCCCAGCTGTTGTCTCTGGCTTGCCCAGATCATCTATACCTGGCCCATTGGGAGTTTTCACATCCAGTCTATAGCATGTCAAGCACCATCTATCCCCATAAACTCAGGTCAGCTTATGTTCAAGCTCTTCATGTCTCTGCCTGCAATTAACTAAGTCAACTAAGTTATCTATCCCAATGTTTGGATTTGAGGAAAGAGATGCAAATACTTCCCACATTCTCCAATCCAGTATCGCCAGTAATCAAGCTCATATTTTGCCTCATGAGACTCACTATTGTGTAAACACAACTTTTACCAACTAGCACTATGAAACGGAAGAAGGATGAGTGGCACCCCAAGCTGAACTTCCAACAGAAAGAATGAACTTCTTGATATCTGTATAATATTATTTATGGGAATCTAAAGAAGAAGAGCAAAATATAAAACAAAAGCAAAACAGATCTGCTCCCCATGATGTTGACAGTGTAGGCATTAGCATCTGGGTGCAAAGTACATGGGAATAACTGCAAATATCTTTGCTGAGTTTCTCTTAAAAATATAGATTTGGAGCAAACACTGACCAAAATCCAACAGCAATAGCATCATTAATGTGAGGTCAGGGCATCTGAGCACACTTAGTATGTTGGTGAGACAATAGGTCTACCAACTTCATGTAATTAATGGGTGTTAAAAACAGTTAACAAAATGACCTACAGCCCAAAGCCCTCATGCTAAACTGGACAAGCAGAGATTTCTCTCAAATGAGGACAGAATCTAGGTTACTTATAACCTGCAGGGCAAGGATTTGAGCCAAAGGTAACTCAACTTTTATACATTCTATACTCAGTACCAGAAAAAAAAATATTTAACTCAGACTTCCCCTGCTTATAGAGAGTAAAAAAAAAAAAAGAAAGAAAGCTGGGTTGGTTTATTTTAATTTAATTTTTAATTAACTAATGAGAGATAAAAACCTGTAAAACAAGAGAAAGTCCTGCCCCATAAGTGGAGTATAACTATAAAAACCATCTACTCTGAAGAAATTAATGATTCAT
The DNA here is from genome assembly GCF_964339955.1 of Pipistrellus hanaki. Lineage (NCBI taxonomy): Eukaryota > Metazoa > Chordata > Mammalia > Chiroptera > Vespertilionidae > Pipistrellus > Pipistrellus hanaki. The sequence goes on from NC_140511.1 coordinate 72,026,953, forward strand.
TCCATAGAAGTTTATTAACTAATTGATGCATGTTCTTGTTTTGGAGCTCAATCATCAGCATCTACTATGTGATGGTCATCATGAAACATAATGGAGTATGGCTAATAAGGGACCCATATCCACATACTGATGTTTTGAAACAGTTCAGTTGATTTTGATAGATGAAATATTTCTATTAATGCAGGCCATAGTATAAACCTCAAAGCTCTTTAGAACAATTACTTTTGCCCAGATTATATTCACTTTTGTTTGTCACTTGGAAAAAGTAACACCTTCTAAATTTTATTTTAAAATATATTATCTAAATATTATAAAATTAAAAAAGACTAGTTATTATAGGTAATTAATGTTGAATAAAAGTGTCTCCTTATTGGCTTCTCAAATTGGCTAGTTCTTTGGGAGCTAGAAAACAGAGGTCTTGGTAAGAATTCACAAGGAAAATGACTAAGCAATAAATAGGTACCAAAAGGTAATGGCTGTGGGGCATTGGATGTGGCCTTGTATACCATTCAAAATCATAATCTATTGAGTCAAATCCATCAAGAAAATTATATATTTATTGCGAGTTCAGGGAGTTGAAAAATAGAAAAAGAAATTGTTTGAACTGGGATTATGTGATGAAGATGCTACCTAAATATTGTCTCAGATCAATGGATAGAAAGGAAGAAAATGTTTGACTCAGGTGCCTCTCAACAGCCCTGAGTTGCAGCTTTTGAAAGATGAATCAGAATGTTCAAGAGCAATTTCATGAGAATATTCTCACTATTCTACAAACCTTTCAATTCCTTCTCTTCTGTGGATTCTGGTTTCCCTGATTTCATCTTGACTTTATCATGGCTACTCTTATATCCCTAGGTTTCTATCTGAATAGTTATTCTTATAAGTATAAGTTGCAGCTGTTAAGCAACTCCTGCTATGCCTCTGGCTCACTTCTCACATTATTACCCTCAGGAGGGGCTTAATTCCTTGTGACTACCATGAAGAACAACTTCGTACATGGTTATATTATCTATATCCCCACTCCTTGGTCTAGGGTAGAATTGCTTCTTGGATGACAGGTCTATTAGTCATGATACATGATTTATTTCCACACCTTATTGTAGGTTTTTCTGGTAGTCTGTCATTCTTTAGGACCTAATACAAAAGGGGTTTTTATAGGAAAGTCCAAAATCAATCAAATTGTAGAGATGTATAAAGTCAACACAGAAATGAATTCTAAGGCTATGTCAAGGCTCAATAAGACATAATCCAGTGCCACATCACCTTCAGCAGGAAATAGAATACTTACAGATTAATATTAATTAACCATGGAATTTCCCTTGGTCAGAATCAAGAGAATCTCCCTTTGTCTACAAGTGGAACTGAACCCATTCTGCATGTATAACATGTTTTCTGCCCATCTTCATTTGCCTAAGAGAACTACCGCTCCTTCATTCATTTGGCTGCAGCTTCAATCCTTTTGACCACTAAACATTGGTACTTGCCTTCTCCTGGCAATCTCATTTATGGGAGCATGTTCTAGGCCTTCCGATTATATTACCTGTCCTCCACACTTTAGTAATTCTTACAAAAGGTGGAAAAATGACCCAAAGCATATTCTTTTCTGGGAACAAAGGTAAGGCTATCCAGGAGGAAGAAGTATTCTCTCTCTTCCAAGTTGCTATGAGATGATATTTTTCTGGAGCTGCCACTAATCATCTTTATTATTTGTATGGGAAAAAAGAGCATCCATAGTAGAAACAAGTAAGAATTTAAAAGAAATAATACAATCTGCCTTAGCTACTAAGTGTAATTTTATAGACTGAACACTATAATAGGGAGTAATCTAAAAATGTCTACACAATGAAAATTCCAGAAACTTGACCTATAGGTCATATCAGAAAAACTGCCAGAAGAAAGGCAGGGCTTTAAAAAGATATATACAGGTGATATACCCATAAATGGAATATCTGCATATAGTTGCCTGAATATGCCATGCTATAGCCTACCCCCTGCCTTCTACCTGAAATTCTCTGTTCTTTATAAATGATATTCCCCTTTGCAAAGCCCTGCTTGGCATTATACCCTCTCTAATTTACCTTCAATGCCTGTATTTGCCCTTTATATGAGAACGTGCATATGACTGTAACACATTTATTATTCTAATGTATCATAAATGTGCTGCGATCCAATGGTGTATCACCATTATGGGTTCTCTGGAGGTGCGCACTGGATAGTCACCTCTTTACTCTCATGCATAGTTTAGTTCTGGCAGTAGGGATGTTCAAACATCAGACTATTGTATTTAGTCTAAATGATCTTTAAATTTTTTTCCTACACTAATATTATACACAAGGGTTTAGAATGTTGTTTTAAGAAAGTATCAATGATTCTCCAGTCTTAACAATCCTAAAAATCTTTACCAACAACAATTTAAAAAAAAAAAGTTATTTTGCATTTAAACTGCTTTTGCTCCAACCTTTTAGCTCCCAGACTTGGATTTCTTATCCTTGGGGCGCTCTTTTCATTCAGTGCTCAGTGTGTTCCGTCTTTAGACTGCTGTTTATTCTGCCAATCATTTCACAGCAATGATTTTGGCAGACATAGCAATTCCTATGCACAGCCAGGTGCTCACTTTGGCGCCCTCACCATGGGAAGGGGTTGACTCAGATGTTTCCCACACCTGTGAATCGTCTGACCAATCTTAGCCAGCTTCCATGAATTTAGTTATCATGCTCTACTTCAAAATTCAAAAAAAAAATTTTAAGAGAACATGTATAAAATTGAGATGTCACTGCTTCATGCTCTCCTCTGCCATGTCTCCAACACACTACCATAAACAAATTAATATTTCTTCATCATAATTTTATTTTGACTTGTGGGATATGGTAATAAAATAAAACTCAATTATGTCTGAAGAGCTATTTAAGTCCCATGGTGAAAGCATCCCTGTGCTTGCTCACTAGGGTGTGACTAAGACTTTTAACTTGAAATCCACATGGGCCCAGAGATGACTTTGACCTCTGACATGTCTGTTTTTGAAGCACATTACATTGGCCATCAAAAGGTGGGATTTTATAACAAAATAAAATTGTGAATAGAACTAGACTTAACATTTTATCATAACTTTCCCTTTTCTGATTCTCAGTCAATGGTTTTATTTTCTCAAGAAAAATGTATTTGTATACTCATTCATTTGCTCATTACCTTTCCTATTGTTCCATTTGTTTTGTCTACTAAGTGGTCATAATTCCATGTTTAGTCTCTACAATCACACTAGCGCACAACAGTTTTGCAAGTAACCAAAAGGGTAATAATTCATATTCTAAAGAACTAAATAATCATAGACTGATTAAGTCTATAACAGTTATTTTAGTGGTAAGTACATTTTGTTAGATTTATTATGCAAGCATTAAACATTAATTATAATACTTATTCTCTATCTGTGTATGGGCTAAAGAGCAGTAACTGGCCAAAACCGGTTTGGCTCAGTGGATAGAGTGTCGGTCTGCAGACTGAAAGGTCCCGGGTTCAATTCTGGTCAAGGGCATGTACATTGGTTGCTGGCACATCCCCAGTGGGGGGTGTGCTGGAGGCAGCTGGTTGATGTATCTCTCTCATCGATGTTTCTGGCTCTCTATCCCTCTCCCTTCCTCTCTGTGAAAAATCAATAAAATACATTTTTTAAAAATAAATTTAAAAAAATAAAAAAGAGCAGTAACTGTATTTTGAATCAATAAATTGAAAGTATCATCTCAAAGTATTTTTATCAATATAACCAAAAAAAGACATCTTTAAGGGTCAAAATCTCTAAGTATTTGGCAGCATTTGAAAAATAGAAGCTCCATGATATGTCACACCATTTAATCTGAGTCATATGTTGGGGGGCGGGGGTGTCATAAATAAGAACAATCTATTAGTTCTTTATTATTTGTTATCCTTGCTTTAAACAAAGAACTTTAAAAGGAATACTATTATTCAATTAATCTGATTAAAGAAAAAACAACAAAAAATGTAGGGTATTGGCATAAGAACAGGCATATAGTTCAAGGGAATTGAAATTCCAGGAATAAACCCAGACATTTATAGTTAAATGATCTTTGACAAGGGTGCCAAGATAAATTAAGGAGGAAAGAATAGTCTTTTCAACAAATGGTGCTAGGACAACTGAATATCTACATGCAAATGAATTAAGTTGAACATCTTCTTCCCCACACATCAAAATTATTTCAGAATTGATTAAAAACCTAAATGTGAGTGATAAAACTCTTAGAAGAAAATAGGTGTAAATGTTTGTGAACAAGAATTAGGCAATGGTTTCTTAGACTGCACCTAATGTACAATCAGCCAAGGGGGGGCGAGGGTAGATGAATTGGACTTTATCAAATTTAAAAGTGTTTTGCTTCAAAGAATACTATAAAGAAAATAAGAAGACAATCTTCAAAACAGATATACTTACAAATCATGTATCTAATACGAGTTCCTAATCCCATATATTTAAAGAGCTCCAAAATAAATTTAAAAAGAAAACAAAAGAAAAACAAAAACAATTAAAAATATTTATAAATATATATTCCCAAGAATACATAAAAGGGCAATAAGCACATGGACAGTTGCTCGACATCATTAGTCAGTAAGAAAATGAAAGTAAAGTCAATGAGATAACACTTCACATCTACTAAGATGGTTATATGATTAAAAAAAAAAAAAAGACAGCTAGTAACAAGCTTTAGCAAGGATGTGGAGAAACTGAAACACTTGTACTTTACTAATGGATATGTGAAATGGTGCAACCACCTGGAAAATAGTTTGGCAGTATTCCAAAGTTAAACACAAAGATACCATATGACCCAGCAATTGCAATCCTAGGAATACTAGTATACCCAAGAGAACTGAAGACATATTCCCAAGCAAAAACATATACATGAATGTTCATAGCCACATTACATAAAACAGCTCCCAAATTCAAACAATCCTACTGCCCATCAACAGATGAAGGGATCAGCAAAATGTAATATATCAATACAATGTAATATTATTCAGCCATAAAAAGGAATGAAACCCTGATAGATGCTATAAGGATAAAGCTTGAACACATTATGTTAAGTGAAAGAAGCTACACAGGCTAAGGGCCAAACACTGTTGATCCATTTATATGAAATGTCCAAAATAGGCAAATCCATAGAGACAGTAAGTAAATTAGTGATTGCCAGGAGCTTGGGGGAGGAGAGCAAATGGGAATGACTGTTAATGGATATGGGATTTCTTTTGGGGGAGACAAAATTGAACTGGACTGAGATAGTTGCAATGATTGCATAACCTTTTTTAATATATTTAAAAACCAGAGACTTGTATAATTTAATGGGGTAAATTTTATAATACATGAATTATATTTCAGTAATAAAAATGAATAATCTATTCCTATTCAGGTATCTCAAAATAATTTTGTTTAGTGAAAAAACATAGAAGGATATATACTTCATTCTTCCATTCATTATTCTAGAAGCAGCAAACTAATCTGTGTGACAGGAGACAGGTAGATCAGTGGTTGCCTGATGAGAGATGTGACAGGAGGAAGAGATCACAAAGAGGCATAAGTTTACTTATGGGATGATGGATGTATTAATTATCTTGACAGTGGTAGTGGTTTCACAGTTGTATGCATATGGTAGAACTTATCAAATTGTACTCAATATATACTCAATTTATTATATGCCAATTATTTCTTAATAAAGAGTTGGCCCGGCTTGTGTGGCTCAGTGGTTGAGCATCAACCTATGAACCAGGAGGTCACGGTTCAATTTCCAATCAGGACATATGCCTGACTTAATCCCGGTAGGGGGCTTACAGAAAACAGCCCACCAATGATTCTCTCTCATTATTGATCTTTCTCTCTCTCTCTTTCCCTTCCTCTCTGAAATCAATAAGAATATATTTTTAAAAACAAAGGATAAATAAAAAAAACTATATTTTAAACCTATTGGGGGTGAGCAAATCATCAATTGGGAGGAGACAGGCCCAAACCTAGAAAGTTGTTAATATTTTGTTTTTACAATGAAACTTGAACACCAACTTACACCATACACAAAAATAAATTCAAATGAATAAAGGACTTAAATATAAGATGGGGAACCATAAAAGTCCTAGAAGACTCCATAGGCAGCAAAATAGCAGATATATGTCGTAGCAATGTCTTTACCAATACAGCTCCTAGGGCAATGGAAACTAAGGAGAAAATAAACAAATGGGACTACATAAAAATAAAAAGTTCTTCACAGCAAAAGAAACCATCAACAAAGCAAGAAAGTCCACTGCATGTGAGAACACATTTGCCAATGTTATCTCCAATAAGGGTTCAATCTCCAAAACTTACAGGAAACTCATACAACTTAACAAAAGGAAGATAAACAACCCAATCAAAAAAATGGGCAAAGGACCTAAATAGAAACTTTTTGAAAAAGGACATACAGAAGGTCAAGAGACAAATAAAAACATGCTCAAAGTCACTACTCATCCTAGAGATACAAATCAAAACAGCAATCCGGTACCAGCTCACACCTGTCAGGATGGCTATCATCAACAAATCAACAAATGACAAGTGCTGGAGAGGATGTGGAGAAAAAAGGAACCCTCATGCACTGCTGGTAGGAATGCAGACTGGTTCAGCCTTTGTAGAGAACAGTATGGCATTTTCTCAAAAGATTAAAAATGGAACTTCCACTTGACCTACTTCTAGGAATATATCCCAAGAAAACAGAAACACCAGTTAGAAAGGATATATGCACCCCTATATTCATAGCATCATAATAGCTAAGATTTGGAAATAGCCTAAGTGCCCATCAGCAGACTACCAATCAGAAAACTGTGGTACATCTACACAATGAAATTCTACTCTGCTGTAAAAAAGAAGGAATTCTTATCATTTACAACAGCATGGATGGAACTGGAAAGCATTATGTTAAGCTATATAAACTAGTCAAAGAAAGATAAATATCACATAATCTCACTCATTTTTGGAATAAAAATGAAGAACATAAACTGATTAACAAAAATAGAACCAGAGACATAGATGCATTGAACAGACTGTACAACCTATGAAGGAAGGCAAGGGGTGAAGGGGTAAGAGATCAACCAAAGGATTTGTATGCATGTATACAAGTAAAACCAATGGAAACAGACAATAGGAAGTGTGTGTGTGAGGAGCGGGGGGCTTTTGCTTGGGGGAGGATATGGTGGGAGAGAGGTTAATTGGGGGGGAAAGGAAACTCATGTAATACTTTAAACAATAAAGAATTTTTAAAAATATACTCTTAAGTCGGTTTATGGCCTAAATATGGTGAAGAATCAGTTGTTTAGACCATTTTAAAGTTTCCTACTTGAGATTGAAGGAAAAGGGTAATTTGGAGGGTGGGACACAGCTAATCCCAGTTTGAAAAAGTGATCTAAGTTTTTAGGTTTTACACTACTTGATATATATTCCCCAGATTCAAAATTATTTCTCTGCTCCCTCGTGTGGCAGGGTCTAGTACATCTTTCAGAAGAGAGGAATTCCTAATCATGCCATAACAGTGCTTCTCTGGACCCAAATCACACGGTATTGCATCCTCATGTATTTTCCTCATAGCACTAGCACACTCCACTAATATTTTTTCATTTGCTTTTTAAAAATGTATTAGGGTGTCATTGGTTAATTGAAATTAATGGATTATAAATTACATAGGTTTCAAGTGTATACTTTCATAAAACATCACCTGTACATCTGTACATATTGTGTATTTACCACTCTAAGTCAAGACTCCTTCCATGACTACTTATCCACACTTTACCCTCTTCTACCTCCCCCATCCTGCTTTCCCCATATTTTCATTTGCTTTTAACCTGATGCCTCCAGCTAGAATCTAAGTTCCATGAAGGGAGACACTTAATCCATCTTGTTCTCTGCTAACTGTCCAATCCTCAAAGCAAACACTGGCATATTGTAAACATTTGTGAATAAGTAAGTGAGTGAACTAGTTTAAGGATACTAACTCGGAAAAGGAAAACTAGTTATATTGTTTGAATACTATAAAACTCTGCCTGATCATTCCTGCAAAACTAAGTAAGGATCATACCTAGTTTCTAGGTCAGACGTCATAAAGATCTTCTCCCTGCACAATAGCTTTCCTATGACCACTTCATTCCATTCTAACAGTTCAATATTTTTTGTACAACTACTAAGATCCAAATTTCTATTAGGCCTTGAAGATAGAAAGATGAAATAAGGCTTTCAGCTGTTGTTCTTTTCTGTTTGGAGGTCAAGGAACTTGGAAAGAGATGAAACCCGAATCAAAAGACATCATCTCTAGGTAGTGCTTCCAACAGGGTTTAGTGCAGACAAGAGTGATGTAAATGATTAAACTCAAGTTTGGAGATAGTCTGTGAATTTTAATTATCTCCACTACCCTCATCCCCCCATTGCCATGGATAATTGAAAGCTGGCCATATTACTAGGTAACGCTTCATTCCCTGCATAACTTGGCACTTAGAAAACGTTTCACAAGAGAAGCAATTACAGCAATCATCTTGTCGGGGGTGGGAGGAGGGTAGATATAAACTGATTCTTGATGGTATTTTTGCTCTTTCTCTGTATTTATAGTATAGATTCTTTATCCTACTTTTGAAAACCTTCAAATATATCTTATCTGTGGCTACACCTAACTACCTGTGTGGGGAGAGAGAAGTTTGCAAGAAATACATAGCATTCCGGGTGCAATTACATTCTTTAGTCCTTACAAGGGCCCACTGAGCAATGACCACGAGGGCCCCTCATTTGCCCTAACCAGTGCCTACTGGGATAGTTATGCTGAAGCTATGATTCAACAAAGATTTGGAGACATACACAAACAACACATGGCTTCAGGAGAATGTTTGAGAAGGTGCTCAAGTAATTCTGTTTGCCCTGCAGATTTATTGGTGCTTTGCTGGAGACAACTTATAAATTTTTCCAACTGTGTAAGCACCTCCTTTGTCTATTTCATTCTTTCTTCCCAACTACCTCACTTCCTAAGTCAATGCTTTGTCACTCAGACACGGTCAGTTTTGACTTTCTAAATCATGGCACTTGAGACAAGTATTCTAAACCTTGAATGCCTGGGTGGCACTCTACTGTGTTCACCCCTTCGTTCTAAAGGCCATTCCCAGACCATCGTCTAGGACAGTTGCTGCACAACCTGACCCCTGTGGACCACGCATGAAGATATACTTTTCCAGCAAGAGGGGTGAACAGGCATTCAGTCCTGAGCTGAGCAGGGTCCATTTAGTGTCATCAACCTAAGTTATGTTTCCTAATATGTCAGTTGGTGCCAGTGATCTTTTAATAGTTCAGAAATAGCACATCAAATGTTGGTGTGAATCATTTTATCAATGTAGATAGACACACAGAATCACAAGATTGATATCTGTAAATATATTATTGAACACTGATTCTTGTTCTCTACACTTTTTGATGTTGTTGCTAATCCTCTCTGGAGGATATTTTCTCTATTGATTTTTACAGTGTAAAAGGGAGGGGGACAGAGAGAAACATTAATGTGAGAGAGATGCATCAATTGGTTTCCTCCTGCATGCACCCCCTACAGACTGGGGATGGAGCCTGCAATCCAGGTGCATGCCCTTGACCAGAATCGAACCTGTGACTCTTCAGTGCAAGGGCCAACACTCTAACCACTGAAACAAACCAGCCAAAGCTATATTCTCTATACTTTAAAAAATATAATATGGAGACTTCAGTTAAAATTAACAAGTATAACAAAACTTTTGGCTTTTAGCTAAACTGAAATGCTTACTAAACTTAAGCATTTATTAAAGTAAAAGGTATTACTAAAATATCTCAATAGAAAATGTAATTAAAAACCATGAGAAGTATTGAGGGTGAAATAGTTTTGAACTACACTTTACAAGTTTAATCAAGTTTAAAGTGAGTCAGCTGACTCTGCTATGAAGATGAAGAAGGACTTGATTCCGCTTCTAATTTTCTTAATTATATTGAAATTTTAAACAGTCAGTGCTCTTAATGTCTAGAGTGTCTTCTTAATCATTGTTTTAAATTTATTTAAAATTGACTAAATGCTCACTTGCAGTCCTAAATGCTCACATATATTAAGTCCTAAGTTCTTTATTATGAGTTCATTCTCCATGGGCTAGATTTCATTATCTTCCAAGAAAAATGAACGGGGGCTACAATTGCTGAATGCTTGCCTTTTGAGAATGACTCTCTCTTGGCTTTACTTATATAATAAAGCACAATTTGGCTGAGTGTAAATTATTTGTGATACTTTCATTCAAAAGATCTTGCACATTACTATACGGTGTTCTGGTATTATATACTGTTGTGGAAGAAAAATCTTGTTTTCTTCTTCTTCATTGGTAAGTTGCTTTTTCTGCCTAGACATTGAATTTCTTCTTTATCCTTGACAATCAGCTTCCCTCAAACATATCTCGATTTAGATTTTTCTATTTTATTCCTATGCTATTCATTAAAAAATTATATATCTTTTTTATCTGAAGAATAATTTTATTTCAGGAATATAGTTCTGGCATTATTAAACAAATATGGTACTTTTGTTTTTAAGCACTTATTGAGCTGTATTTTTAAAAAGCTGAAATCATTTCACTATTTCTAAGTATTGAGATAATGAATTAAAATGGCATCCCATTTTTAAAATTTTCTAGATTTCTCTACAAAATCACAGGTAATTTGATTAAGTCAATGATGTTATCAACTACAAGATGCATCTTCATCTTAAGACGTATGAATAAAAACATGCTGTCATTTAAAATTGTAAGGTGCTAGTTATTGTTAGATGTGTTGGAATTTAAAAAAAGTTAAAATGTGAAAATTGTAGGACTCAGAGTTAATAAGATAAAAAATTATTCTCATTTTTCAGATAAAGAAATCCAATCAACTTTAATAAAAAGACTCAACTACTTCACTGACAAACTAGTTATACATCAATCCAGAAGCCTTTACTCCCATATCTTCTAATTCTTATTCTAATTTTTCTTCCAACAAAACAGCTCCCTCCATTCTAAAGAGATGGGGTTAGAGGGTAGAGCTAAAAATCTAAGCACACATACACACACACAAAAAAAATGCTAGATTGCTTTCAAATAAAAATGTCTACTTTTCATATTGAGTCTTGATATTAGATCATTTTAAATGAGCCAAATGTAACCCAAAGTCCACAGTTTCTTTGCTTCAGAGGTTAACAAGATGATAATCTGTTACATTTCTTCCTTTCACTTGTGGATAAAAATAAACTATCTATTGATTCCTGCCTGTCCAACATTTAGAAAGGCCTACTACACTGCAGTTGTACCTTCATAGACTGGGATTTTATCTTATCTTTGATGGAAAATCTATGACCTTTGAATAGTGGGTTCTCACTGACCATTTGTAGAATATTATTATTATATAACTTGAAAGTGATTAAGCTTAAAATGAATATGAATACACTGTCTTCACTGAGAATAGTTTTTAAATTTGTTTATAAGCATCAGGAAGAAAAAATTCTTAACATGAGCAATAGGATCAGTGACTGTTAGAAAATTAAATACATATTAAAAGGATACTAGCTAATGTTGAGTAAAACCTATCCTCAAAGGACAACTTAGAAAATTTTAGCACCGGAAGTTTTTATTACAGATTGAAGATATGGTTTCATGTCCCAACTCCACCAAAAATTACCTTGTGAGCTTTGACGTGTCAGTTAATCTCTCTGAGGCTGAATATCATGACATCTCCTAGATGCAAATCTATAGTAATAAAAGGGTAATATACTAATTAGATCAAATGTCCTACTGGATGTCCTTCCTTCTGGACAAAGCCACAGTGGGCGGGGCTGTGGGAGAGGTGGCAGAGGCCCCCATGGCCATGGTGGAAGGTGGGGGATGGGGCCAAAGTCCTTGCAGGAATTTCATACATCAGGCCTCTAGTTAGATAGAAAAATGCATCCTCTACCTGAGCAGGTATAGACATAGGTAAAACTGAAGTGACACCATTACTAAAAGAAAGGTGAGAAAAATTCATATTGGTATATAAGTTGCAGTGCCTATCATAAAGAGTTGCAAAAATTGCCCTTTATAATTAAACAAAAATAAAACATATAAATGCAAATATCTTAAGTATGCCTTATGGGTAAACAGTTGTTGTTTGTTAATATTGTGAATTTTCAGGCAGAAAATAATTTTACTTTGATGATGGGTCTGTGTATGTGTGTGGGGGTGTGTTTATTGTTTCACAATTATAATACTCTAGTTGAAAGAGGAAACTCAACCAACTTCAGTGAAGTACTTAAGTCAAGCAGAATTGTCCCAGTGTTTCATGAAAGCAATTTAGAATGCAATTCGTGACACAGGTGAGAGCATTTAAAATGCATGTTCATTTTTATACTGCCTGATTAAAACAAACAGGCGTTTTATTGAAGCAAGATGATTATCTCTAAGATATTGAGCTTTCATCAAATTTTCCAATTTAACTCACTTCTGAGTTCTCAAAGGGTCTGAGTAAGGAGTATGATAATTAAATTGCTTTAGCTAATGATATCCCCTGATGGGCAGGCAAGAAAGCAGAGCAAAGTTTGGAGCAAGTGAAGGTTCAATTTAGCCTGGCATGAACCTCCTTTCCTGAGACGTAAGGGAAAACAACAACAAAAACAGTAACTTTTTAAATTAATGTACCTTTCAGTTGAATTAAAAATGTATTTGAAAGCAAATTCTCTCGGAATGTATGCCTCCACAGAATGTGGTACAAGGGTTGAGTTGTGTTTTATATAAGTTTTGCATCGTATTTGAACAAGGAGGTGAGGGAAAAGGCAACGTTTGCTCTCGAAAATGTCTTTATTGACAGTGTCATGCACTCTGGAAGCAAGTCTTTCGGGAGGCCAATGCCTTATCCATTAGGCCACTGGGGCTTCTTGGAAGCAAGTCTTTTGAATCCATAGACGTAAACCCTAACCCAGTTCAACCACTGGTCAAAATAAAGTGGTTGGTTTTTTGTTGTTAATATTGCTTTAAGAGTGCTGGGAATTACGGCAACAGCAAATTGAACAGGCTGGCAAATCTTCTCCCCCAAAAGCAAATAATGCCAATCAAACAGACAAAACAAAAACACACAACAAAAAACAATAACAGTGCTCTAAAAGGCAACCAAAGGCAGACGACAATCTTAGAAGTATGTATGGTTGAGTATGTATGTATGAGTGCTGCACTTTGAGTAGGAACAGTGGAGATCTATGGCCTTCTGGCATGGGTATGCTCTTATCTTGTTCCTCACCCCACCATGTCAGCATGGGGGCTCTGCCAGCATGTCTCGGGTCATGAGGACGATCAGATTCTCTGCAGCAGGCAAAAGGGATTTACTTTATTGGGAGTTACAGGTGACATCCATGTCCATCAATACTGTCAGTGGATGTGACTTCTCAGAGGTAGGTCAAGACTTTACGTCCTCCAGCTTGATATTGAGTGGTTAGGAGACAAGCATATTCCCCACTGAGACTGAGCACATATGCATGAGACCAGAGAAAACCCATCTATTTACACACTCCTGGTCAATTCTAAGCTGCTATTTTGTGCCTAGGACGCTTGAAAGGATCTAATAGCGCAGATGTGAAAAAGGCCTGAACTTGAACACATTCCCTTTTTCTATATAAAATTCATTATTGAAGTATAACTATATTTGTATTTCTGTTCCCGTATGAAACAGAATAATGTACCTCCCTTAGTAAATTTTAAGACTTCTACACATAATACCTCTCTCAGGAGAGAATAGGAATTTATCCCTACAAACAATCATGGCTTTCTGAAAAGACTCAGTCTCCCATGGATATGTATCTCCTGCCTTATAAATTGCCTTATAATACAGTTTATTATACTTCTGCTTGCAAACTGAAATTCATATACTTTATATTTACTTTGTAACTACAGTAAAAACCTTTCCATAAAACTATAAGTGTGATCCAAACATTCAATTTGATAAACTGCTCTGGAGCAAGAAGCAAGCACTTGGTTGGTAGAGATCCCAGTTTTAACTAAATTTACATGGATTTAAATCCTTCTAAGATCCAATTGACTTTGGGAGCCATTTAGTATGGGTTGGTAACAAATACCCACAGGGTCATTCTTAGTTCCATGGTTAGAGAGAACCTCCTGGAAAGTTGCCTTTTTTATTGATTCCTATCCAAGAATTCACTGAGAGAATACAGGGCCATGAGGACCTATGATTAGCCTTGGTGTCCCTGTTGATGGGGCTACCTTTGTCTTCTCACCTGGCCTTGCCATCCTCTCCTCCTCTGTCTTTCACTGACCTCCAATGACTGTTCAGAACTTTATTTAAGGAGGATGGGAGACAATCACTAACTGAAATATGTCAAATCTTATTTAATCTAATCAAACTTTTATAGAGGTGGGATTAGAGTGGGTGGAGAAGTTAAATAAATTAACTTCCTATAAGTGTCATCTTATCTCCCACTAGCTAGTGTATTGTCAGCAAACTGAGATAAACACCAGTAAGAGAAACACATCTTACTACCATGTTTCCCCGAAAATAAGACATCCTCCAAAAATAAGACCTAATTGCAGGTTTCCTTCTGAGTGAAATATAAGACATCCCCCCGAAAATAAGCCCCCCACCCCAGGCTAAACATGAGAGATTTGGTCCACTGATTCTGAAAGAAATGGAGTCACAAGAAATTCACCAGGAAATTCAGGAATTGGATTGTTATGATGATGTTCCAGAAGATGATACCATGATTGTCATGAAATAAATGAGTAAATTCTTGATACTGTAGGATTCACAGTTTGTCTGGTTTGTGTTGATAACTACCGTACTACCATACCGTATACAGGTAATAAATTTCCTTTATTTTCATTTAACAATAAATGTGTACCGTATTCTTCTTCATGGAAAAATAAGACATCCCTTGAAAATAAGACCTAGCACATCTTTGGAAGCAAAAATTAATATAAGACACTGTCTTATTTTCAAGGAAATAGGGTACTAGCTGTTCCCAGCCTGGATGAGAGGGTTGGAAGAGGGCAGCAGTAGGGAGGGGCCAGGGGCTGAGGGGTCATCTATCTCTTGGCCACCTTCAGGAATCTGTCCTTGTCAGGCACCTTACTCACTACCTGGTAGAAATAATGGGTTAATAGGTTTCACCTTCCACATGGCAGGAAGTATTTTTTCTCTCTCTCTCTCCCTCTCCCTCCCTCCCTCTCCCTCTCCCTCTCCCTCCCTCCCTCTCCCTCTCCCTCTCCCCCTCCCTCTCCCTCTCCCTCTCCCTCTCCCTCTCCCTCTCCCTCTCCCTCTCCCTCTCCCTCTCCCTCTCCCTCTCCCTCTCCCTCTCCCTCTCCCTCTCCCTCTCCCTCTCTCTCTCTCTCTCTCTCTCTCTCTCTCTCTCTCTCTCTCTCTCTTTCTCTCTCTCTCTCTCTCTCCCTCTCTTTCTCCATCCCTCTCCTCTATTTACATCCCTGAAAATAGTAGGTTTCAGATTTAAAACAAAGTCAACCTGACCCCGTAGTTCCTGCCCTGTAAGATACCCCCAAATACAAGACCAAAAAGGTCTACCCCCACCTTTTTCACCAAAACATCTTGCCTCTTTGACCTCTTTAATTGCTCTAAGAAAGTGGCATTGTTGCCACACTTAGAAAGCTTTTGTTTTTTTCTGAAGGAGGATCTAATCTATTTATTATATGTTAATTTTAAAGAACCCACAAACATATTTGTTCTTTTTCTTTTCATGTTCTTTATCCAGGAAATTTAACTATGCGAACTTCTGCATTGCAACTGATCTTGCTACACAACATTTTGGAATATAACGACAGCTGAATTCCTTCTTAAACAAATCTTGTATAATCAGCAACTATGTTAATATCCCAAATGTTCCTCTGAGCATTCTCTATATCCTGTTTCATCAATAAATAAATTTGGCTGCAGAGTAGCATAACTTGTTCTATTTTGCTTTCCGTGAACATTTCATCACAAACTAAGAGGTCAGATGAGCCTATAATTATTGATGGTTTGATAATTCTAATGATTCCAACCTTATTTTAGTTACATTTTTTCAGAAACAAAAGAATGGTAATCAGTCTAGTGTGTGCAAGAAAATTTAACTGGAAGTCAGAAGACTAATAAAAATGCCCAGACACCCACTTAATAAGATTGTTAATAAATGTATATCATAGAACGTTCTAAAACATAATGGGATTTAATGCTATTACATGCCTCTACTCCTTGCTTTATAGTGCACAGAAAAGTATTGGTTACATTTATTAACAAAATGTACATAAACCACAGATATACATTTAAAATAGCACATTATTATTAAAAGTTCTATTTATATATCAGTATTTGAATCTCCTTTTATGAAGTTAGCAATATACCTTGGAGGGAGGCCATTTATTTTACTCTGATCCACTAAATTATTTGTCAACTACTGAATACTTTGAATACATTCTTCAATACTTTTGTAATATATCAGAAAAATCATAGGTTTTGAGAAAGCAAAATATGCAGACACCTTTATATTTTAGCTTTAGTGGTGTTTGCCATTTTTATTTTGCATTCCCCCATATTTCACTTGGTACATTCTATTCAAGTAATATACAATGAGATCAAGCCACAAGAACTCCAAATGTTCACTCTATGACTGCCAGCCAGTAAATGGGTTCTCTTTCAACTTCATTTAAAGAACTGCTCCTGCATCTTCATATAAAGAAAGGAACCTGAAATACAAAGATTCCTTCTCTTTATATAAAACACACCTCCATACCCTTTTCAGTAAAACCTGCATCTCTTAATAATTCTTTTGGCAATTATTGAATATGACACAATTTCCAGTTACACAAAAGAGAAATTACTTAAGTGTAGCTTAAGATAATAATAGATTCAATTAAAAATTGGCACTGGTGGAAATAGCCTGGGGGGGTGGAGCAGAGTGGTCTTTCTTATAGAGAAGAAATTAAAGGAAAAAGTAAGGCACATTTAAAAAAGAGAGAACCTAAGTAATTCCTAAGTAAATACCTAAATTAAGACAATTTAAAAATTAAATAGTTTTCCTGCATTCTCATATTACCTAAATTTTCCAGTGATCCATTCTGTATATTCTAAATGCATCAATAGCATAGCTTTTGTCAGAAATTATACTGGTAAAATGATAGGGAAATATTTAGCACCAGCCTTAACCTATACAATGTATGTACTTGACAGTGAAGGGGAAAATAAGACATTTGGGGGATAGCTCTCTGAATCTGGGCTGGTAACCTGCATTCTGATGCACACCCTTGTTAACTGATAATTAACTCCATTGTTATCTGTGATGCCTGTCATGTCTTGCAGAACCTGCTTCCAGGAATACTCCCATTTTACAGAGGCCATAAACCATGAACCATATACAACCCCACAGGAGTTGGTGCCAGTGATGGCAAGCCTCTGAGTGTCATCTCACAGCCCCCATCCCAACTCACAGGGGAGGGAGGTGCTCTAAAGGCTGCAAAAAGTCCAGAAGCTTAATTCATATTTGGGGGACAAAGAAACCAAGGGTATAAAGGGAAAGCCTCATCCATATTCATCACTCAGGATTTGGAGACTGACTCCCCTGAGCACCACCACCAGGGACAGAGTATTTACAGATATTTGCATTATGATTCATTAACAGTAGCAAAATTACAATTATGAAGTAGCAACAAAAACAATTTTATGGTTGGGGATCACCACAACATGAGGAACTGTATCAAAATGGCATTAGAAAGGTTGAGAAACACTGACATAGGTATAACCAATTTTAATGTTAATTGACTCAATGTAAAAATATTACCTCCAACATTTGTGACATATTGCTTGAAATGAAAAAAAAAGCACACAAAACTGTACTCAATTAAACTAGTTTATATTAATTCTTCTTTTATATCATTGCCATTTAACTACTTTGGATAAGATTCAAGGTAGTGCCGATCCCTTTCTTTCCAGGCACCCTGGAGGATATCCATTAGAAAACAGCACCTTAGCATATGCTGCCTGCAATCAGTCTGTAGGGAATAAAGTCATCTAGAAACAAATATACTGGGATTCAGACAAGAGTAAGATTGGAGGGAAAGAGATAAAGTGACATCTTCCTGAACGTTGTGACATCTGAGCTCAGCATTGACGAATGAAGTATGCAGAGGGACATAATATGATGCCTCCCTCCAACTGTGATAGCTGAAAATCAGCGGGCCCTGGGTACAGCCTCCACCTCTGCAAATGACAATACATCAGCAGTGAGGCACGCCTCGGGACGGATTGCACTCTGGGGAAATACCATGCTATCTAGCAGATCCTGTAAGAATAGGCCAAGTGACAATATCAAACTTTCCATAATGCAGAGTAAGCGCCTTGCCCTAATATGCTGTGACCACAGAATTTGTGGCAAATCATAAAACATAGTATGTGATCATGCCCCCTATAAATCCCTTCTAAACCTTTCGAACTCGACACATTTTTATCCAGCTTGGAAAAGCACCAGTATGTTTCATTCCCCTGGCATTCTGAGAAAATAGCATGAGAGGATTTACATGGAATATTAAGGTGCAGGTTCTTATAAACAGCTGCAAACTTAGGTGTCACGAGGCGGTTCTTATACTGCTAAAAGGAGAACTGCTATCTGAAAAAAGAAATAGAACTTTGAAAAAGATACATTTGCAAACTGGGTTAAAGGAGGCTTATTCCCTAACACACAGCTAACTTATTTTCTTACCTCTCTGGCAGTAAAAGTTTTTAAAATATATATTTGGAGTTAAGAAAACACACTGAGAGGTCAAGATTATTATGATCTCTGAATGCATAACAATCTGGCCACTCAACGTATATAATATATATTAGAGGTCTGGTGCATGAATTGGTGCATGGGTGAGGTCCGGCCAGCTTGGCCAGGGGGAGAAGACAAGGGAATCAAATAGGAAGCTATTGCCAGGAATACTTTATTGCAGAAATAAACTTAATTGTGGGTTTTGAAGGATGGGTTGACATGGCAGGTGTTTAACTGACATATGTAAGTAATATCATACACACTCAAGAACTAGGTAACACATAGGAGAACCATGGGCTATTGATCACAATGTGACAAAATGATGAGACATGGATATTAGTTCTCTGGATTTTAAATGTCTGCCTACTGTTTTGACACTGAGGAAATTATGGGTGTGGACCTGTTGCCAACTGACCTCAGCCTGCCTGTAGGTTCTGCATTCCTCCACGTCCTCTAACTCTGTAGGTCAACTATAGCAAAGGAGTTTAAGTTTGCCAACACTTGGTAGCGACTGCATTTTTCTACCCCAGTTGCCTCTTGATTCTGTCTAAATGCATGTTGTGGCCAATTAGTGATATGACCATAGGAACTGCAATGAAAAGTGATGGCATTTACGGTATGTATCTGCCACTCGTGTCTAAGGATAAGCAGATGTGCTGACTGGTAACTATTCTCATCATTGCATAGTCCTACATCACTGTATCAAGATATGCCCTACAGTGTATCTTGGCATTCTTATAAAGATATCTTTGTACAATAATCAGAAAGAAATCCAACATCCCTACGTTTTGTGTATTCATTTTTAAAACATGTGCAAAACTCAACCGCACATCGTAGCCAACAATGATTGGAATGGAAATAACTAAATAGGGCTTTTTCTTTCCCCATCCCCAGTGCCTCAGCCTCCACGAATAAAATGTAATGCAATGTATTATTTATCAATGGCATTGCAGTGCTGCCTGTAAATGTCACTCAAGGAGTTTACCATATATATGGCTGCACATAAAATGTTTCCATGTGGTCTGTGATTTATCCAGCATTATGAAAATGTGAGTAACAAGAGGGAAGGCAAACAAGAAACTTGCAATTCAACAGTAGAAAGGGAGAGAAAATTTCCCCATAACAAATGAGCTGAAAAGAGGCCCCAGAGGAAAACCTGGCAGTCGAGTAGCCAAACATATATGACAGCCAACTCCCCAGGGGCCACTGACTCTGACTGTGGCAAGAGCCACACATGCACTTGAGTAGCTGCTTCATGGTGTCATGTCAGGGGCACAAGAGACTCATGACATAGACCCCTGAGACTAGAGAGAGGTTGGAGCTTTCCCTCTCCCAGTAATGGGATTATTTTTGTCTTTGTTTAATGTTTCAGTGTAAAATCTCTTAAGAGGGATGAAAGAGCCCGGCTTACATGGCTCAGTGATTGAGTGTCAACATATGAGCCTGGAGGTCATGGTTGGCTTCCTGGTCGGGGCACATGTCTGGATTGCAGGCTTGATCCCTAGTAGAGGGCATGCAGGAGGTACTGATTGGTGGATTCTTTCTCATCATTGATATTTCTCTCTCTCTCTCTTTCTCTCTCTCTCTCTCTCTCTCTCTCTCTCTCTCTCTCTCTCTCTCTCTCCTCTCTCCTTTCCTCTATGAAATCAATATATATATATATATATATATATATATATATATATATATATATATATATTTTAAAAATGGATGAGAGAAACTAATGTATTTAAAGACCTCAGGCATTGGGCTCAGTACTTCATACATGTTAATTCATATAATCATATATCTTCTCCTTGATTTTTTCCAGCATTAGGAAAATGTGAGTATATGTATGTATATATATTTAAATCTATATTTTATAGATGAAGAAACTGTGGATTAGAAAGCTGAAGCAATGTCCCTAAAGTTACCCAGAATTCAAACTTAGAGCTGTCTAGCTTCAATTTGTTTGTTTTTCCAACTATATTACTCCACCTTGTAAACATTTGCGTTTTCCCCAATTATATGTTGCATTTTCTTTTATCTCCCTGTGTGCTCTCTACTATTCACTTTCTACCACCTCCTACAAAAGTGAAACCATTTTTTGAAAATTTGATCTATTTTTAAATGGAATATAAATTAGGTATTTTCTACCATTTGGTCATATTTCACATTAAATATTTTCCAAATATTTTTCTCTATGTTTAAAGGGTAATTAAAAAAAATGTTTAGAGATTGATTGATCTACCTGCTTACCAAAGGCTTTATTTTTTATGTTCTAGAAAAGTAGCCGGGCAGTAGGGCAATTCCCTGGGGTTGTCTGAGGAATACTAGCCCTAGAAATCCCATTTACCCTTGCAGAAGTTGAACGTCAGTAACTGCTTTTATCGTGGTAGGCCTGGCGTTCTACTCAAAGATCTCTTCCTCTGCTTTCCATTTGCTAGGGCTGACCCACACACATCCTCTGGCTCTGACCATAGTCTTCTCCTTTCAAATTCTTCCCTCACTCCTGCACAGTGAATCACAATGGCACATAGTGGTAATCGAATCTCTTTAGGCTCTACTGCGGCACCAAATACATATCTAACCCCATTTTCAGTGGAGGTAGCAAACATATTCTTTTAATAAAAATGGTTCATATCTCTGGAGTACCTACTATATGGCAGTCATTATTTTAAGTGCCTTGCATGAACAGAATCATTTCATCCTCAAAACCACACTTAGAGGAATTAAGATTACCACATGCAAGGTTGCATAGCTTTTGCTCAAGGTGTCTTGTTTAGTAAGTGGTAGAGCTAGGATTTAAACCTGAATTAAAAAAAAAAAAAAAAAAAAAAGCTGTGTTACTTTTCAAAAAGGAATACTACTCAACTATAAAAGAAGAAAATCTCATGTTTTGTGACAGCATGATGGACATGGAGGTTATTATACTAAGTGAAATAAAAAAGATAAATACCATATGATCAGTGAATGATAAATACCATATGATCTCACTCATATGTGGAATCTAATGAACAAAATAAACTGATAAACAAAATGGAAACAGAGGCATGGATACATGAAACAGACTGACAGCTGTCAGAGGGATGGGGGTTGGAGGGCTGGATGAAAGAAGGGATTAAATATATATATCACATAGACCCAGACAACAATGTGGTGAGTGCGGTGAGTCAGGGGGTAAGAGGGGTTGTGGGATAGGTGAAGGTGAACAAAGGGGGGATAAGTGGGGATGGAAGGAGCCTTTGGTTTGGGCAATGGGCACAGGATGTAGTGTGCGAAGGATTTTGGGTTGAGTCGTACACTTAAAAACTGCATGGTATCATGATGTCACCCCAATAAATCCAATACAATAAATAAACAACTCCAGTCATTCTGGCTATGAGCCCAGTATGCTTAACCATTATATCACACAGCATGTATTGCATTGCAACCACTTCTTTTGAATGATTTAATAAATCACCACACTTCCTATGAGGCAAGTACTACACTTGCTGGCTGTATTTCATCTGTATTACTCACAGTTACTGAGTAGTAAAATGAAGATTTTTGAGCGGATTCCAGTTCCCTTCTGATCTATGTTTTCTCTTGATCACACTAACACCCACCACCAGGTGCTGTACATTATATTTAAAGCTCTCTTCCAGAGGATGAGCAGTATGACCTTACAGGGAGATGTTCATAAGCATCATGTGATAGTAAGTATTTTGAATCAATCCACAATCCCAGAATGCTAAGCAGCTTGTTATACAGACATGTCTTCAAAATTTGAAACACACACAACTGCATAGTGTTTTATAATTAGCTATCATTTGAAAACAGAAAAGGACTTAAAACTTGCCAAAATATTTGGTGAGTCTTCAGGCTTTGATATCCCTCATAGGAAAACAAATTCAAATAAAAACTTTGGTAGACACAACAAGGAGACCAGGAACTTTTCATTCTCAATCTCTAAACTATCTTGATATTTTTGTTACATGGTTTTATTTTTATTTTATTTTTTTTTACTTTTTTACTTAGAAACCTCATATAAAATACCCTTTATTGTCTAATACGATCCTTATTGTACCATTCCTACATACACTGGGCTTGGCCCACTCTCAGCTCCCCCAAATGACTTTGAATGATTGCTTTTAGTGAATTGTTATCTATGGTATAAGGATTTTTTCTTCTGTGTAGCAAGGTGATGTTAAGGGGGGGGGAAATGCATTTGGTGATAGAAAGCAAATAGTAGTTTCCATCATATATAGAAATTTAATCTTAAGCAAGTTACATGTTTCAATCCCAATTTCTTCATCACTAAAATGTGAAAACAATGCCTATATTTCGTGGCTATTTGAAATAAAGTGACATGTTTAACTGATATTAGTTTTCTCTTCTCTCTACTTCAGTACTTAGTATGTCAAAATAGGGAGACTCACCTAAAACTAGTTTAAGCATAAAATGAAGTGATTGGAAAGACATTCAGCAAACTCATGTAAAAGACAATCCAAGCCAAAACCGGTTTGGCTCAGTGGATAGAGTGTCAGCCTGTGGACTGAAAGGTCCAGGGTTTGATTCCGGTCAAGGGCATGTACCTTGGTTGCAGGCACATCCCCAGTAGGGGGTGTGCAAGAGGCAACTGATTGATGGTTCTCTCTCATCGATGTTTCTAACTCTCTATCCCTCTCTCTTCCTCTCTATAAAAAATCAATAAAATATATATTTTTTAAAAAAGACAATCCAAGAAAAAAAATAATTAACCATGTCTCAGGAGAGGCAGGGGGAGCAAACATCAAGCAATTGAGAACCTGAGCAGTATTATTCCATTGTGTCTCTCCACTGCCAAATGTGTTCTCAACCTACCGTATTTTTCGGACCATAAGATGCACTTTTTTCCCCCAGAAGTGGGGGGAAAAAGTCCCTGCGTCTTATGGTCCAAATATAGTCTACACATATACTGTAAAAAAAAAAGTTTTTTTACTTGCCCGGCTCTGTGTGGTCTCTGTGTGCTTGCCCGGCTCTAAAATGGTTCTAAATGTTGCTGTTTACTTTACAGGGTTGATTACATGTGTTTATGACTGTGATGTTGGGTTTTAACGCACATACAATATTTTAGGACACTATTTGTTTCAGAATCTTTTTTTCTTCATTTCCCTTCTCTAAAAACTGGTGCGTATTATGGTCCGGTGCGTCTTATGGTCTGAAAAATATGGTACTTTGCTTTGTCTATCAACTTCACTTTCCTTTATTGATAGGTTTGGTTTTTCTGTACATGTGCCTGGCAAAAATTTTATAATTAATATCTCCTCAAGACCCATATGGTAAATATGATTCCAAATTCTAGGAGAGAGAATCTATCCAAGGTGGGGACTTAATCTCATGTGAAGCATTGGAGGAGCCAGGGACTACCCTTGTGCTTATTAATGCAAACAATGAATTATGCAAAGCAGGAATATTTTTGATATTATATTTTATAAATAAGTGTTCATATTTTTTTTATTCTCTATCTCGCATAGACCTGTATATATAATGAATTCTTTTGTTTCGTTTTGTTTTGTTTTTCTAATCCTACAGTAGTCCAACAATATGTACTGAGTATCTAGTAGGACATTCACACATTTCCCCTGTCATTTATTCACAGGGGGGAAATCATGGAGCTAATAGTGCCATGCTGATATTTTTGCATAATGAGTCACAGAAATACTGAGTCGCATGCCCATTGTCACACTAGAGAGTAGTAACTAGGAGCCTCTGGTGTCTTACCCTACAATCACATGTAGCCACCTCTTACTGTCGCCCATTGCCCACACTGCCAGCAACACACTGCAGGACCCTGGGAAAGATGTGGGATGGAGTTCAGAAACCCTATGATTCTCTTCAGCTCTGCATTTGGTGTAGTGGCTAAGTTTATAGAATACATATTACTACTGATTGTATGTCTTTGGATTGGTGTCTGAATCTCTCTGTTTCATTTCCTCCTTTGTAAGAGGGAGGCAATAATAGTCTCTACCTTGTTGAAGTGTGATAGTTCAGTGACACAGTCAAGTGTCTGGTACATGGTAGTACCCACAGCTAACATTATTGAACATCTGCTCTGTGACAGGTATGTTCTAATTGCTTTTCTAGGTTAATTTGTAACATGGGGTCATTCATACAATGACCCCATGTTACAAATTTCCTACAAGAAACAAATAAAGCAGAGAGAAGTTTCCTGCTTAGTTTAACATAGCTAGAAAGTAATAAAGCCAGCATTGAAACCCAGGCAATCTGCTTCCCCCAAACCAGGGCTGTTTATTATGGCATGATACTGCCAACCAATAAATTAAGAGAGAGGCTTCCACAATACTAGTTGATGTTCTAATTTGACCTAGGATGGTTCCTGTCCCTTTAATGGCCTTTCACGATGTAATTATATAATTTGATACTATAAATGGCATTGGCCTCTATAACTCTCCCTTGTAAAGTATACATCAGAGTCATGTATGCATTTAAAAACAAAACAAAAACAAAACAAAACAAAAACAAAAAAACAGATGGCTGTACCCACTTGGACTTGACCTTCCAAAGTTAGTGCCAAAACATGCTGGTAACTACAGTAAGCTTCACAGTTGATTTCCCATTGAAGAACCAACCAATCAATCTGTTTTAGGGACAGTGGCCATTTACTATCTACATAAGATTCAACTTTTTGACTGTGAATTGCAATGTCCGAGGGTAGGACCTGAGAAATTTAACAAATTTCCCAGAATCTTTCCCTCCCCCCACCCAACAATGAAGTTTAAAAATCAGAATCAGCCTGTGTGTGTGTGTGCGTGTGAGAGAGAGAGAGAGAGAGGAGAGAGAGAGAGAGAGAGAGAGAGAGAGAGAGAGAGAGAGAGAGAGAGAGAGAGAGAGAGAGAGAGAGAATGCACTCACGTACAACAAAATGTGAGACTCCTTGTCCTAGGGTTAAGACTCAAATGATCAGAAAAGTTTCTTTCCCAATGGGGCCACAGAAAAGCCACAGCCAGAAGTGCTGGTGACATCTCTTCCTTCACTAACCAGCCACGCGGGGAACTCCCTTCACCTTGCCCAGGAGCAGGTCAGCTGCTCTGGACTCTTTCAGGCCAGAGGAAAGGCTGCCCAGACACAATTCACTGTTACGCATTAGCATCGCATTTGGGCATGACAGCCCCCTCAGTGTTTCCTCAATCAAATTCGGGGAGGAAACTTAGACAAGGCAGAGTTAAAGAATGGTTCTGCGTCAGCCACATGGTTTGCAGTTTCAATTTGATGTGATTTATAAGCCGCTGCTGTTATGAATTTTGTGGTTGCTGGCAGAGCCTGCTGCTATACGAGGCAGCCGCCTTCTGTAGGTGAGGTGCGCCTGCATCCGCTAATGGATATCTTGGTCACAAACAGAATTCTCTAACAGATGTCATTTACCTAGACTGACACGTCGCATGGGAATCCCTGCTGTTTTCCTTTTGCACACCAGTGGGAAGAAGCTGTTTCCTTACTGCCCTCCAAGTTGCCTCGCTGTCAGCTAATGATTCGCAATGCAATCGCTTCCTCTTTAAAAAGTTCCACCAGGAGGCATCTCTCAGCGTGGGGACCATCACCATCCGTGCATCACATTTCTTGAGAAACAGACAAAGAAGCTTGGTCTAATAACAAGAAGGGGAAGAGGGATCTAACACAAATCGCTGAACATCTGAAGTCCAATTTCTGAATGGGCTCACCATGTCATCAGGAGCATTGCGGTGAAAAAACAGAAATGTTTCCTTTCTTTTCATATTACACTCATTTTTTCCCAACCCACATTCTTTTAAATTTGAGAACATCCAAGTTTTAAGGTATCCTAATCATTGACTATCAGTTTTTCAGGAACCAACATTTTTAAATAAAGAAAGGTATATCTTACTTACATCCACTTGATTGTAAAATACAACTCAGACTAAGAAATATTAAAATGGTAAAATTAAAATCTGCCTTAAATCAAGCACACATGCATCACTGTGATGATATTCTTCAGACCTCATCGAAAACTTGTTTCTCACGTGCCAGAAATCAAATTATAATTGGGTTAATCGCCCTGAGGATAATACTATCAAAAATTAAATGTGCCCTCCCTGAACTCCAATTTGACACAGCGTGTATCATGGGCTCTATTATATTTTTCTTCTTTAGAGAAAAAATTACTTTGTGAGAAAACAACAGCATTCACTACTATCATGAATAGCTAGCACTTGGCTCTGTGACAGGTGCTTTCAAAGCACAATCTCATTCAATACACACAAAACCGCTATGGAATAGACACTGTCATTAGCCCTCGGAGCAGTAATTAGTGCTGCTCACCAAATGTTTCTTGCTCTGCACCTCCCAGGCAATTGGTATGATTCCACTTCCCAAATTACCCTCCCCTCTGACATTAGGCCTGGGTGTCAGCCCGAGGGACTACAGGAACAGAGCCCTCTGTCAACCTGCCTTGGCCCTGAGAGAAATACATATTTCCTAGTTAAGCCACGGAGGTCATTTGTTATCAGCACACAACCTGCCACATCCTGACTGATACATCCCTGTTTTCTATTAAGAAAATGGACTGTGCCGAGACCGGTTTGGCTCAATGGATAGAGCATCGGCTTGGGGACTGAAGGGACCCGGGTTCGATTCCGGTCAAGGGCATGTACCTTAGTTGCGGGCATGTCCCCAGTGGGGGGTGTGCAAGAGGCAGCTGATCGATGACTCTCTCTCATCGATGTTTCTAACTCTCTATCTCTCTCATTTCCTCTCTGTACAAAATCAATAAAATATATTTAAAAAAAGAAAAAAGAAAAAAGAAAATGGACTGTTAGGAGGGTGAGAGCCAAGGAAACTAGAATGTTTTTTTTTCTTTTTTCTCACGGGCTTGGTTCTTAATTTTCCCTTAAAAGACAAGAGCTAGCTGCTCTCTTTCTACAACTTGTTCAAACCTCCATCACCTCTTTAATTTTATGGCAGAATTGTCTCATCTCTTCTAAGTACCTCCTTTGCAGCTGCCTGAGGTCTTTGATGAAATCATCCCCCTAAAATGGGGAAGGGGTGAGGAGGGTTTAAAAGTTACAAAGAAAATTTATTCTATCACCCATCTGCTGAAAGATGAATTGTCATGATAAATTTGCAAGCCAGTCTTCAAAGAGACCTCTGCATTGTACTCCAGGCTTGGGAAGCTGGAGTAGGCTCAGGGCCCTTCAAGTATCAGGAGCATTTCTTATTGTGTATTCAGTCTTTAATGGTACATAACCTTTCTAAAGGTTCCTAAAAGATGCTTTGGCTAACAATCCATCCTTACAGTCACTGAGGGTCAAAATAGAATTAAGCAAGTTTACCCTAGCATTTGCTTAAATTGAAAAAGCTAAGCTTTGCCATTTTCTTATTTCTTGACCTTAGGCAATTTACATAACCATAATCTCTGGGTTTCTTCATGTATAAAGTGCGAATTATAATGGAATATGCATCTTAAGGTGATTGGAAATATTAAGTGACTCAATACATCTACAAAGCTTAGGACAGTTCTTGAACACATTCTAAGTGCATAATGAAAGTTTTTTATTATCACTAATTTCCCAAAATGTGACAGACTGCAAAAGCTCCTAAAATGAAGCCTGGTCTTTGCTTTCAGGGCGCTCAGAGGAGAGGAAGAGAAGCACATATTATTTCATTGCAGTGCGCTCATTTTATAATGGCTATGGAAGAAAACTATCTGTACATAGAGAAATGGGAATTTGACCTTGGCAGAGGGAGCCAGTCAATGCAAAATTGGGACAGAAATCTGAAAATTAAGTACATGGGCAAGAGAAATGGAGAATCCATGAAGATATGAGCATAGACTTAAAATATAAGGAAGAGCAATGAGGAGAAGAAGCTAGAAAATTAACAATAGTAGTTTGATGTGTGTGTGTGTGTGTGTGTGTGTGTGTGTGTGGTATCTGGGCTTTTGCTGTTTCTGTCATGTGTGTTTTTTATCATACACCAAATCTTTTTTGCAAGGATGTGAAATATAAAACCACCCTTTTGCACAATAGTGCTTACCCTTTATCCCCTTTCAGGAATTGACAGCCAGCTGGATTTGGGGCATTAATTCCTATACCTTCAGCTTCAGATAGCAAAACAGGATAAACTTCTTCCCCCAAGTAAGAGAAATTTATTTTTCTCTCCAAATTCAGTAAGACTAAATTACTCATTAAGAGAAGAATACCTCACAAATTACTTCATAAGAAAAGACCCTGGGAAATGTTACCATATCTTTCCCAAATGAATGTGTTTCTCTATCTTTCTTTTAACTCAAGGAGGGACTCCACAGGAGATACATGCAATCCCTTCTCAATGTTTCTGCCATTTCCTAGAACCCATGTAAAAACTGCAAGGTCAGCCAAAACCAGTTTGGCTCAGTGGATAAAACGTCAGCCTTCGGACTGAAGGGTCCAGGTTCGATTCTGGTCAAGGGCATGTACCTTGGTTGTGGGCACATCCCCAGTAGTGGGTGTGCAGGAGGCAGCTGATCAATGTTTCTAGCTCTCTATCTCTCTCCCTTCCTCTCTGTAAAAAAATCAATAAAATATTTTTTAAAAACTGTTCTATTTTCTATGTCTGCTCCTGGTCTATTCTCCCCCTTCCTCTGCCACAGACTCAGTGACTGACTATTTTGGTGAGGTTATTCCCGCACAGAACTGTCTTTGCACCATTGTTTTCCCTGGCTTTTATAACTCAGGACCATCTGCTCTCTGTTGCCCCCTCTCCTGTTGTGCGGAACATTGTTGAAATCCAGCACAGGAATGCCACAGCTGCTGAACCGCCGCCCTGTGCTGGGCCTGCATGCATTTCCAGGCTGCTTTGCTCAGCAGCCTTCATTTCTTCAGTCAGATGGCAAAGCGTCCCTGCCTGGGGGGCCTGACTCTGCTTTTTTCTTAATCATAAGTGATTAGGGAAAATGCCACATGTTGTTTTGGATAGCGTTCACTTTCAAAAATACTTGGGAAAAGGGTATCTACTGCCAGATTAAAGAGATCCGAAGGCAAATTAGTAGTTTCAAAGCTCAATGGGTTGATTTGTTCCTTCGACCCATGCTCCCACACCTGGAGCTGCATATCACCAAAGCCAAAGACTGAGAAAAATAAGTAATGAGGCACCAAAAGGAAACCATAGCTCAGTCTCATTCTCTGCTGTGGAATTCACCTGCTAGATGGGAAGACAGTCATGTGGGGGACCCTCCCTAAAAGCCCTTGCTCCCTCTCCCACAGCACCCAAAGTGCCCTTTAAGAATTCTTTCTACCCTAACCAGCTTGGCACGGTGAATAGAGCATCAGCCTGTGGACTCAAGGGTCCCAGGTTCGATTCCAGTCAAGGACATGAATCTTGGTTGAGGGCACATCCCCAGTAGGGAGTGTGCAGGAGGCAGCTGATGGATGTTTCTCTCTCATCAATGTTTTTAACTCTCTATCCCTCTCCTTTCCTCTCTGTAAAAAAATCAATAAAATATATTTTTAAAAATATTTCTTAGGGTCTCCAAAGCATCTAACTTACTAAAAACCCTACTTTCATATTATAAATATCTTCCTTAGATGATACCTTTGTAGGAATCCGTTTCGTTTAATTTTCTAAACATGTCTGCTAGCCAGCAGGGAAATGGTGTTGAAAAATTGGTTTATATGGGATTTTTTTTGTTGGGAGAGCAGGAGCCACAAGATAAAGGACAGGAGAGCCAAAGGGCTAACAGTCAGTCACCCAACACCCAAGGCAGACTCTTAGAATCCTGTTGAGGAAAGGAAATTAAACATGATGGATAACCGCTTAAATGCCTTATCCAGCAACAGGGGGCTACCTAGCTTACAGTTTTCCCCAATGCAGTAATTACAAAGAACCTATTGACAGATGACTTTTTCCTCTTTCTTATAATAACTACTAAGTCTAAACTTGCCTAATAAGAGAAGCCCTTGAAGATTTCCATAGAAGGAAGAATATTTCGACTACCCTCCCAATTAAGCAACAGAACACGTCACAGGAGGCCTAGTCACAGTCCTTATCTGAGCAGCATGGTTAGAGGAAAGAGAATCCAAGAGTGATGGGGAGGTTGATTGGAGCTTCTGAAAAAGTTGCCCCAAACATGGCACCTTGGAATATTGGATGTTTTAAGCTGAAGGAGTCTGAGAAAACAGAAGAAGCAGGGAGATCCCTCTGACCACCTCCACCAGGCCATTTCCCTCTGACACAGGTCATTCAATTCTCGTGTGAGGGATGTCCTCTCTGTACCACAAGAAAAGGAGCAGATATACCAAGAAAAACCCTAGCAAATAGGTCTTTCTAAGTGCCCCCCAATTTACTACAATGACCTCATGTGCTCCTTAACCAGGAGTATCTACTCTTCACCAAACATGGCATAAAAATACACAGTTCTGTTTCTTTGGATCTTCACTTTCCTATGGAGGTTCTCAGAACACATCAAATGCATACCACATAAATGTGTATGCTTTCCTCTTGTTAATCTGACTTTGTCAGTTATTTTCAGACTCAACCAGGGATCTGAGCAGGGCCAAGGAAAAGCCTTATCCTCCCCTGTAGTCTGAAGCAATAGCCATAAAAATCAGTGAGCTTCCCAGTTGTATCATTCCTTCCCATGCATTCCTAATCTAAATCAAGGCAGGGTTGTAGCTGTATTGCCAAGAACTAGACAAGTTGCCAGTTCATGGATTATCCCTCGGTTAGGTGCACAGGAAGGAAACAGCATGGCCGTCTGACCTTTAGGCGAATTCAATGTACTTATAAAGCTACTTCATAATGTAATTGGGCATTCACCTTGACCATGAATAGAATACCACATACTTCATTTTTAAAGCAGTTGTTAAAATCCAAAGTTCTCCTCAATTATACAACCTCAACCTTTGGATCTTAAAAAGAATTAATTGTCATGATCCCTCATGACTCTAAAACATACTCCCCCCCCCAAATAATAATAACACTAACTGTGAATAATGGTCAAGAATGTATAGAGGCTGTAACAACCAGTGTCCTGTCAATGTTCTTGCCTACAAACTCAGATTTCCCTAAAGAACTGATAGTTCCATAGAAAACTGAAAATATTTCCAGGGAAGGCAGACCTTTAGTGTGTGAAGTAAGCCAGGAGAAAGTGTCATTTTCCAGCCACCACTCTATAGCTGAGGGTTGAGGAGCCAAATGTCCTGAAATGGATCATTGCTTGATCCTGATTCAATTATTCATGAACTCCAATCCTTAGTTTCTTTAGTTGTGAAAAGCGGAAAGACAGACTCAACAAAAGGCATCCAAATGCTGTCTATGGAGCCCTCTAGTTTCTGACAAGTCACCTCAAAGGTCACTGTAGGGATGTGGGGAGAGAAATAGGTGACATTTCAGTCACACACCATGACCCTTCGGCTATTCCCCTGCCATTAGAAGGGCCCTTCATATGCTGTAACAATCTCCCCACAGCACAACTTTCATGAGCAATATCCTTCCCAAAATGGACCCACACTGTCCTTAAACACATTGGAACCTAAGGCCTCTATATTGTGTCCTGATTTATTTTCCTGAATTTCTCAGGTTTTTGAGATTCTGTCTTTGTTCATATTTTTCTTGTGACAAAATAATTTACTAGACAACTTCTGATTTTGAAAATGTCCCCCATCCTTCAAGCCCAGGGTCAAAAAATAATTGTTCCCGTGAAACCTTCCCTTTCCACACATTCCCACTTTCTCTAATTTCCCCACCCTTGCTTTTCTGCACATTATATTATTCCCTTCTATTCATAAATTCATGAACCTAGGTGTCGAGAGAGAGAAAGAGAGAGAGAGAGAGAGAGAGAGAGAGAGAGAGAGAGAGAGAGAGAGACTCCTTTTAATAAACAGGAACATTTCTGAGATAAGCATTCTATCTTACTCATGTTTATATATACACATGCAGATATACAAAGTATATGTATATGTATATTGAATAGAAAAACATTTTTTAACAAAAGTTCTATAAACCAAATATGTGGGCAAATCACCTAGATTAGATTACCCAAGAACTCTTTCTAATTCTCAAGTTGTGGACTGCCTGCAAAATGTTAATTCCATATGAACCTGTCCATTGATACAGATGTTGCTATAATAATGCATCTGAATGCAATGTTCTTGTAGGGACTACACTTGTTGGTGATGACATTTGGTAACGGCCTTTTAGTAAAATAAAAACATTACTTCTTGTCACTGGGAATGGCTTCTCTGGGATCATACAGCTAGAAGGGCATTTCAAAACATCCCTGGTTCAGCTAGGACCTCATTTTCTGACCTGAAATGCCAGACTCTGCCAAGTTTCTGCTCTCAAACATCCCCTGTAGCCCCCAGGGGGATTCGCACATATGGTCATGATGAATCTGTGCCATCTGGGGACCACACTGCCCTGCCAGGCCCCACTGGAGCTGCTGTCCCCACCCAGCTTTCAGTGCTTCTGGGGGAGCTGCAGTCTTCCGCCAGGGTTCTGCTGAGTCAACCACTCCAATTAATCGCCTGAGAAAGCAGTGCACTGCCTGGGGCGGGGGCTCCTGGTGCTTCCCCAGGGGCTAACCCAGCACTGTTTTCTTCTCAGTTCTCACAAAATCCTTTATGAGACTAATTTCTTCAGTTTCTGATGCTACCCTTCTTTTTGAAGGGACTGGACATAATTCCTGGTAAAGGGTCCAGGTAAAGGGGACAAGTGATGTCCTCCATTTTCCTGGCCTCTGCTTTCTGTCTTGTGTATAATTTCCCAACAACAAAAACTTTTCCTTGATCAGGGCATGGCAGGTGGTGGGGAGAAGACACATACATGATAACAACAGCCACAAGGAAAACAAAGCCAGAATAACAAAACAAGACAATGAATGGTGACCTGCCCATGCGAATAGACATATCTGTGTAGTAGAGGGTCCACTATCTAGCAAGAAACCCAAGTTCTGAATTCCAGCTGTAACTTAGCAGAGATTCCTATGGATAGGAATCTACCTCTGTCATCAAAGAACTCTCCATTTACAAACATCCTCAAGCTTCATGGTTGGGCTTGTTTTAGTGTCATTTGTTGAAAAATCTTCTTGTTCCATACATGTTTTATGGATGTGTGTTATGGATGTCATGACCCCTCTACATTTCTCTTTCAAAGTTAACTCTGAGAATAACTTTGGTGGGATTTTATTCAATATAGTTCCTATAGAAGTAGATCCGCTAACTTCATCGGCAGGAGTCAGACACTTCCACATACATTTTTATGTGCTTTTACAGAATCTCTGCACTATGACCTCCAAATCCCGAGTAAGGAGAATGCAGTCATACATTTTTATTTTTTCCACATATGTCCAAAGTGCTCCACTTGACCTGATTTTGTGTGACTTTGGCAGAAGGGGGTTTGGGAGAGGGAGGCATTATCTGTGCGTGTGATGAATAATGTAAGTAACACGTACAGAATTAGAAACAGACTGACTGATTAAACTATTGATTACCTCTACTACCTAAACGAACATGTCCATTTAAACCACAGAAATCACATTCAGATAATTAGGTAGCAAACCTGCGCTATACCCAGAGGAACACAAAACTATAGCGAGAGGACCAGAACCCCTTTCAGCAAGGCTGCCCAGGGAAGGTCACTCCCTCTGAGAAAATCCTCCCGGGGTTTAGCTGGAGAACGAGGCCACAAACAAGACCAAGTATATTCGTATCACAAGAATGTCCTTTCCCGCATTAGTTCCTGAGTCTGTATGAGCATGTTTTATCAGAATAAATTATGGGGATAGAGAGTTCTATTAAAACCACCCCGGGCACTGGAGTCACCAAATCTAGGTCAGAGAAGAGAAGATAACACTGTTGATTCCGTCCCAGGGAGCGGTAATAAAGTATCTGCTGAGGACAGAGGTAATAGTCTGCATGAAAAGTGACCCAGTCTTCACAGCGGAATAGGAATTGAAAAGGAAAAGAAGATTATGGAACATGCAAGAGAAAAAAACAGATCTATTTGCCTAAGGAATGTGACTGTCAGGTTGGGAGTTTTTCTTTACACATTGAGGGAGGAAATCCCCCTTTTTTACACAGGTCCCCTATATTATTGCTGCCCATTGTTCCATTCCCCCAAGAATTGATCACTGTTAATTGGTTCATTTCTCTGAAACGACACCTTTTACACCTTTTCCCCATTCCTCTGACCCTCCCCATGTTCTCTCTCCAATTTCTCTTTTGGTAAATTCCCTTTTTAAAGTTAAATGTTCAATCAAACTGGCCTGGACTCTATTTCAATGATGGCCTCTCTCCCCTTCCCATAGGGTGGGATAGGAATGGAAGAGGGGGAAAGAACACAAAGCCACAGCTACCCCAGTCATCCACCTCTCATTTCCCTCAAAGAATGCTTACTTTAATTACCAGAGTTAAAATAGTGCAAAGTCAGCCTATTCGATTTTTAAACTACATAGTTCAGTGACTGCCTGTTCATCACATTGGCACTCATTAAACTGTCTCACCTGCTTTCTCTTTTAGCAGCAAAGACTCAGCAGAAGACTGAACCAGGCACACAGCACCGGTGGAATGAGGAGATGGACTTCATGTCAAAAGTGGGAAATCAGGCCACAAAATCAGCCTGATAAGACATGGCATGCTAAGTTTCTGTTTAAAATACTTCTGGCCCAGCCAGCACAGCTCAGTTGAGAGTCCACTTATGAACCAGGAGGTCACCATTTGATACCAAGTTAGGGCACATGCCCTGGTTGCAGGCTCCATCCCCAATGTGGTGCGTGCAGGAGGCAGCCAATTGGTGGTTCTCTCTCATCATTGATGTTTATCTCTCTCTCTCTCTCTCTCTCTCTCTCTCTCTCTCTCTCTCTCTCTCTCTCTCTCCCTCCCTCTCCTTTCTTCTCTGAAATAATAAAAATATATATTTTAAAAAGATGCTTCTGACTTTATTGCATTGTTTAAAAAAAACAGAAAGTCTCCACATGTTATATTTTACTGATTCAGATTTATTCAGAATAATCACTGCACCTGGCAGTATTCATAACAGGGGTCTGGAGTTTGAAGCACTGTGATTTGAGTAAACAATTTTTTATCCAACTATATGGAACCAGGTGCATTTTTTTCCTTAGATACTTGTGTTCCTATTCTGGCACAAATATTCATTTTCTGATTTTTTTCATTCCCCTCTCTCTTTCTTTTGGGAGAGGGCTACTGAAAGTATCAAATATACTTCCATGTAACTAGGAGTTACACATAAAGGTTTAATGCCTCCTCTGGAATGATCTAACTGGATGAGACCAAGTCTTATGCTCTTATTTTAGTGGCTTAAGTGAGGGGTGAGAATTTTCTAGCCCTTGCTAACATAATGGCAATCACTCTTAGTTATAAAGGGTCTTGAGATACTAAGTCATCAGAAATGAAATAGATCACAAACATTATTTTTATTGTAACAGATAAAAATATAATGCAGCAATGTAATAAAAGTGAGCTTTTCTCATGGAACATGTTTTAATTTATATATACACACACACATATATATATATATGTGCTTATAACAAGAGAATATATATTTCTCAATATAGCTTGCGGGGGGGGACTTAATAAATACAGCTATACTGGAGTGAGGAGAATACTACCAATTGAGCTCACATTCCTTTTGTCCTTTTGGATAGTACCTTTTAATTCATATTCTTGAGACAAAAATATTAGTCAGTCATATTCCTGGCAATAAATTACACACACACACACACACACACACACACAAATATAATTTTATATTGAAATTCTTTAAAATTATTGTGATAAGATGTAGGAAGGGAGAAAAATAAATATTACTGGGCACGGAAACATAAAATTTAAAGGATGTATGCTAATTAATAATTATCTTTTCTATAACTGTCTAAGCTTCAAACTTTTCAAAAGCCACGTGGATGGGAGTTGATCATTTTGTAAGATGTAAAGATAGAAAATAATCTTAAGGATGGTATAGATATAGCACATAACAGTATTTCTGGAAATTAATTAAAAATCAACAAAAGCATGAAGCTTAAAAATAATGAGTTCACAAGTTATCAGAAATTATCACTTCCATCATGAATTCAGGTCTAAAGGTTCAGTGCATTTTGAAGCATTCTACATGAAATTCAATTTTGGAGTTGGGATGTGGAAAAAGGAGAATCAAAAGATAACTAATTTCACTGATAATGATTTTTGGTGTTACATGATGCCTCATGAAATTATTGAACATATAAAATCTTCTAATTAGTGTGCTACTTGATAATGAAATCATGACAGGAACTAGAAGTAATATAAGTAGAAGTTGCAAACTTTTCCTTAAGTGTTACCTACTAAAGTATACTTTCAACAATAAAGATAAATTATATATATATATATATATATATATATATATATATATATATATATATATATATATATATTGGGTCGGCAACTAAGTAATTGCGGGTTTCACACATATATGGCTTCAGTTGAATTTTTAGGTTTGCAGATGTAGTACAAATGTAAAACACATTTTGTTATTTGATAGTTGGCTATTCAGCTGTTAATCAGTAAAGAAAGTTTTTTGATCTGTTTTGTAGTTTTCGTTTGGCGTTCGTTAAAAAATGGAAAATCAAAAGGAACATTTTCGTCATATTTTGCTTTTTTATTTCCTCAAAGGGAAAAACGCATCGCAAGCTCATAAAAAGTTATGTGCTGTTTATGGTGACGAAGCCTTAAAAGAACGGCAGTGTCAAAATTGGTTTGCCAAATTTCGTTCTGGTGATTTTTCACTCAAAGATGAAAGACGCTCTGGTCGTCCAGTTGAAGTTGATGACGCCCTAATCAAAGCAATAATCAATTCGGACTGTCACAGTACAACACGTGAGATTGCAGAGAAGCTTCATGTATCATATACATGCATTGAAAATCACTTAAAACAACTTGGCTATGTTTTAAAACTCGATACATGGGTTCCTCACGAAATTAAAGAATCACAGTTAACGCAACGCATTAGCAGCTGCGATTTGCTAAAGAAACGTAATGAAAATGATCCATTTTTAAAACGACTGATAACTGGCGATGAAAAATGGGTTGTTTACAACAATATCAAGCGGAAAAGATTATGGAGCAGGCCAGGTGAACCAACTCAAACAACATCAAAAGCTGATATTCATCAAAAGAAGGTTTTGTTATCAGTTTGGTGGGGTTACAAAGGAATTGTCTACTTTGAACTCTTACCACCCAACCGAACGATCAATTCTGATGTCTACATTGAACAACTAACGAAATTAAACAATGCAGTTGAAGAAAAGCGGCCCGAATTGACAAATCGAAAAGGTGTTGTATTCCATCATGACAATGCAAGGCCACACACATCTTTGGTCACTCGGCAAAAATTAATGAGCTTGGTTGGGATGTTTTGCCACATCCACCATATAGTCCTGACCTTGCACCATCTGATTACTTTTTGTTTCGATCTTTACAAAACTCCTTGAATGGTAAAAATTTCAATAATGATGATGATGTCAAATCGTACCTGATTCAGTTTTTTGCTAATAAAAACCAGAAGTTTTTTGAACGTGGGATTATGATGCTGCCTGAAAGATGGCAAAAGGTCATTGATCAAAATGGGCAATACATTACAGAATAAAGTTATTTAGTTCCATGAAAAAATTGTCTTTGATTTTCTTTAAAAAATCCGCAATTACTTAGCTGCCGACCCAATATATATATATATATATATATATATATATATATATATATATATATATATATATATATATATATATATATATAAAATGGAGGCATTAACCATATGAAAAAAATAAATAAAGTAAAAATGGTTCATTTAAATAATGAATTATTTCCTTTAGACTTAGGCTAAGCTATCTTAACTTTTAAACAAAGGCATTCCCCAGTTCACATAGATCTAAGGAGAGTAATCTTAGCTCCTATGCCAGATCCATATGAAAATGTTGAGCCCAAGATGAAATAATCATGTTTAAGGCACCATCAAGAAGCAGAAAAAAGTGGAACCTTCTCAGGATTTCTATTACAGCAGACAGTAACTCATTTGTAAATCTCTAAAGTTATTGGGTTTCTTGGCATGGAATTAGTATCAGTCTGTACCATTTGTGAGTTCTATGAAGTTGCCCAAACTCACAGAGCCCAAGCCTAACAAAGGTGATACATAATAATAAAAGATAACATACATGACAATTTCTCATTATACTTTCAAAACTCCTGAAAGGATCATGTTTTGTTAAATTTGTTTCTTTTTTTCTTCCTTTTATTTTTTACGTGATGGAAAAGCAATGTCTCCAAATATTTAACTTAAATATTTATAATTACCAAATACTTTCATACATATTTTACCCTCAGATTTATTCTCAAATAGTGCTTTCTGTACATATTGTATGAGAAAAGAAACAAGGAAGTTTTAAAATGTAAAACCATCTCAAAAAGAAAAAAAAACCTTCTCAGGCACCAACAATAAAATTGGATTGAGAATACGTGTTCAAAGAACATATATGCATATATACATATATTATGGACACAGACAATAGTGTGGTAAAGGCTTGGGGTGTGGGGAGGGGGCAGGATCAAAGGGGCTAATGGCGGGGGGAGGTACATCTATATAACTTTCAGCAATAAAAATAAATTTTATTTTAGTTATTTTTAAATACAATATATTTTTATTGATTTCAAAGAGGAAGGAAGAGGGAGAGAGAGATAGAAACATCAATGATGAGAATCGATCCTGGACACTTCAGTCCACAGGCAGACACTCTATCCACTGAGCCAAACCATCTAGGGTAAGATAACTTTTTAAAAAGAGAGAATATGTGTTTTACTTCTAACTCTGCTAAATCCTTATAAAATGAAAAGCAAGGTTAGAGGCAATAAGTTAGTCAATCTATAGCTGTATTAAGAATGACAGATGGAACATCAGCAGACCAAATATTTCCAAATATCCCTAGCAGACATAAAGCATATGGTGGAGTAGTTAGAGCTTACAACCAAGGAGAACTTGTCATTGGACTTGGGAGTCATTCATTCTGGCCCTAAAAAATGAGTTTCTAAACGCAAAGCTATTGGGTTTGCAGAGTAGGAAGACTGGTTGGGTAGAAATAAGAGGAATATTAAATTTCCATTTTGTTGCTGTCTTTGCATGTTTTTTCTTCTTCTTGTTTTTATTTTATTTTATTGTTGACGGAATTTTTCTTTTTAAAGACCAGCTGCTTAAATTAGCCTCCTACCTCCTCTGAAATTCTGAGCTGGCAGCAGTGTCAATCATCAGGCCAAAACTTGAGCACTGCTCCTTAAAGAAAT
Source organism: Pipistrellus hanaki (assembly GCF_964339955.1). Classification (NCBI taxonomy): domain Eukaryota; kingdom Metazoa; phylum Chordata; class Mammalia; order Chiroptera; family Vespertilionidae; genus Pipistrellus; species Pipistrellus hanaki. The sequence continues at coordinate 72,067,025 of NC_140511.1, forward strand.
GGGAGGAAAAACTACCTTGGAAGAACTAGGACTACTAGTGTGGATCTTGTCACAGAATAATGCTTTGCTTGATTATAGTATAAGTGTCATTTGGAAGTCATCTTATTTGCAATTTCCATGTAGCTACCATCAGTGAGGTGCACCCATCACACTCAAAAGACTCATTGGACAAAGTGGTTTGAATCAGCAGTTACCTACATTAAGTGTGCTATTGTTGTTAAGTATGAGCCTCTCTTTTAAAAAGAAAAGTAAAACAAAAAATAGGATAAGGTTGTAAAAAAGAACAATTGGGCATAAAATGTAATAATTTGGAGATTATAAAGACACAAATTTAGTATTTTAAGAGTTTTAAAAAGATTATATACATTTTGTATAAAAAAGAAGCTTATGATGGGGATTTGATACCTCAAATAATTAAGGCTCTGGATAAAATATACCACATGACAATTTCCAGGGTTGTTTTTTTTATATTTCATACAGCAGAACTGCGATCCCAGCGAGAACAAAACTAATGTAGAGTTCGGATTGCCTAAAATTTCTGTCTAAAGACAATTTTCTTGAGCAAGACATAGGTAGGTTGTACCAAGCTAAGCATGTTAGACTCACTGAGTTGAGGAGACATTGCTCAAGTTCAAGAGGGATACTTTCAGTTAGAAGAACAGGGTAGCCAAGGTAATGAAGATGCATAGAAAAAAAACTGCAGAAATCAGCCCAAGAGTCACATTTCAATCTTATCTTATTATTTCTTTATCTTACTATTCATCTATCATTCACAAGGTGAAACTCAACAAAGCAACACCAAGAACATCGATATTAGCTATATTACATACATATACATTTGTGTGTGTGTGTACATATATATATATATATATATAATAGTTGTATATATGTGTAGGTATACACACATATACACACACGTATATATATATCAAGTCATATATATATATATCTATCATGATTCTTCTTACACTTCTGTCAAGAAATGCATGGAGGTATTTCCCCAGACCAATAAGCATTTCTCCCATTTGAGAGGGTATCCAAAAATTCAAATCAAGTCTGACACTATCTACCTGGAGATAGCATTAGTTTCTACAGGTTAAGGGCTCAATTCATTAAAAATATATGCAAACCATATATTTACAAAGTATGGAAGGAACTCCTACAGCTCAATAGCAAAAATAAATAGATAGCACGATTTAAAAAATGGCCTAAGGACTTCAACAGGTATTTTTCCAAATAAAATTTACAAATAGAAAACAGATTAAAAGATATATTTTAAAAAAGGCTCAAGATTACTGCTCATTAGGGAAGTGAAAAATCAAAACAATGAGATATCACCTAACAACTATTAGGATGGCCATTATCAATAAAACAGAAAAGTTGTAACAAGTATTGACAAAGATGGAGAAATTGGAACCTTTGTACACTATCAGTGGGAATTTAAAATGGTACAGCCACTATGGGAAATAGTATGGAACTTTCACAAAAATTTAAAAATAGAACTACCACATGATCTAATAATCCTACTTCTAGGTATTTATCAAAAATAATTTCTAGACAGAATCTTGAAGAGACATTTGCACTTTCATGTGCATTGCAGCATTATTCCCAATAGCCAATAGATAGAAACCATCTAAATTTTCATAGACAGATTAAAAGATAAAGCAAATGTAGAAAACACAACGTTGGAATGTTATTTAGCTATTAAAAAGACGCCCTGTCATATACTACAGCTTGGGTAAACCTTGAAAACGTTGTTCTAAGTGAAATGAGTAGGTCACAGGACAAATATTACATGATTCCACTTACTTCAAGTAATCACACTCATAGAAGCAGTAGAATGGTGGTTGTCAGGGGCTGGGAAAGGAGGAAATGGAGACTTGCTATTCAGTAGGTACAGAGTTTTAGTCATGTGGGAAGAAGAAAAAAATCCCAGATATCTGCTATATAATAATATGCATAAAGTTAATATGTCCTGCACAGTTAAACGTGTTAAGTGGGTAGATTTCAAGGAATATATTATTTACCATAATAAAAAATAATATTAGTACCACACAAAAATCTCCCCTATCTTATCCCAAATCCTTGTGACTTGAGAGATGAGGCCTTTTACAATTCTTGTTTTAGGATATTTAAGTATGTGGCAACCCATAAAAGAGTATTCTTCATAGGTTAGAAAAGAAACTTGCCAGGTAAATGCTACAAGCCAATTCTCTCTCCTGGTTGTAAAGCTTCAATGTTGTTCTGGATTTTTTTTTAATGGGAAGTGTTGAGAAAATGGCAGCATTTGAACTGAATAATGAAGGTAGATAAGGACTTTATAAAGCATAAAGGAGATGGGCAGAAAGGGCATTCTAAGTAGAAAGAGTATGAGCATTAACTCAAAAGCAAGGATGTGCATGTCAGGTTTAGGTAACTTGCAATGTTACTATTACATTTTGGATATGGGTCTCAATGGTCAATGGTATAGAATAAACCACATTAGGGCCAAAAGCAAAACAATCTGATTTCTATGCCAGGGCAATGTCAGTAGGAATGATAAGAATGGACTGAAGAGCTATTCTGGAGGGAAGTCGGCAGGAGAAAATTAGAACAAAGCTCATTAGAGAAATGGTGGTAGAGGGGAATCAAAGCTGAATTTGAATGCCTGATGGAATCCCAGAACTGGAAGGAACTTCAAAGACTTAGATTATTTTCAGAGACTTAGATTATGTAAATAAATATTTTGACATCTCAAAAAAATGAGTTTTACTAACTTGCCCTGAAATAGTTAACAGTAGGTCTGGATTATAATCAGGTTTCTAAATTCTTTCCTAATTCCAAGCTTCATAAAAACTAGCCCAAATATCTACAGTATAGATAATATAAAATAACTCTTCGTAATTTTTCTGCATTTTTCTACTTGTGCTCTATGGTCTGGCCAAATTGAACCACATGCATAACCCGACATGTGTGCAAAAATTTTCTACTTCAATGATATTGTTTTTATTACTTTCATCAGGATTTCTGTACCTTTTCATTACCGCTTTTCTATGGTACTAGAGGCCCATTGCAGGAAGATTTCTGCAAGAATAGGGCTTCCTCAGGCAAGCTTTCCTCCTGTCTCCACAGCCTCGCTCCCTTCTCCCTTCTCCACAGCTTTGCTCCCTTCTGCAGCACTTGGCTTCCTTCTACTCTGTCTTTAGTCTATGTTCCATGCCTACATATGCAAATTAACTGCCATCTTTGTTGGGTTAATTTGCATACTGATTGGCTGGTGGGCGTAGCGGAGGGACAGTCAATTTGCATGTTTCTCTTTTATTAGTGTAGATTATCTATTCTTCAAAGCCCAGCCTTGGTGCTTCCTTCTCTAAGAATCCATCTAAATTTCCCCCACCATCCCATCCCAACCAGAAGTAATCTCCCTCTCTCTGAAATCCCACAAGACTCTGTTACTCCCTTGCTATGTATTCTAGTATATATTACATTGAAGTTATAGACATATAGTTTATTATATAATAAGCTAAGAAACTCTCAAATTTTTCAAACAAGCATATTCATTTTCACTATTTCACATGGCTCAACCACAAACTTGTTAAATAGGCAACTGCTAAATAAATATCTCTTGAATACATGAATATATATATTTTGACTTAAAGTGGGGGAATAAGAACACTTTTTGCTTTTGTCATGTGAACACTTGCTTAGTTTGGGCACAACTAAAATTTAAATAACCTGATTTTCTCCATTCTGCTATTTTAATCAGAGTGGTAGTTTTCATATCTAGCATAAATACCTCTTTTGGGAAGCAACTCCTCATTTCAGAAAGACATTTCAAAGGTACATTTATCATAAAAGGTTTACTACATTAGTCCTCATCCTTTGCAAATTTTTATCGCTAAGCAATTTCTTTTTTTGACATGCCTATAGAAGAAGCCATCATATATTTCCCAGGCAACCAGCCACTTTCACAGCTGAGATTATTAAAATAAACCTAGGGCTTATTCTATGTATAAAATAGTATATTTAAATTACCCTGCAGATCCGTATAATCTCATGAATAGTTGATGGTTCTTTATTTCCACAATGATTTTAGCTACCTGCTTATTCTGGCTTAAAATTCTTGGGGCTGACAACCCATTTATTTGGCCACTAGAAATGAGGCTAAAACCACTTCAGCTGCTCAGTCTCTCTGACATTATCAAAATGAACCCATAATTTACCCTTTGTTTAAAAAATAGCTTTAAGTTATTCTAAGATCAATACAGGATCACATATAACATATAGCTCTCTGTTCCCACAGTGATCTTGCCTACCTGCTTACTATTGCTTAAAATCTCTGAGTGGGGACTGGAGTGCAGACTATGCTTCATGAACTCAAAGTCACACCATGACGTAAGTAATTTTGTTTTATACCATTTCCTGCCTCAGACTTTGATAGAGATAGAGACCTTTGGAAGAAAAATAGTTCTGATGAGTGGGGATAAGGAAGTATCTCTGGTAATAACTGCTATTTTTATCAAGAACCCTAGAGATGGTTAACATAAACAGCTTCTTCATGATCAGTGCTAGGAGGTTAATCTCATTGTTGTATCCTCAGCACTGTCCCTGTGCCTGAGACTTAATTCGTGCTAAATACTTATTTCTTTTTTAATTTTATTTTCCCATTACAGTGTATATTCAATATTATTTTGTATTAGTATCAAGTGTTCAGCAGTGTGGTTAGACAGTCATATTATTTACAAACTGATTCACCTCCCCTCCCCTCTGGCCCCAAGGTTCAAGTACCCACCTGGCACCACACATACTTATTACAATATTTAATGACTACATCCCCCAGGCTGTGCTTTACATCCCAGAGAGTATCCTCTAACTACCCATGTGTACTTTTTTAAAAATATATATTTTATTGATTTTTTTACAGAGAGAAAGAGAGAGGGATAGAGAGTTAGAAACATCAATGAGAGAGAATCATCAATCAGCTGCCTCTTGCACACCCCCTACTGGGGATATGCCTGCAACCAAGGTACATACCCTTTTTTTTTTTTTTTTTTTATTAAATTATTATCTGTGTACATATTTTAACATTGCCCCCCCCATACATACCCTCCCTCCCCAGAGTTTTGTGTCCATTGGTTGTACTTATATGCATGTATACAAGTCCTTTGGTTGATCTCTTATCTCCCCCAGATCTCCTTACTCTCCCCGCTGTAATTTTACAGTCTACTTGTTGCTTTACTGTCTCTATATCTATCTTTTGGTTTGTCAGTTTATAATGTTTTTTAATATCCATAAATGAGTGAGGGCATGTGGTATTTCTCTTTCATTGACAGGCTTATTTCACTCAGCATGATGTTCTCTAGTTCTATCCAGGTTGCTGCAAATGATGAGAATTCCTTCTTTTTTATGGCAGCATAGTATTCCATTGTGTAGATGTACCAAAGTTTTTTGATCCAATCATCTGCTGACGGGCACCTAGGCTGTTTCCAGATTCTAGCTATTGTAAACTGTGCTGCTATGAACATAGGGGTGCATATATCCTTTCTGATTGGTGTTTCTAGTTTCCTGGGATATATTCCTAGGAGTGGGATTACTGGGTCAAATGGGAGTTCCATTTTCAGTTTTTTGAGGAAACTCCATACTGTTCTCCACAGTAGTTGCACCAGTCTACATTCCCACCAGCAGTGCACGAGGGTTCCTTTTTCTCTACAACCTCGCCAACACTTGTCGTTTGTTGATTTGTTGATGTTGGCCATTCTGACAGGTGTGAGATGGTACTGCATTGTTGTTTTGATTTGCATCTCTTGGATAATTAGTGACTTTGAGCATGTTTTCATGTGCCTTTTGGCCTTCCTTCTGTCTTCTTTTGAAAATATTCTATTTAGGTCCATTGCCCATTTTTTAATTGGATCATTCATCTTCCTTTTATTTAGTTGTATAAGCTGTTTGTAGATGTTGGAGATTAAACCTTTATCAGTGGTAACATTTGCAAATATGTTCTCCCACACAGTGGGCTTTCTTATTGTTTTGTTGATGGTTTCTTTTGCCGTAAAAAAGCTTTTTATTTTGATGTAGTCCCATTTGTTTATTTTCTCTTTAGCTTGCATTGCCCTAGGGGCAGTATCAGTGAAGAAGTTCTTTAGGCATATGTCTGAGATTTTGTTGCCTGTGGATGCTTCTAGTATTTTTATGGTTTCCCGTCTGATGTTTAAGTCCTGTATCCATTTTGAGTTTATTTTTGTGTATGGTGTAAGTTGGTGATCTAGTTTCATTCTTTTGCATGTATCTGTCCAATTTTCCCAACACCATTTATTGAAGAGACTGTCTTGACTCCATTGTATATTTGTGCCTCCTTTGTCAAATATTAATTGAGCATAGTGATTTGGGTTGATATCTGGGTTCTCGATTTGATTCCATTGATCTATATGTCTGTTTTTGTGCCAGTACCAGGCTGTTTTGAGAACAGTGGCTTTGTAATACAGTTTGAAGTCTGGTATTGAGATCCCTCCTACTTTACTCTTCTTTCTCAGGATTGCTGTGGCTATTTGGGGTCTTTTATTGTTCCAAATGAACTTTTGGAGAGTTCTTTCTAGGTCAGTGAAATATGCCGTTGGTATTTTAATGGGGAGTGCATTGAACCTATAGATTGCTTTAGGAAGTATGGACATTTTGATGATGTTGATTCTACCAATCCATGAACATGGTATGTTCCTCCATCTGTTTACATCTTCCTCTATCTCTTTTTTCAGTGTCGTGTAGTTTTCCGCATATAGGTCCTTTACTTCCTTAGTTAAGTTTATTCCTAGGTATCTTAATTTTTTTGGTGCAATGGTAAATGGAATTGCTTTTTTAGTCTCTGTTTCTATAAATTCGCTGTTGGTGTATAGAAATGCCATAGATTTCTTGGCGTTAATTTTGTATCCTGCTACATTGCCAAATTCATTTATTAAGCCAATTAGTTTTTTAATGGAGTCTTTTGGGTTTTTTATATACAATATCATGTCGTCTGCAAATAAGGATAACTTTACTTCTTCTTTTCCAATTTGGATGCCTTTTATTTCCTCCTCTTGTCTAATTGCAATGGCTAGTACTTCCAGATCTGAATCAAACCTGGGACCTTTCAGTCCACAGGCAGATGCTCTATCCACTGAGCCAAACTGGTTTCTGCCCAATGTGTACTTCTTAATCCCTTCATCTTTCTCTCCAAGTCTCCCAACCCTTTCCCCATGGCAACCATCAGTCTATCTACTTAAATAAGTAAGTGGATGTAGCAGAAAGAAGCCAACTCTCTCCTCTCCACAGCCTCTTACATTCAATTAAGAGTAAGTCATGCCCTGTCATTATGAGCTGTTATCTCTCTCCCATCTGCCTTCTCTCCATTACCATTGTTATAGCCAGCTTCTTATAGCCCCACATCATTACAATGACCTCAATGTTCTCTGCCATGTGTAATGCATTCTGCTCCTAAAGCCATATTAACATGCCAGATCCTATTCAAAGGCCTCTAAGGATGGATGATAATGTTTTATTTCCCCAAATCACCCCCTGTTAAATATTTTAATTTACCAGTATTTTCATATTTTTTCATGCCCATAATTCTGATGTCAGGAACACCCAGGAGCTATCCTTCACTACAACAGATGATCTTAAGCCACAGAATTAGAATCCCAAATAAAATTGTCTGCAGAACCCAGCAGGACTTCCCTCACTTTCATAAAACATTTGCATTTTCACTTCCAGGCTCAGGATGCAATTATCTTTCTCATGCAGCCTAAACCAGTGGTTCCCAATGTGGGGCACATGTCCCACAGACTGGCAATTTGATTTTTAAGGGGGCAATTCAAAAATGAGTTATTAACAGTGAATTTTTTTGCATTTCTTATTGTTCTAGGGCTCTCATATACAGTAAATAAATATATATTTCAACATATGTATGCATTTTAGTTCTCTATCATATGTTTTGAAACTTTATTTGCTTATTTTTCATATCACTTCATATTATTGTCATTTTAACAATTTCTGAGTGATTTCTTCCTCAGTATTTCAACTGTCCTTTTGTTCTTTAACTTTTCTCTTTCATGGATGCCATGTTCTTTGGAAGCTTGTTTAGACCAAGTTAATGGCCTTTTAGGCCTCCTCCACATGAATAGGAGTTCACTTTTTAAATAATCAGAATTATATGTCATGGGGTGGGGGCATCAGGGTTTTACAGATGCTTAGGTGGGAAGTGGCCAGAAAAAAAATTATATATATATATATATATATATATATATATATACACACACACACACACACACACACACACACACACATACCACTGGCCTAAAACAATCCAGAGCAAACTTTTCCTTCTTGAAAGCTTAATTGCTTGATTTCACTGAGAGCCTGCTGATTTTTCTCCCCCAAATAAATAGCTCTTTTTAATTGGCCTCTGTGGCATGGATGGCGGGCTTGAACCCGTACACTAAGCAAACAGAGAGAGTCAAAGACCGAGAGCAGGCAGAACACTCCTCAGAATTGCCTTCTGTGGTGAACGATTCCACTGCTTTGTTAGTTATGCCATCAGGGTGCATTTCTATTGCCACTTCTCTTCATTCCTGAGTGCTTCAACATTTTAATGAATATGTTACTTATCATAATAAAGTCAGAGTCTGCTATTAAATTAATACAGCAATGTAATCAAGACTCCCATAATAGCAGTTTATCACTGCTCAGTATTACTGAGTTCTAAACACAAGATTCCTGGCTAGTTGAATCCTCTGCTAGCCAATAGGTGTTGCATAAATAACCTTTAGCTACAAATGATTATAAAATTCAAGTGTATGTGTATGTGTGTATATGTGTGTGTAAGTTATGCATTGACATAGTGGTTAGAATCAGTGGGTTCTGGAGAGAAGCAACCTAGACTCAGATCCTGGCTCTATTAGTTAGGTATCCTAAGGCAAGTTACATGCTCGCTATCCTTAGGCAGGTTACATTTTCTCATCTGTAAATGGGGATAACCGTGGTGTATTGTGGTTATTCAGATAAGATAAAGGAGATATTTTGCACAGAGTTCTTGCCCTGGCCAGTGTTGGCTGTTGCCCTGAAGAGTAAAGGGTTTTATTTCTGTCAAGGGTACCTTCCAGGTTTCAGGTTTAATCCCTGGCTCTGGTCCTAATTTAGGGAACAATTTTTAGCTTAGAATTTACTTCAGCACAGTCATGCTGTTTCTTAATCAGGCCTGAATTCATGATTACACAGCCAATCTAGTACAATAAAAGATACTGAAATGTCCAAAACAGCTAACTTCCCTCCTGCTGCTAGTTCATTGAATTAGCCAATTTTGGGGTGTTTTTTTTTTAGATCTACTCATCTGGTTACTCAGGTAACCACTGGATATAAAAACTATTTTTCCCTCTACAGAGTCGTTGAAATATATATATATATATATATATATATATATATATATATATATATATATATATATATATATATTTCTAAGCCTTCTCACATTCAAATAATGTGACAAGGACAGGACATAAATACAGCATCATAGCACTGGCTCAGACACGGAAAGAGACCATCCAAACCCAACAGGATGTTGAGTGTCTGTAAGGCAATGAATGGTCAGTTACCTACAACCACACTTTATATGCAACATTTTGATAGAAAGGCAGAGCTTGTATCAAGTCAAAAAGGACAAAATGCATTTCTATTAGTGTCACAGCCTGAAATAAACCCAACTACAGGAAGTAAAATGATCTTTCAAAGCCATAATATAATCCACAAGGCCTGCCCTGGCTGCTCTATTTTAAATTGCAGGTTAATTACACGTTTCAGCTGTCTTTCCTGACTTTCCTTATCTTGCTCTGAATTTCATTTTATTGATAGAATTCATCACTTTCTAATACATCACAAGATTTTATTGTTAATTATACCTCTGTTTCTCATCTGTTTCTAGTCCCCATCAACCCCCCTACCACACACACACACACACACACACAAACACACAAACTAGAACATAAGCTCATGTCCAACACAGGCTAAATGGCTAAATGTGTGTGTGTGTTTTATCTGACTAATATATACCAAGGATGTAAAACACTTCCAGGCACATATCAAGGCTCTCAATAAATATCTGTTGAATGAATAATGGCCTTTGATAAAAATATTTCATTCGCTTCCATTACTAAATGAAATTCTATATTATTTACAAATGTTATATACCCTTCCTCTCCATTCTGTATCTCTTTTCTCTTGCCTACATCACTACTGACATAAGAACTACAGTTAAGTGATAGATATGCCAAATTATTGCTTAAATCAGGTACTTCTCACACATTGTCCCCTCTACCTAGACTATACTATGTCCTGCTTCCTATTAGTCCCTGATATTTTACTAACCATATCTTAATCTCAAAGTATCGTTCTAAAGGTTCTTTATCTAGATCAATCTCCCCTATAGCCCTAAGTAAGCATCGCTTTATTCCCCACATACACACACACTTCTCTTTTTCTTCCATCTTAGTACTAAGCAGAACTTAAAATTGCATATTTGTTCACTTTAGTATCCCCACTCCCCTTCTTAGAGGTTTCCTTGGTCAGCATATAACACTCTCTATTGATGGTTGAAGAGAAAATGAATAAACAATTTGCTTTAAAATTTTTCTAATTTCTTCTTCAGGGATTTTTATTTTTTAAATATATTTTATTGATTTTTTTACAGAGAGGAAGAGAGGGATAGAGAGTTAGAAACATCCATGAGAGAGAATAATCGATCAGCTGCCTCTTGCACGCCCCCTACTGGGGATGTGCCCACAACCAAGGTACATGCCCTTGACCGGAATTGAACCTGGGACCTTTCAGTCCACAGGCTGACACTCTATCCACTGAGCCAAACCGGTTTTGGCTCTTCAGAGATTTTTTTAAAAAAGAATATACCATAGTTATCCTTGGTCTGCTTGAGTCTCTAGTGCCAGGATTTATACTTCTGATTCCAATGCAAAGGCATCAATAATTAAGTAATATGTTCATTTTTCATTAAGCTGAGGATTGCCCTGCAAACCTATACCTGCAGCTATTCAGAAATAAGCAGATGACTACTAGTATCCTGACTGAAACTGACAAGAGATTTGGGCATCTTTTCACCATATTGCTTGTGAGCATACATTTGAGAGAGAAGACTCCTAGGGAATAATTTACAGTAGTTAATTACTGATGTGTCCATACACATACATTTTACTATTATCTAATCAATATGCAATTCAGATTGGCCCTAAATCCTCTCCACTTTTATTTCACATCAATTTGTTACGCCTCACTCAATGATATAAAGTTTCATTAAAGTTCGTGACTGCATCTTGATTACTCTAATTACTTGACATATAGCTTGTGAGCACTTACAATGCTAAGCACTAAGCAGGGATCAGTTCCTCCTATTTTGTTAAACTTTTTTATGACCATCATCTACAGAAAAAACATTTGCTGATCACTGGAGAGTGAGTGATCCAGGATCTCCTGTTCTCAGTTATTAAATCTGTTGAATGAATTGGATATGACCAAACTTTTAATTTAGTTGTTATATTTGTTGTTTGGTTGGTTGGTTTTTATATCTGTTTATTTTAGGGAACTTAGAATATCACCAACATATATTTGTTATTAAATGTGAACGATAAAAATGTGCATGTTTATTTGAAAGTAAGTTTTCCATGAGTCCTTCTTACTCACTCCCATCCCTGCACCTTGCTCTATTTTCTGCTGATCTGGACTCTTCTCCCTGCCACTGACTCTTAAAGGCATAGCTTAAATCTCACTTCTCCCTGACCGTGACCCTCGTGACCACAAATCCCTTACATCTCAACTTCTACAAAACTACATGTTACTACCTCATTGTTGTTCACTTTTATATTACCTAATATTATTTTTCATAAGGTATTAACATTTTGTTTTCATGGAATGTAGACATCTTCATAACAAGAATTATACAATTGTTTCTCTCTTATTAGTATAGTACTTTAAAATTAAAAATGTCTTATATTTGAAAAACAATGGACATAACAAGTAACTAAAATTTTACTCTTTAAATTTCATTTAAAGTAAAAAAAATATCTAAAAAAATATATCTTTCTTCCTCTAATCTCAAACTTCTCTTCATCCCCATCCCCGTTATTATCTTTATCCCAAGATGTAGCTTTCTCTAATATGTTTTTAATGATTTTAGAGAGAAAGGAAGAGAGAGTGAGAGAGATCCACATACATTGATGTGAGAGCAACACTGATCAGTTGTCCCCTGCATACACCTCATCTGAGGATGGAACCCACATCCTGGGCATGTGCCCTGACAGGGAATCATACTTGCAACCTCTTCATACATGGGACAATGCTCAACCAACTGAGCAACATCAGCCCCAGATGCAGCTATAACAAAGCATTTGGTACCAAGATTTCTTCACCTTTTTCCTGCTCTGAAAGATGTTATATCCTTCTGGAATTTACCTTTTTAAAGTTCAATTAGCAAGAAGGCCTTTCAAACATACTTGAATTGCAACAGGGACAACATGCTGGGAGGTAAAGAATAGAAGGAGGGGACCTCTCCCTCGCATATTAATTCAGAGAGCCAGGCATGTTTTGTAGCCTGGAATGGCCTATTTATGTGACGCGCAGAACACTTGAAAATCTCACTGTACCTTTGATTGTGAGAACAGAGTCAAAAGAAAAAAAAATGATGAATAATTTTTGAGGATCTTTTGACTCTGATTTTGGAGCTCAAAGGGAATAATTCTTTGTCATTACAAAGGGTGAAGACAGGCTAAAGGCAAGCTTATTAGTCCCCATGAAAGTGGAATTACAATATTTTAGAGCTGGCAATCTTTTTGAACCCTTTTAAAGAACACAGCCAAATGTGTGACCATGCTGAAAGACGAGCATACAATATTTTATCTATTACACCCGGGAGCCTTTTCTTCAGCCATTGTCATATCTCTAAAGAAAATAAAGGTTCATGCTGGGATACAAGGCCCAAGTCAGGCTATTAGCAATGCAGCAAACCCTGACTTCCCATTCAATAAACAAACTGATCACATCAGAACTTGATTAGAAGAAAGAGAAATATACTACCTTCTAATCCCCCCTACCTGTCTAATTCCTGCTTGGTTAGAGAGTAAGGAAATTAGCATAGATATAGGTCATACCTCAAGGCATAATATTACTCTCCATGAAATATTCTTACAATGGATATAATCTTCAACGTAGATTCACTATGCTGGGTCCTCTTTAAACTCTGGAATTATATAAAGATGTTCACTTAGATTTTTATGCATTCCACAAAAGCATGGTGTATTTCATAAACTGACATGTGTCAAAGACACGTGTCCCCATTCATTCATTCACAAAACATGTGCTGAAATGCAAATATGCCACAAACTAATACAACATGTTCATTTCCTGGCCACATCATTAGAATTGTGGACTGAAAAATATTCAGTAGTTGGGATCTGTGCCATGTTCCCTAGACTCTAGATCACCCATCATGCCCTCGTTCTGCAATGGAATTCAAAAAGAACCTCTCCTCCTTTTCTGAACCCATTGCTCATTGGAAAGACCTATTATTTTATATCCGAGAATAATACAGCGCAGGTACACACCAACTCCAAAATGAATGGGAGGGCTCTTCACTATCTAAGCTTTTAGCAACTATGCACATCCATGATGAGGTCTGCCAGAGGTGCAAAGCTCCAATTACCATACAATGCAATCAAGCCCATGCTTACTACATTTCTACCTCTCCCGGGCTGCACAAGAAGCAGTTTTGGGATCTAATTGGCACGCGAGGCAGGATGAACTATGCACAACAAATTGGGTGTGAAACAATGTGCATTTAGATGATCCCCATTCCACAAAAGTGCTGTTTGGGGAGTTTTTTTAAAAAAAACACCTAGGGGTTTGAAGGCTTACTTTAATTGACTCTTGGTGCAGTCTTTTGGCTGACTTCCCTGGAAGTTGTTTGGTGATTATTTGATGCTTTTACTTAAAATGCTACTCTTTGCAATATGTTTCTTTCATCTCCTCAGAGCAGGGCATTATCGTCAAGGCTGAACGGAAAGATGATACATTAGTCTTCTGCAAACCGAGGTCATTCAAATCAGATTATATCATTAAGCTTGGAAATGAATTACAATGGAAGATCAGCAGGTGCTTTGAAGCAAAACCTACATTAGCTCTGTTCCATTTAGCCAGAAACACTGCACAAAGAAATCTGGTTTGATGGAGGATCAATAGTAATTCTCATCTATTGTTAAATATTATTGTTTAAAAAGTAATGTTCCACAGGAAGAAATTCTATAGCCTTTATACTCTGAATGGACTTGTTTGTCCTCCTCTGGCTTTCAGATCACAAATCACTTATTTCAATTGTTTGTTTGCTTGATTCTCAATTCTTAAAGAACTTCAAGCTCCTTATGGAAATGGCATAGTTATCATGCTATGCACTAGCTTCTAATAAAGGTCCTGCTTTTACATATGCATTCAATATATCCTATATAATAAAAGGCTAATATGCAAATTACCCCCTCAACCCAGAGTTCCACCTGGAGTTCAACCAGAGGGTGGGGTCAGCTGGCCAATCACCCTAACCCTCCCCCCCACCACTGGCCCTGCCCCTGATCAGTCCTTCCACCCCTCTTTCATTCCCTCAGGCCAGCTGAACCCCACCTATGCATGATCACCCATAGTTATTACATAAAGGAGGAGGGATAGAAAGAAGGGAAGACAGCAAAACAGAAGGGTTAATATCAAGGTTTCACAACCTCAATTTGATAATAAAAATGTTGAGTTCAAAAAAGTCTAATACAATTTTTATAAAGCTCATGGCAATCACTTTGGGGTACTTATTAAAATAATCAATAACTTTTATCTATATGAGATCATTCCCATCAGCATACAAGCATGCTGTTATACCTCTCATACTGAAAAAGAAGAAAACTGGCTTCCTTCCTCTCCCTATTGTCTGTTATGGGTTCAAAACGGTTACATGATTTCCCCAAAGAACACAGAAAGATTAAGGTGAAGACTACTAGAACTGAGTCTCCTTGTACTCATGCTCTTTTATTACTCTTAGAGCAGAATGAACAACACAACAGGATATGACTACTCAATAAGATCAACCCTCTATGGCTCACACATACTTCTTCCTGCAAGGCTAATTCTGACTCCTCTTCCTGGCTGTACTATAGATGTTGAATTATTCCATTTGCAATTCTCTTCCTTTACTCTGGGCTTCCATGTGGTATGCTTTTCAGAATCAATAGCTATACTTCTCTAAAGGAAAAGGTCAGACAGGATGTGTCCTTCGTGTAGTGTTGGGGGTCAAGGCCTTGGCTCTCCATGAGCACCTGCTTCTGAGCTTGGCATGAAGACTCCTTCTGGTCAGTATCAAGCTATAGCTCTTCTGTTTCCAAACTAATGCCTTGTGCCTGCCCTTTCCTTATAGGGGCAACTGCCTCTTTGATTCATCTATTTACACACTTCCCCATCACCAGTCTTCAGTCCTCATTATCCTACCACTGGCATAACCATTATGGTCTCCTCCAATCTCTACAGGAATCTAAGGTGTGCTCATGCCTCCATTCCCAATACCTTTCTACACCCCAACTCCTCTGAGCCCTCTGAGACAATATACTCAAGGATTCCTCTATAGTCATTGATAACACCTCCATCTTCCAGGGGAGGGGTCCAGGGTGTTTCAAGAGGAATTAGGGTCTCACGTGTCTTTTCTGAATTCCTTAAAGCATCTAGAACAGAGGTTTTTAGTTAATTATCACTTATTCCTTCGTGCATCTATTAAACATTACTAAATGTGGCCAGGCATGGTGAATCCCTTCTTATAATCCTATCAACTACTACCTCATTTCTTTTTAAAACCAACTTATTCTGGCTTCCACCACCACTTGGCATTGCTTTGTTAAGGTTCCTAAAGATTTTCATGTTGTAACATTCAATGCAAAACACCTTTCTTTTTGCAATTTTTGACCATCATGTGATGCAGCTGCTAACTCTCTCAGTGCATTTCATTCACTGTGTTTCCAGGACACCACCCCTTTCCTTGGTTTCCTTCCTGTCTCCTGGATCATTCCTTTCTGGAGCCCACTGAGGTCCCTGCACTTTCACCTGATCACTTAACATTGAAATATCTTACATTCCACTGTGTATAATAGAAACAAAAATGGTATAGTCCAGTGGTCTGCAAACTCATTAGTCAACAGCGCCAAATATCAATAGTACAAAGATGAAATTTTTTTTGAGAGCCAAATGTTTTAAACTTAAACTTCTTCTAACACCACTTCTTCAAAATAGACTTGCCCAGACTGTGGTATTTTGTGGAAAAGCCACACTCACGGGGCCAAAAAACTGCATGTGGCTCAGGAACAACGGTTTGCTGACCACTGGTATAGTCAATGTAAAGAAGTCCCAGTTTTAAAATAAATAAGGTAACAAATTATGTAGCCTAATGTTTTGTTATGAGTGACATCCAATGACCCATTTACCCTCATGGGTCTCTCTGGTTGAAGTTTGTTTTGTTTTTGTTTTGCTGTTTATCAAAATCTCATCTACACTAGTCACCTGTAATCACCTTTTTCTCTTTCTCATTCTCTCTCTGATCCTTCTCTGCAGGATTCCAGTTGCTACCTAGCCCTATGAAAGCACACACTTTTCTTGAAAGCAGTTAAGTGTACTTGGTGTGAGGAAAGGAACATGGGCTTTGTTTGCACCATACCTGGGTTCAAATACCCTCTTGGATCATGGTGAACTGTGGGTGACAGTGGGGGCCAAAGGAGCGAGCTTCACTATTTGAAAAGTTAACCTCTGTGAACCTCATTTTCCTCAAACATAAAGTGAAGGCGAGATTGCTCTGTGTAGAATATTGGGAAGGATGTACCAGGAATATATGTTATGTGTTCCTGATGCACAGAAGAGTAGATATCAGTATTACTCATTTCTGCATCTTTTGCATCTTTACGTGTACAGCTGAGAACATTCTCCTTTAGATTACTTAGCAGGCCCCAAAACACAGTGCTACTTATTAGAAATCTACTTCCTATTTTAGAAAACCATATGCCTTTTTTTAAAAATGGTTGCATTTTGGCTTCCCATTTACTATATTACTCATCTCAATTTCTGAATCTCCTTGAACTAACAACAACTGGGAGGTTTTAAGGACGATCAATAGCAATTAAATGACTCCTATAGTTACTACATTTGTTTTTCTATACTTAAGCTGCCGTGCTAGCAAAAACTCCTTTTGTTGTTTTAGTCAACCACTGTAAACCCTTTTTAAAGCTGTTGGGATGTAGTAAATAACATTAGAATTATAAATGGTTTTCCCAAAAGGGAATCATTATTTTAGACTCAAAAAGGATAACTGAGTCCCCATTTGGATGGGGCATACCTTCTCATTCTCTCTCACAAAAGCTTATCCTTAAAAGAATAAAAGGGCAAAATGATGATGAAATAAGTTATATATATTACCAGTTTTCTTATCCTTTATAAGCATTTCATATGCCAGCTGCAAATTTCTCATTTGACTACAGCAAGATCTCTAAAAGGCACATACGTGATAATATTTTGTCAATCTGTGTTGAGTTTAATAGTACTAGAAAGACTGCAAGATTGTTTTCTGAAAGTCTCATACCAATCAGTTGCATTTTCACAAATGCATTGCCTATTTGGTGCCAAATAATGATATTAGGTCAGAACAAATGATTAAATTAAGAGGGTTTATTTTTTCCTATATGCCTCCAAAAAAAATTTGGCCTCTTACAAATACCAAATGTTATTGTCACAGTTCTGTCTAACTGCAGTTTAGTTTGTGTAGTACTTATTAACGGCCCCAAACACGCCCTTCCTGTTAGGTGAGAACTAAATCCCCTTCTTCCTTCATTAAAGATTGTTACAGATGAATTAATATAAGGCTTATCATCCAAAGTAGCCCAGCTGGACCCCTGAGCTGGAATGAGTTCTTAAAATTAAGAAGCTTAGTGATGATAAGGAAAGATGTGTCCATTCTTTTTTCCCTTAGATTACAGAAAATTAAATCCACCCCCCAAAAGAATCCTGAGAAACAAACATCCAAGAAGGGAAATCTCATACTGCAGTTGGTGCAGTAATTATCAACCATGGAAATGGTCACTATCATACATGAACCATACTTTCTTATGGCCTGCTTCCCACTAGGATGGGCCATACTCATTTCGTCTTTAATTCTTTTGGAATGGGGATCAAACCTGCAACCTAGGTGTGTGCTTTGACCTGGAATTGAACCCACAACCTTTTTGGTAAGGACAACACTTCAACCAACTGAGCCACCCAGCCAGGGCTATAAATTGTTTCTTTTTGAGTACAGCACAGGAATTAATATTCAGATAATATTTTGTCTTAATTCAGAGGTAAAGAGCTAAAATAATTTACACACTTGCTTTATTATTCTTCTTTGTACATGAAAAATTAGTGAAACACGTGTGATGTTCTAATTTTTTTCTTTTGATACTTAAATGCATTTATTAGCTGAAAAAAGTTATAGAATTCTGGTCAGACTAATCAATTGTCTCATTCCAGTTTTTTAAAGAAAAAATTCCAGAATAATATGGGAAGGTTTGGAACTCTGGAATATTGGATTATAATTATTTACTTATAACTAGAGGCCTGATGCATGAAATTTGTGTACTTGGAGTGGGGGGATCCCTCAGCCTGGCCTTCACCTTCTTGCAGTTCAGGAGCCCTGAGGAGGTGTCCATGGATGTGGGCGAGGCTTCTACCACTTTCCCTGTGCTCGCCAGCCTTGAGCCCAGCTTCTGGCTGAGCAGCGGCACTCCACCTGTGGGAGCACACTGACCTCCAGGGGCAAATCCTGCATTGAGTGTCTGCCCCTGGTAGTCACCATGCATCATAGTGACTGGTCATTCCACCATTTGGTCATTTGCATATTAGCCTTTTATTATGTAGGATTATACTCCAACCTAAATTGAATATAAGAAGGAAGACCAGCCCTGACTGGTGTGGCTCAGTTGGTTGCAGCATCCGATACACTGAAAGTTTGTGGGTTCTCTTCCCAGTCAGAGCACATGTCTACTTTATGTATGGGTTTGATCCCCAGACGGGGTGCATACAGGAGACAGATAATGAATATTTTTCTCTCTCTTTCTCTCTTCCTCTTCCTTCCTCTCTATTCCTAAAATCAATTTTAAAAGCATATCCTCAAGTAAGGATTTTAAAACAAGAAGAAAGAAGATACACATTAAGAAATATTTTTAAACACTTCCTTTAAAATTTCTCTAGAAATATGCCTTACCTAGAATAAGTCAGTTTTTACTTCATGCAGCATGACATTCAGAACTTCTTTTCAAATGAGAGGAATGAAAATATTAGGTACTTTAGCTCTTAGTGTTCAATAAGTAACTTCTTTACCTTCTTCTGGCACCAAAATTCAGAGTAAATGTATAAATAAATTATTCCTTAATTGAAACTTTGAGTAACACACTGGGCAATATATTCAAGTCAAAACATTTGTATTAAGGAGCTTAAGCTTCCTGCTTGGTTCATGTACATCAAATGTTTTATTTCCAACTTTATTTTTTCTTCTTATGATTGCTTTGCCCTTTTGTTATTTGGCTAACTTAATATACGTTCCATGACTCTTCCTACACACACATGCAGACACACATGCAAAACACACACACACACACACACACACACACACACACACACACACACACCATGTGCTCCATAATAAAAATCCCCTTCTTCTGAACTTCTATAGCAGTCTCCCCTACCTCTAGCATAGAGCCTACTACCTATGTTATGAATGTTTATTTCCTCTAGTTCACAGAAAGGTCAAGAGTTAGGAATTGTGTTTTATCCCCCATTACCTATTAAATGCTTATGAAAGTGCCTACTATATGCTAGGTGCTCAGTGAGAGAACAAACAGAGAGAAAGTGCACTAATACATCCCACAGACAGCCTAACTCAAGCCAGGAATGGCTTAGGTAAGGTGCCAAACAAAATTATAATCTGAGTAATGCATAGATGGTCTGTACACAAATCCCTAAATACCTTGTATTCCATATTTTTGGTTTCCTAAAAATGAAAGGATCCTATGTGACTAACCCAAAAGCACCTCTTATACTTTAGATATTACATTTAATATTGGCAGAATATATCTAGTTGTGAAATTTTGCCCTGATATAAAACTATCATACTTGTTCATGGCCGTGGGATGCAGAGGTGCCTGTGAATCTTGCTAATGTTTTATTTTCTCATTCAAGAGTTCTGAATTTGTTCTGTTGCCTTGGCAAATATTCATCTGAGATGATATATTCATGTGCCATAAAGTGTGGAAAATATAATTGATGCCTAACTAAAAGTTTTAAGGCATGTTATCAAAAAGCCAATTTGTCTATGGTTAAAACTGAATATGGTTCCTCTAGATTGTGTAATTTTTAGAAGTATGTTTATTTACGGGCCTAATTGATGTTCAAAGATTATTATAAGCTCCTTGAAGGCATAATGCTTTAATTACGGTCTCTTAGCAAGCAGTAGGAAATCAATCAGCATTGAGATATCTCCTTTTATTATCTACAAGGAAGAATAATAGCAATACAGAAACCAAAACACATACAGATACAAATATAACTAAATAAGACACCATGATCTGAAAAGTTAACATACTAAGACTTGACACTACTGATGTGTATCTTCTTGACCATCTGAACTATGAGATTCCATCTAGGTTAATATGCCTTCATCTAAAACTTACTTCTCAAAACCCAAAAGTTTCAGACAGACTTTCCTTTGATAAACAACTTTTTATTGTATAGAAATGTGTTAGAGATGTCTTAGGGTTCACCAACCCCTCTCAAACATTTCCCAGAATCCATTAACTTGGATCTGTATAACTATTTCTAGCCAATAGCTGGTAAGTAAACATAATGTGTGTCAGTTTCAAGTCAAAATTTAATTTCAGCCCAGCCAGTGTACTCAGTGGTTGAGCATGGACCTATGAATCAGTAGATTATGGTTCCATTCTTGGACAGGGCACAAGCTTGGGTTGTGGGCTTGATCCCCAGTGCAGGGTGTGCAGGAGGCAGCCCATCAATGATTCTCTCTCATCACTGATGTTTCTATGATTCTTTCCTTCTCCTTTCCTCTCTGAAATCAATAAAAATATATTTTAAACTTTTAATTTCAGTGAGAAATGTTCAAATGCTTCATTTCCTGCTTTATCAATGAGTTCCTATGCTCTAGAAGGTACAGCTAGATGATGGTAGAGATTTGGTTAGCCTGCATGCTAACAGATGCCAGGGAGGACATATGTACCTAGCTACAAAGGACTCTATGAACACATAAACCATTTTTTGTTTTAAGTCTGTGAGATTAGTGGATTCTTTGTTATCACAGCATAATCTAAAATACTCAAGTTAATGCCAACAAAATTTATTTCAATTACCAAACGTATTTAAATTGTCCAAAGGCACTAATACACATAGGAAGAAAGTTTCAGAAAACAAATTTTAGTTTTACTTTTCTGGAACTACGCTGAAGTGTCTTAGTCTAAGAAAGATCTTTATTTGAAAATAAAGTGACTCAGTGTCTATATAAGTCTTTAATTACCTTGATATTTAACAGACGCAGTAGAGATGTTAACACAGACAATGAATATAGTCTTAAGCAACTGCCCCAGGGAAGAACAAAAATTGGTTGCTAGTAGAGGTGACCTTTAACTAATGGAAGAACGGCATGGCAGTGGTCACCTCAGGGGATTAATGCGGTTGTTTAAGAAAATACATTGCCTGTTGAAGGTGGCCTTTGGCAACTACTGCTGTAAATTTCTGGCCAGCGATTCAGAAAACACTGTGGCTTTGGATTCCAAAAAAGTATACCAAGATAAAATCAATGCCTGTATTCTCACTAAAGAAAATTAGAAAATGCTACTGTCGGTAGTTTAAAGTTTCAGACTGGAAAAAAACAACTTAAATATTATGTCTTTTATTCCCATATTGGGAAGTTTTGATCCAAATATACTCTTTTCAGATTCAAGAGAAGAACCCAGCTCTCCAAATTCCCTGGTCACTTCATTTCCGTAAATATTTAAGAAAGAATGATTGAGAATTATTTCCAAGTTTTGATTCTTAAAAATTTTGAGTCATAAAAACCTGACCTTCATTTTTGCTTTTTTATTCATATGGGAGATTAAACTTACCTGGCAAAAGGTAACTCTCCCTCAACCACCAACATCCTGAGACTGAGCAAATTGCATCATTCCTTGGTATAAACATAATGAGACCAATAGCTCTTGAGAAAACAACAGTACATTAGGCCCAAATCAGAATTGCAAATGAAAAGGCAAGTCTGACATTGTCTACCTACCACACACTCACCCTTCAGATCTCAAGTGAGATTAACAATTGCCTCAAGGAATCCTTCCCTGGTCCTGCACAGTATCCAGAGCTGGTTTCCTGGACCACAACCTGCAAATGCAGAGTTCCTATGCTTGCTCTGCTATCACATTCTTCAATTCTTAATACTTTTTAACAAGGTTTTGAAAAAGTATTTTTCATTTTTCCCAGGACCATACAAATTATGTAGTCAATTTTAATTACAATTCTAATACTATACTAACCCCTCTGGTATTTGCACTCAGAACACCGAATAAGCACTTGCTCTTGTTTGTTTTGTTTTTGTTTTTTAGTTTCGACTCCTCCCACAAATGTAATCTCAATCAATCAGTCTGGAATTTTCTGGTCAGCATCAATGAGGTAAAAGGTCACTTGGGCCCTCTCCAGTCCCCCAGAGAGAGGAGAGGCAATCTGCATGACAAACACAGGTGCTGATCACTCCCCTGGGAAAAAGGTGTCCTGGCCTGAAGCAATCCTTTCTTTTATTTTGCTAAATAGCTTCTTTCCCCACCCTTCTGCCTACAAAAATCTTCCATTGGTACTATTCCTCCAAATGCCCTTCTAGTTGCTAGATGGGTTGCCTCCTGATTCATTTATCTTTTAATAAAGCCAATTAGATATTCCACTTTACTGGGTAGAGTTTTGTTTTTAACAGTAGGAATAAAATAACATTCCTTTATTATCAACTACATCACATACTTTTTTCAATTAAATCTTTAAAAAAAAAACTCCTGCAATTCTGGTTTCCAGTTGTTATAGAACAAAACCATGGGCCCAAAATAGTGTCAATGGTACTAAAAGCTCATAATACCAAACTTGGGTTTAAATCTGATCTATTTTCAGTTTCAACCTCCACCAGAAATGTTATCTTATCCAACCAGTCCGGAATTTTCAAGCACAAGTAAGGTCACGTGTTACTGTGGGCCCCCTTTATTCTCCATAGAAAAAAAGAGGTAACCTGCAAGCTAAAGACACTTCCCTACTCTTCCCCCAAAGAAGAGGATGCTTGAGCCCCAAAATAATCTTTCCTTTTAAAAATTTATATTGATTTGTAGAGAGAGAAGAAAGGAGAGAAAAAAACAAAAGCATCAATTTATTGTTCCACCTATTTATGCATTCATTAGTTGATTCTTGTATGTGCCCTGACAGGGGATCTAACCTCAACTTTGGGTTATCAGGATGACATTCTAACCAACTAAGCTACCAGGCCAAGGCCATTTTTTTTTGTTTGTTTGTTTGTTTGTTTTTTTGTAATAGTTCCCTTGCTGCATCCTTCTTCTTATAAAAATCTTCCATTCTGTATAACACCTCAGAGCGCCCTTCTAGCTGCTTAGGGGATTCTGCTCAATTCATGAGTTGAACAAGTAAATAAATTAGATTTTCAAATTTACTCAGCTGAATTTTGTTTTTTATTACCATTTTTCAAATAGGAAATTGAGGCCCCCAATGAAATAATTTCCCCAAGGTAACATCAAAGAAGAAAGTTTTGGGATTTGAAAATGTGTCCTTGATAAAAATCCTCAAAATCTTACCTAGATGCTTCCCTAGTTTTGAGAGTAGGCAGTTAGACGGGCATGAGCAGAGCAGGAACAATAGAACAGGTATGGAATGTCACCTAAGCAGAAAGTCCTGGGTTCCTGGCAACAGGAGAAAACAACTCTTAGAGGCTAGGACCTCCTTCCTAGGATGACCTTTCCTCCCCTAGCATGTCATTAGTCACGTGGTTTAAACCTCCTTAGAGGAGGAACAAGGGGGGAAGATAATAGTGTTATAAGACTCCCATAGGAACCTTTGCATAACCACTCCTTTCAGCATTAAGTCCCCAGGACAATGAGGTTCTGAACCCACATCAAATAATCTTAAAAACGAAGCCCTGGGTCTATTAATTATAGAGACAGAGTTTTGGCAGAGATAACATCTAGGCCTCAGTTATGTTTCAGCTCCAAGCCCAGAAATAGCACCTAAACCAGACAAAGCAATGCCATGGCTAACTTCAGGACCAAGTGCAATGATCAATGACCCTCTACCCCAGCAGTGACCAATCAGTAAAGACCACAACCCTGAAAGGACATAGCTGGAAAGCTGATGAATATTCTATTGCGACCCTCTTCTGAGACTTTCCTAAAATGTATGCCTTTAGAAAACAGATAAAATTCCTAAGAAGAACCCAGTGCACAATCTCTCTCTACAGAGCATGTCTGCACCTCCTTCCATGTAGGCATGTATCCTTTGCTTTCTTTCTCCTAAACTCCAATGACCCTACTTTTGCCTCTGTAAGTTGCTTCCTGAGTTCACGCAGGCCCAGTGGCTCACTTCTTTCACATCTGTGACTTTCTCAATAAACTTTCTCTTTCACTAGACTTATTGGCCCTGAATTATTTCTTCACTGAACTCAATAACAAAGATTCAACAACACTATTAACAGTTTAAATATCTATAAGCACTTAAGTTGCTCCCATTTCTTGGCTATCTATATAATAAAGAACTAATACTCAGATGGTCATGACACCCTCACGTGTAATGACCGATCAGCAGGAGGCTGTGTGGGTGGTAGGCGAGGGTGGGTGGGGACTTGCAGCTTCAGGGACTTGTGTGAGGCTTGCTTCTCTGCCCTGGTGCCAGACCTGGGGACATGAGGCCTATCTCTTTGTTTCTGCACTGTGACTGGGCACAGGCCTGCCTGGGGAACCCCCCCCCCACACACACACACACACACCCAGAATGCACAAATTTTGTGCACTGGGCTACTAATTATAAATAACAAGGAATGCATGTATCTTTAAGAATTAGTTTTTTGTTATTCTACAGGTAAATATCCAGAAGAGGAATAACTGGGTTATATGATATTCTATTCTTAACTTTTGAGGAATTTCTTCACAATTTCCATTGTGGCTGCACCAGTTTGCATTCCCACCAACAGTTATGAGAGTTCTCTTTTCTCTACAGACTTTCCATCACTGGAAACCTTGTCTTTTTGAAAACAGCCTTTCTAACAGGTGGAATCTCATGTGGTTTTGATTTGCATTTTCCTGGTAGTGATATTGAATATCTTTTCATGTGCCTCTTGGCCATTTGTAAGTCTTCTTTGAAAAATGTCTACTTGAACCTCCTAATCTATTTTGTCATTTTTTTGTATAACTTCATTATTGATATTCAAAGGAATGAACATGCATATAAATTTGTGTCATTTTATATTATTGCTACCAAAATGTTTATATTGGTTCCATTACAACATTTTTATATACACTGAAATGTTAGTTTTAAAGTTGCAATTATATAGAGAGCTCCCTCTAGGATAAAGAGAAGAGATTCCACAAAGAACACACTTTATTTAACTTTTAGATTTAGTTTAGTATCCAAATTTCACACTCACATGTTTATTTACTGTTACTCATAACTTCCTCTCATATATTATTATCTCTGATGGATTTAGCTGCTTAAATACATCAATAGTTAGAAGTTAGGTTTTTCACAGTATGTTTGCTAAACTGGGCTTAGTATTGGAGTTGCTGACTTAGGCATCTTACTGTTAGGAGACTTCCTCTGTAAATATAGTAAATTGTGTAATGCCTAAATATTTGGCAAGAGTTGTTTCTAAGATGATTTAGAAACATAACAGAAAATATATCATATTGACAATTATTCAATCACTTTTGAGGGGGAGGGAAGGCAAAGCAATTGCACCCAATCAGCACTACTGATTTTGCTAGCACTAATAGCCCAGAGAAGCCAACTGACTTTTGATTATAGAAAACAGAAAGAATTGCATTTGACATCTAGGTGTGTAGTTAACTTTATGAAGAACAGATCAGGTGGATGGTGAATGTTTATTACTAATTCAAACACACTCTCTCTTGGCCTTCCTGCTCCCTCAAGAACACCAGCACATGATTAATGTGATAGCAACACATTTTGTTTTGATGAGGGTGAGCAAGCATGGTTTTATATCTTGTCTTATTATCTAGCAACCGCACAAACTTGATAACTCTGGCAAAAGAGTGTTCATACTTTCCTAGTTTGATGGCCCGTAAGATGGTTTCTGTTATTGCCTTGATAATAAAAACATTTCAGCTTAGAGAGAAATAAACACAATTAGTTCTCTAAATAAAATAGGTCAAATGCTCATTAGCAAAATATTTATACATTAGCCGTATAGGATACAATAAGAGTTTTTCTTTTTCATTTTTATATAATCCCCAGCTCCTGATGGACATCATTGGGGTGGGCCAACCAGAACCCACTTGTGCAGAATTCATGCACTGGACCTCTAGTTCAACTATAAAGACAGGAGACAGACATGACAAAAATCTGAAAATATAGCACCCCTGGACTCATCTAGGAAAAGAATCTTGATGAAATCCAGTAAACAAGGAGAACAATAAAAATAAAAAATAAAAATGCATAATAAAAGGACTGGCAGTGAACATTAAATCCAGTCAATGTTTGGCTATGACTGAACATCTGGGTAACTGTGGTTGCAGAGCAGATGGTAAATTTGATAAATGCTAACAGTTTAAAATATTATAACTAACAAATATTGGAAGATGTGGGTGGATAAGTAGGAGAAAGTGTAAGAATGCTAATTATCCTTCCTTCAAAGCAGGGAATATACTGATGCTACTTAAAGCCAAAAGATGTAGTTAAAAACCATATAGTGATTCTAAGCACTTAATATTCTTTTCTTATTCATAAAGAAAATTTACAGGGATAAAACTTTTATGAAGGAAATGTGTCCACAGCTCATTAAGCTACCCAGTTCAAATGGCATTGCAAGTTAAAGTAAACAACACTTTAAAATATTTCTGTCTATATCTATCTAGACACATATCTAAATTTCTATATACATCTATACAAATAGACACGATTGGAAGGATTAACACAATTATTAACATCATTGGTATTTTGAAAAATGTGTTACTTTATAATTTATGTGAAAATATTATTGTACATTGAAAATAAAGAATCTTTTTCATGGTAACACAGATGTATGGGTAACAATATGTATTGTCTTATAATTATCAACAAAGCTCCTCCTAAGAGTTTATAGAGGGGCAATGAATAAAGGATAAACTACATTTCAAATTGGAGATATAGTTCTTTCAAGTTAAGTTTTATATACAAATGTCTCTTCCTACTCCTCCTTGCCTCAGACCTTCCTTAATACACAAGGACTCCTTTAACGTGGAAGAATTGTCACACAGACTTAAATTACAGATGAAATAATTCTGTTTGATCTACTTAATATCATAAATTCCAACTGCTAAAAGCTATGGGTGGTTGGAGATAGATGTGAAATAGGATATATAGCTCCAACTGTCTATTTAGCACCATCTGGCTTTTATTCTAAATGTGTTGATTATATAGCACCTCACACCTGCTATACTTTCTTAAAAACTCATGAGTCCATGCTGACAGGTAAGAAAGAAAATGTCATTTTTCTGCCACCTTTTCTCTGTCCCTTACTTCTACCCTAAAGTTACTTTGTACACAGTGTCTATGACCCTACACAATATCTCACTTCTGGAATTCTTTTTTTTTTACTTAGCAAGATCTGTTACCTGAAACATGTTTGTACAGTCATCCTAAAAGGGTGTTCCTTTCTTTATGACTTGCTCCTAATTGAAGATATTGGAGAGATCAGCAGAAAGATACCTTTTCTGAACTTCCCTTATCTCAGTAAAGCAGAGCATCCTGAAAATACAGCTGCCATCAGCCCCTCTCTCAGGGCGTTTCCAGTGGGAAGATCAGTCCTTAGCAGAAGTGTGGATAAATTGAGCTGCAGTAAACCTCCTTCTGCTCCAAGGATCTACTTAATTTCATAAATTTCAACTTCTGAAAGCTATGGATGGTTGGAGATAGGCCAGTGAAGAGCCTGTTCATTATTATCCAAATGAAAAGGCTTACTAATAGAAGCTTCATATTTTCCCACGGAAGTCCTAACCAACATCACTTTTTAAAAGATGATCCATAAACCCTGACCTTAGTCCAGTTTGCATTGCTCACTACTGATATTCCCACCTGGGTAATAATCTTTATCCTGTTAATCTGTCCCAAGTCAGCTACTTCACAAGGCTCCAAACTGCACTGAAACTGGTAGAAGGAAGGTTTTTCCTCCCAACCCCACCCATGTTCTCGATATCTCTAGATGTTTCTGGAGAAAATAAACCAGGGACCAAGTAGATGATTTTTCGAGAATTTTCTAAACACTAGACAGAGTCTATGAGTTCTCCCTAAATATCTGAATAATTTGTATCCTGGAAACATGTCCCTAGCCCAGGTGAGATTTACATTGAGTAAATTCTAGTAGGATTTGGTATTTTTTTTTCACTGCCCCCATTGACAATTAAGTTGCAAAGAACTGGAGGAAAGACAGAAGAGAACATTATTGTGAAACTCATCTGCTTCTGCCTGAGAGAGTGTAAACATGCTCCTTAAAAGTGCAGGATTCACATGTGACAGCCTATGGATGGCATGCTTGAAACAGCCTAGTCCTAGCGCTGGCCAGGTGGCTCAGTTAGCTGGAGTACTGTTCCATACATCAAAAGGTCACAGGTTTGACCTCCCAGTCAGGTTTGTACAAGGAGGCAACTGATTGATGTTTCTCTCTCACATTGACGTTTTTCTCTCTCTCACTTCCTCTCTCTCTAAAAATCAATAAAATAAAACATATCCTCAAAAGAGAATTTAAAAATAGCCAAAACCAGTTTGGCTCAGTGGACAGAGCATCAGCCTGCAGACTGAAAGGTCCAAGGTTCCATTCATGTCAAGGGCATGTACCTTGGTTATGGGCACATCCCCAGTAGAGGGTGTGCAAGAGGCAGCTGATTGATGTTTTTCTCTCTCATCGATGTTTCTAACTCTCTATCCCCCTCTCTTTTCCTCTCTGTAAAAAAATCAATAAAATATATTTAAAAATAAACAAAATAAATTTAAAAAAACAGTTCAATTCTAGTCTTGACTAAAGATAATTTAGATTGAGTTAGATAAAATGATTTTAAGCCAACTACTACAATCAATTCATTTTCATTAATTGTTACAAATTACATATTATTTCTAAAATATTACAGAGGATATATTAATACTGAGGAAAAAGATCATTGTTTATCTGATGCTCAGTTTTAACCAGGCATCCTGTATTTTATCTAGCAGCCCTCTTTTGTTAGTTCTCTGGAGCATAATAATGGGAAGATGGGATTGAAATGACTACAACACAGTAAGTGTCTACACTCATTAATAATCTCCTTTTTTTCCTTGTTGTGTTGTTTAGATTATTCCTCTTTGGGGACAAACGTGAATAGCAGATCATAAATAAACTTTAAGTAGCAGTCTTTTACTGAGGCAAAAATAAAAATCCCCTGTATCTAACTACATCATAAATCACTACCGAATTAAGAAAACTTCAAGAACTGAAAGCATGAATTGAACTGAAGCATAGCCCCACCTCTAATGCCTGCCTAACGACTAACCATTTGCCTAGACTCTAAGGCAATGGGATATGCAACTTCTGGAACTAAATAAGAAAAGAAGGGTAAGGGAATAATAGTAGATCCTGCCACTCAAAGTGTGGTGCATGGAACAGCATGATCAGTATCCCTGGGAGCTGATTAGAAATACAGAGGGGACACATTCAGATTCACTGAATTATAAGTGTTGTTTTAACATAGTCTCCAAGGCATTAATATATACACTAGTTAGGGAAGAAGTACTCTAGATATAGAATTCTAAAAAAGGTAAATATGGGTTAGCGGGGTCATTAAAAAGAAGTAAGGAGATTCAAAATAAATTAGCAAAGCCTTTCTTTTAATATATATATATATATATGTGTGTGTGTGTGTGTGTGTGTGTATTGATTGATTTCAGAGAGGAAGGGAGAGGGAGAGAGAGAAATAGAAACTTCAATATGAGAGAGAATCATTGATGAGCTGCCTCCTCCACACCTCCTACTGGGGATCAAGCGTGCAACCAGAACATGTGCCCTTGATCAGAATCAAACTTGGGACCTTTTAGTCCATAGGCAGGTCTATGCTCTATCTACTGAGCTAAACCCAGTAGGGCAAAGCAAAGCCTTTCAAATGCAGATTCTCACCCCCTGGCCAATTTCTATAAGTAACAGATAGCCCCTGGTGCCTGTGAACAGATGAGTAGCTTAGGTGAAAGGACCCATTCTGTTCAGGCTGCTGTAACAAAAATACCATAGCACAGGTGCCTTAAACAACAAATATTTAGTGCTCACAGGTCTGGATGTTGGGCAGTCCAAGATCAAGCTGACAGCAGACTGGGTGTCTGGGGAGATATGGTTCACAGATGGTATCTTCTCACTGTTTCCTATCAAGCTGGAAGGAGCCAGGGAGTTTGCTAGCATTTCTTTGATAAGGGCACTAATCCCAATAAGGAGGGCTCCACACTCAGGACGTAATCACCTCCTAAAGCCCAATACCATCACACTGGGGATTAGGTTTCAACATATGAATTCTGGGGGACACAAACACTCTGTCTATAGCAATATCCCATGACCGGACAAACTCAACAAGCCTAACTAAGTGAATTAACTAAGGCCAGCTCACTGCCAGTTATATACTTACTCCTCTGAAAGAACCCAAGGTACAGCCCAGCATGTATGAAAGGGGAACATCAGGCACTTTCTAATAAATTTCAACCTCATATAAACACTGAGATTTGATTATACCAGGTATAGAAGCAAAATCTGTAGCCAGAATGCCAGGTCAGTCTTATCTTAAGTGCATACATATTGACAAAAGGTGATCTTAACTACACTTGTTTCACAAATATCTCTTTTTAGATATATGATGCCCATGAGAATTCCAAGGAGATAGATAGATATTTAATAGGGTCTGTAATCTCATCCCCTTCAAATTACCCTGGAAAACACTGCCATTTGTTCCACCCAGGACAAGAAATGCCAATATGTATACCGTATTTTCCGGCGTATAAGACGACTTTTGAAACGAAAAAAAGCCTGCTCAGATTGGCCAGAGTCAGAGAGGTGGTCTATTAAAAAAAGAACTGGTGTTGCCTCGGAAGTGGGGGGTAGTCTTATATAGCGAATATAGGCCTAAACCTATGTTTTAACTGTAAAATTAGGGGGTCGTCTTATACGCCGGAAAATACGGTAGAATTGAATAATATTTTATTTAGATATATTCTTATTCAACATTTTGGTAACAGTCCTTCCTAAGCAATTCTGACAACTTTTTAAGATATATCTTATTGTGAGCCCACCCAGCAGAGGAGGTACAGTGATTAAAAAACAAAAAAATGAACAGGTTAATTAAGCCAATATATTTTAATAACTGTCCCATTTATCAGGGGTGGGGGGCAGTGACAGAATTGGTTAGGTCAGTTGCAAAATGGAATCTGCTAATTCCATTTTGATTTGTTATGATCAATGTGACTTAAGCTTTCTCTCTCTTGCCATCAATTCAGGCAGAAGGGACAAGTAAGTGCACACTTGGGTTAAAGTTAGACATGCTCTGTCAGAACTGTACTCCTGTGCTCTCTAGGACAACACAAGTGTATAATAAAATGGTCCCTAGCATGCTTCTTTGTCATTTCAGTGGCAAGCAATAGGTATCTATCAAAGGAAATTGAACTGAGGCTGTTGCCACAGAATCAGAGAAATTCGATTTCATGTGATCTCTACCAAGTAGGCCAAAACCCTATAATAAAAACAAACACATCTATTATCTCTACCTCCTGTGGTTCCTTGCAGGCAGAATCAGTTCCTTAAGAAGAGTTTTGTTTTGCTTTTGTCCATAAGGCTACTGATGGGGAAAGAAGTTTCTCCCCAGCGCAGGGAGTGAATGAATGTACATGTGCCTATGAGAATCAAGATAATTTATTCTCCCTCGTTTAGCAATAGGCATGGGACGACATGCTGAACAAGACAAGTGATTCTGTGGAGAGGCTCTAGTTTTCTTGACTTTTAAATAGAGATACATAAAGAGAGACTTCTATTTCTATCTCTGGATTAAATTATTTGCACATGATATTTGGAAATCCAACAGCCATTTTAGGGAAGCACAAGATATTTGGAAATCCAACAACCATTTATTGTTTACCTGACAACAATAAAAAACAAAACACACATTCTAAAGTTGGTAGAGAAAATCAATGAAAAGAATGATCCTCTAATCATATAACCAGGCGGATCAACCTGGAATTACCTCAGTTGTTCTTTAAGATATATCTATGTTAAATTTGGTTTCTTTTAATTGTAGCCAAACTTTCTTAACAGAGATTCCATTACTTATATCCAATCTATTTTAAAGAGACACAACAGGTTTAAAGCTCATAGGTCCTCACACCGACATATGGCTACTCATGAAATGTGTCTCTGCTCAACAAAGCAAAAAATAGCCTGTAAAATTAGGCATGATGTTACTTCATTCAATGCCAGGGTAGATCACTCGTGTCTCTTCTATAACGTGAAGGCTTCTGTGCACCATGCTATTTCAAATTATCTATTAAAACAAAACAAAAAACAAAACAAAACAAACAAACAAACAAACAAACAAAAAATCCACCTTCCGGACGTCATTCTGAACATCCTTCCGGATGAATCTGCCGCAGCGTGGGGCCAAGGCAGAGGTGATTAGAGGTGATCAGGCGGCAGACAGAATGGTTAGGGGCAATCAGGCAGGCAGCAGGTGAGTGGTTAGGGGCAATCAGGCAGGATAAATGGGGCTAGAGGCGATCAAGTAGGCAGGCAGGCAGATTAGTGGTTAGGAGCCAGTGGTCCTGGATTGCTAGAGGGTGCAGGCTGGGCTGAGAGACCCCCCTCCTCCATGCACAAATTTTGTGCACCAGGTCTCTAGTATACTTATAACCAATCAGAATTTAAAATGTCAGGATGGTTTTCACCTAATTCATGATCTCCACTTAAGCTGGCTCTCCCTACTGTTTTCTTCCTCATCATATATCAATATTATATTTCTTGAGATTGCCCATCATAATCATGTGGACTCTATGTTGTCAGTAAAAAGTCTCAACACAAATAGGCTAGAAAAATAAAGAGGCCTGATTGGCTCACAATATCAGCTAGGAGCCTGATTTCTGTCTGATTCTCCATTTGGCTTTCTGAGGGCACTGGCTTTAGTCTTGGGCTCTATAAACCTTCCCTTTCAACCAAACCAGAATCAACACAGCTGTCCACATTCCTGATTCATGGGAGAAAACAGACTACAGCAGTTCCCAACCTCAAGTCCTAACCCCACAAAGTTTGTCTTTCTCAGAAAATTTCAAGATAATTTACAAATATCTCCAGTTCATTGGCTCTGATCTTGTCTAGAATGATTGGCTAGTCTAAAGGGGTTTGGGCTAATCAAAGCCAACTGTGGAACTGGGTTGGTGTTAATTCCACCTAACAATTTTTTTGATGAAGAAATGATAGTACCCAAAAGGAAAACCATGGTGCTCTTAGTGAAATAAATTTGGAGAAAGGGAAAAATGTAAAAAAAATAAATAAATAATAAATAAAAAACAAAATAAAAAATACCCATTAATACCATGGAGATATTAGCAGGGATTATTTAAAGAGACCATGCATGCAAATGAGTGAAATTTTATTTCAATTTATTATCCTTAAATCCTGCTATTTTAAAAAGTATAGTTTTATTGATTTCAGAAAAGAAGGGAGAGGAAGAAAAACATCAACAATGAGTAAGAATCATCTATCGGCTGCCTCCTGCACACCCCCTACCAGGGATCCAGCCCGCAACTCAGGCATGTGCCCTGTCTGGGAATTGAACTTTAACCACCTGGTCCACAGGTCAACCTGCAACCACTGAGCCATGCCAGTCAGGCCTATCCTCCTATTTTTTATTTTTATTTTTTAATATATTTTATTGTTTTTTACAGAGAAGAAGGGAGAGAGATAGAGAGCTAAAAACATTGATAAGAGAGAAACATTGATTATCTGCCTCCTGCACACCTCCTACTGGGGATGTGCCTGCAACCCAGGTACATGCCCTTGACCGGAATCAAACTCGGGACCCTTCAGTCTGCAGGCCAACGCTCTATCCACTGAGTCAAACCGGTCAGGGAAATCCTCCTATTTTTTAAATATGATTTGTACATAATATATTTAGGGATAAAGGTAATAGAATTGACCCGTGGAAAATAGACAAATAACATTATAGAGAAATCACAGACACTACTGTATAATTCAAGTTCTAAGGCTTATACCTGACAGGCTCATTATTCATTGCATATTTTTTTATTTCCTTTTTAACATTAAATTCCAGCTGTCTCCACAACCCCCACAATATGTCACTTGCTTTATTTTGAAACCCACAAAGGAAATTTCAAAGAAAGTTTAAATGCACCTTTGTCTACGATTAGATCTTATGCAGAAACCTGCCCCACTCCATTTTGTTTCTCTCCAGTAAATACCTCTATTTGGCTGATTACTACTTGTCTGGGGGTAGAAAAAGGATAGGAAATTTTAAATAGAAATATTAGTTTTTAATGCTCACAATTTCCACATAATAAATTTTCCTCTCGCTTTAAATGCTTGCACCGTGTATTCAGCTATGCCCCATTTAGCAACACGTTATACAGTTTTTAGCTAATTTTATGCTGTTTCCTGTACAAGATTACTACTGTGTTCTGTCATTCATCTTATTGTAAGCTCTCTGCTCTTTTGAACAAAGAAGAATACAAACCAGCAAG
Source organism: Pipistrellus hanaki (assembly GCF_964339955.1). NCBI lineage: Eukaryota > Metazoa > Chordata > Mammalia > Chiroptera > Vespertilionidae > Pipistrellus > Pipistrellus hanaki. The sequence goes on from NC_140511.1 coordinate 72,102,122, forward strand.
AAGGCAAGATATGACTCTCATTATCATTACTATACAATACTTTAGTCATTCTAATGAGGTAGAGCTTGTTCATAATAAAGAACATGCAATTTTCAACACTACAATTTGAAAAGTAGTTTAGTATCTGCTCAATTTATGCAGTTACTTCAAAAGTGCATCATATTATAACATTTAGGTTAAAAAAAATCTAGCTATTAATACTAATATCATGGTAAAATCATCACCCGGTGCATTTATTAAGAATCTTGAAGACACGGGGCCAACAGATTGTATTGTAACAGAACTTTCATTTATTTATACATTCATTAATTATGCATGCAATAATTCAGACATATTCTAAGTTAAACAATGTGTATACAAAATGTAATGAGACACACACCTTGTAAAGAGTTCACTAATGTTAACTTGTCCTTGCACTTGGGCAATTTTTTAACTTAGGTGGGTTTTCCACTTCTCTACACCTTTATTTCCTCAACTGTTTAATGCAGATAATATTAGTATCTATCTTGTAGGCCGGCTGTGATATTGAAATAAGATAATACACTCAGATTGCTAAGAACAGCTTTAGCAAAATAATGAGTGTACATAAAATGCTAGCTATTGCTGTTAGTGTAATACCAGAGAAGAAAATCACAAAAAAAATGCAGTGTCTCTCTGGGACTGTATGTTGACAAAATCTTGTAACCAATACTGATGGTCTTCAAAGTCGTGAGTATAAATTAAGATTAGGCTCCCACTGTCTGATCTGACATTGCACATTTAACTCCTGAACCATACCAAATTCAAAATAGTGACACCCAAAACACTTGAGGTGCAGAACCCTTTAACCCCTTCCAGTTATTCTTTGCAATGACATTGAGCCATGTATATTTCAGAGAGGAAGGAGAAAGGAGATGCATAGAAACATCAAAGATTGGCTACCTTCTGCACACCCCCTACTGGGGATTGAGCCTGCAACCTCGGCATATGCAGGCACCTAGAATGGAACCTTGATGCTCAACCACTGAGACATGCCAGTCAGTGCACATTGAGCCATTTGACCGCTATTTCCTTCATTCTTAACTTTTCTAAGAAGTATTTTCTGTTTTTTACCCCAATCTTTCCCACATGGATAAGACTGGTCACTCCAAAGCTCTTCTTTAAGCATAAAGTTACACTTATACTCTGTCTCATTCTTTCTCTGGCAGCTCTAGATAACAACACTGCTTGCCCCATTGCTAGAGCCCAGGAGACTATCATCATTATAAATCTCTGAGCTGGTTCTCCCTTGAGTAGGATCTTCAATCTGGACCAAACAAGTCACTCAACTGGGCAGAATGAATAGGAGTGAATAGGAGTCAGTAGTGGCTCACACGGTCACGTCTTTCCAAAAGATCTAGGGGTGATACAATTAAAAATTTGTTCTGCTTGCAAAAATGGATCATTTTGTGATTATCCTACTATTTGTTGTGGCTACTCATTACCCATGTTCTAATTTTTCTTTTCATTCCATTTGAGGGATAAATTCAAGGTTGGACTTGATCATATTGAACACTATTATCTACATATGTAAATCATTATGTACAGAGTATTTACCATTCAGCAATATATTTTTCCTTTCCATGTCAAGCCTACACACCAGCAAAGACTTTATTTGGACAAAGATTTTCTGATAATTTGCTTTTCAATGAAGTTATTTAGATCTTGTCATGCTAACAGTACAATAAAATGTTGTCTTTGATTTGCTAATTTGAGCATGTTTTCATTAGTCAATAAAGAAAAAATAAATTAAAAATAAAAACAAGTTTTTTAAAAAAAAATCTCTCCTTACACAAACACACACTCACACACACACACAAAAACACACACACACACCCTGATTAATATAATGTATTATTTTAGATAGTACTACAACAAGTCTATAAGGTAAATATTATTGATATTCTGGATTTGCTAAGAGACTAACCAAATCAGAGTCATAATGTTTCAGTTTATTCTGAATAATCTAAAGCCTAAGCTTTGGATGGTATATTACTTTGCAAATTAGACAAGTATGTATGTGAACATGTGTGTACATGCACATGTGTGTTTGTGTCCACATGTGTTTGGGCTAGTTTCACTCGTGCGAGTGTGTGTGTGTGTGTGTGTGTGTGTGTGTGTGTGTGTGTTTGGAAAGGTGGTAGCCATAGAGAAATTTAGATAAAGGCAATTTTCTTCTGCATATTTGTAAAGTCCCTATTTGAAATAACCAGATTTCCCCTGAGTCACTTCTTAAGTGGTTGGCCCATTTTTGAAAGTTAACATAACCATGATCAGAAACTATCTCTTTATAAGAAAGTCCTGCCTTTTTAGATCTGGAGAATAACACTAGGTCATGCTCATGCTAATAAAAATATTTTTATTTTTCTCTGACTGGCTTATTTCACTTAGTACAATGCTCTCAAGGTCCATCCATGAAATTGCAAATATTAAAAGTTGCTTCTATTTTTATAGCAGCTTAGTATTGCATTGTGTAGATATACCCGTTTTTGAATCCACTCATCTGCTGATGGGCACGTAGGCTGTTTCCAAATCTTAGCTATTGTAAATTGTGCTGCTATGAATATATAGGTGCATATGTCCTTTCTGATAGGTATTTCTGGTTTCTTTGGATATATTCTTGGGAGTGGGATTACTGGGTCAAATGGGAATTCCACTTTTAGTTTTTTGAAGAAATTCCATACTGTTCTCCACAGTGGCTGCACCAGTCTGCATTCCCACCAGCAATGCACAGGGGTTCCTTTTTCTCCTCATCCTTGCCAGCACTTGTCTGTTTGTTGATTTGTTGATAATAGCCATTCTGACAGGTGTGAGATGGTACCTCATTGTTGTTTTAATTTGCATCTCTTGAATGATTAGTGACTTTGAGCATGTTTTCATGTGTCTCTTGGCCTTCTGGGTGTCCTCTTTTGAAAGTGTCTATTTTTTGCCCATTTTTGATTGAATTGTTTACCTTCCTTTTGTTAAATTATATGAGTTCCCTGTAAATTTTAGAGATTAAATCCTTATCAGAGATAACACTGGCAAATATGTTTTTCCATGCAATGGGTTTTCTAGTTGTTTTGTTGATGGTTTCTTTTGCTGCACAGAAGCTTTTTATTTTTTGAAGACATGCACAAGACAAGTATCAAGTTATTTTGGTTTCTATCTCACAAAGTGGACTTAATAGCTAAATCCTTCAGCACGCTGACATAGAAACTGGTCTAATAGCTACCACATTGTTTAATTATGTATTTAAAATTCTTCTTGTATATACATATGTCTGTGTTTCAGGGACATAATCTGATCTTGATATCTTCCATATTTATGTGATAGATAGTGATTCATACACTTGTTATAAAAGGATGAACATATTTCTTTCCCATGCTTACTTCTTCCCCCCAAGCAAACCTGGTCTTGATCCAGAGATATCAATGAGCTAATACCCCTCCCAAAGTGGCCAGCTCTGGATTAACACAGCCAGGTCACAAAGGAACCACTTAGCAGTTCTGGAAGCAGGCCTAGCTGACTGCCAGGCAGTGGTTCAGCTGCCCCAGGAATTTGGCTCGACATGTTTTGCAGTAGCGGTGGGAAGCCGCTAAATCATACTCATGTCGGTTTCTGCCAAAGGTGATGCTGAACGGCTTCCACAATTGTTCTCGAGCCGTTCCACAGGCGCCTCCTGGGTGCTTTATCATGGAAACAAGGAATGTCCGAGCAGTAGGATTTAGAGATCAACGTCAGCATCCTAACTTTACAGACACAGAGATTCAGTCTCAAAGAAGGAAAACAATGTTCAAGTATACCAAGCGGTACTTGCCTGCTTTCTTTTTCTATAAAGGGTTGGTTTGGTGCTACTTCTACTAACCCAGAGTCCTCCTAATAAGGTGTGCTTGCCAGCACGTTCAGGCTATCATAATTCCATCCACTCTGGAGATGTTTGCCTTCTGTCTCTTCTGCTGTTACTTTTCCTGCTATCTTCCCCAAGAAACCATGCCATTCTTGCCTTTGAGGATGCTGGAAGCAGTTGTACATGTGTGATCTTGAGTTTATCAGTTTTATAAACAGGAGGGAAAACACTTTTTTCTTCTCTGATGTAGAAGGCAGAAGGCTGCTATGCCCAGAGCGCAGCCCTGAGCTGGGCACCTCTAGATCTGGCAGGTGTTTTCACCTTTCAGTGCCCTTGTGACAGCAAATCCAACTGCTCAAATTTTTCCACATGGCAGGAGGTTTGCAATGCTTTTGCCAGTACAGCAAACCCAAAATGGGCCAGAAAAGTGAATCTCAGCAGCCTGGAGCAACGCCACATGGGACAAGGGGACCAGAGACTTCCCAGAGAGAGATGGTTTTTAGAGAGGTCGAAATGGACATCTTTTCCTGGGTATTGAATTATTGTGCACTATAGAGGATGAAAATGGGAAAGGCAACTAGAATTTACTGAGTGCTTTCTCCCTTCCACACACGGTTCTCGGGGGCTTCACATATGTTCATCCTCTGAGGTTCTGTGAGTGGACATTACTGATGGTTTGTAGGTGAACAAATAGAGACTGAATCAGGAGCCTGAGTCTGAAGTCCTTGTTCAAACACCCTGTGCTTCACTGGCAGGCACATTTCATGGGGGTAAAAAAATGCTGAATAGAAGAAGCAATGACTTTCTAACTGGTAAATAAAACCTATCTAGTCCTCATAATGATTGCAACCTAGGCTTTTCTGAATAATAAAAAACCAGGGATATTTAAAATTAAAAAAAAAAATTCAATCAATCTAGGCAAATAACCAGTGGTTTGATTAACTCACTTTTGGGGGAAAATAGGCTAAAATCCATTCCTTTCACTAAAAGGAATGGAAGTTTACCTTGAATGGTTAATCACTTCCATCAAAACAGACAATTCGGTGGCTCAGTGTGGGTATGGCACCCTCATGGAAAACACAGAAAAGTAATCTGATCCAAACAGCATGGGTTTCCATTGCTTCCATGGTAAACAGAGTGAGGCCACAAGGATGCTACCATACCAGAGCAAACATTGCTAAATCAGTAACAGAGTGAAAAAAACTGCTGAGCTCATGAATAAATGCAAAAATTAAAAAAAAAACACACACACACAAAAAAAAAAAAAAAAAAACAGAGATTAGACACTGGCATGGGCCAGTCTTTCAGGTAATTCTCTGAACAGGCAAGGACCTGGAAGCTTGAACTTGAAGGACCTACAGAATGAGTGAACAGAAGTGAGATTTGGAAGGTCACCCACGTGTGAATGAGATCTCTAGTCATAGTGCACACTGCAATGACACGGAGCAGGATTGCCATTAGTTATGTAAATGTGGGTGCCTACAGTGACAGCCTGATGGATGTGGGTGCAAAAAAGTAAACAAGACCCAATGCAGACATCACCAGCTCAGAAATAAGTGCAGGTCCCTATGCAGGTAGCAAGGAGCATGGGACCTAGACAAATTATCTGGTGAGAAATTGAACTCAAGAAATCCTGGTTTTGCCTGTCAGGTAACTTGTCAGGAAATTAAGTTCCAGGGAGCAGTGGTCAAACACAATATGGTATCATGGCAGTCACCCAGAGAGCGTGTGAACTTAGCCTATAACCTTCTGATCTGGAATAAGAAATAGCACCTCTGGAGATCAAGCGAAGTCCACCAGTTTTAAATGGCTAGCAATCCCGAATGAAGGCTCTCTCAACTTCTTAGCAAAATAGTAATAAAGACATCAGGAAAAATACTTCATCACACAAGGAAGACCAGGCTTCTCAAAGAGAGAATATGGTGAAGACATTTGGGTTTGGTTAGGCTGATGAGAGGTTAGGCTGTGAACCGAGAGAAGGGCAATTTAAACACATTTTATTGTATGACCAAACAGATTTACCCAGACCTTTCCACCTTGATAATAAACATAGACAAATAAACAGCAACATGGCACCTACGCCAAATGAACATCCATACTGGAGAAGCAGAAGCCTGTCTGATAGAACCAACCAATGGCCACAATCCCGGACTCCTTGCTGTGCCCATGCCCTTTCCACTGTGACTTCGCCTTCCTGCCATGAATAAATAAAGTCTCCTCTCTTTTTCCTTGAATCTGGCTGGTCTTATGATTTCTTTGGTCCATGGGATGGAGTGGAAGCCATGTGGTGCCAGTTCCCAGCCTGAGACTCAGGGGTCCTTGCACACTTCAGCTTTCTCCTAGAGACTTGCTCTGTGGCCACATGGACAACCCAAGCTGGCCTCAGGGTGATGAGCAGAGGGGAGCTGCCCGCATGACACTCTGCTACGCCAGCCAGCCCCAGATGAGCTGGCACTGCCTGCAGTCCAGTGAGTGAGCTGAGGCAAGCAAGATGGTCATTCCAAGCCCAGCTCCAATTTCTGACCCACCCAATAAATGTTGTCTTAAGTCATGAAGTTTTGGGACAGCTGATTTCGCAACCAAAGTAATATATCACCCAAAGGACTTCTTAGGAATAGATTCTTGATAAGGATTTATTACTGGAATCAGAACATGGTGTTAGCAGATATTTGGCAAGACATCCAAACTAGAATACATCCACATGTTTGGGAGTGGTGGTGTTTTAATGTCCTTTGCATTAAAACCACTCTTTATTTTTTCCAGCAGATATTTGTGTTTATATGCTATGCGATCCACTTCTTCTCACAAGGAAATTGTGGAATAAGGTGACAAGGTGAGACTAAAAATATTGTAAGAAAACTAAAATTGCAATAGCTGGATTAAAGTATGTATTGGGTGCTAAATAAAGCACAACCGACCTTTAAAAAATAGATTCGGTGTCATGAAAGGCAACATGGAGACATTATACTGGGATGCTGAGGAAAAAAACCAAAAAAATAATAATAGTTAAAATACAAAAAGCTATAATATCTATAACTGCACTGTGAAACTAGGACTGAAAGACAGGTTGACTAAGGACATGCAATAGAGGGTCAGACTGTCCACCCCACTCTCCCACGTGTGAATGTATACTTGAACTTTGGCAGAGCTGCCTTTGCTAGTCAGTAGACAAAGCCTAGATATTTCACGTTTACTCAAGCTAAAAGTAGGAAAAAAAATTTAACAATAGGCAAAATAATATACACAAAAATTCAGAGACTCATTAGGGTTTTAAATGGAATGGTAAATTTCTATTTCATAAACTGGATGATAAGTATCCACAGAACTCTAATTATTTTATCATTTTTTATCTAATTATTTTATCATTTATATTTTATCATTTTCCTATTATTTAAGCAATGTCAGTGAGCTGTCTTTTAAAAAAAAGACATTCTAGAATTTAAAATGTAATGAACAATCAAGTGTATATTTAGATTTTTTTGCAGATGTCTGCTTTTAATTTAAAATTTTAACACTTTTAAAAGATCTGTAAATCCATGTAAAAACTAGAAACATCAACAAATGGGTTAGTTTTTATTCTGGTCTATTAGTCAATACATCAATTTTGTCTAATCAGTTTAACAAACTGAGACTCAATATCTTAATCCTTGAAGTCACGTGTCAGCACGTTATGGTACACTCAACAAGGTACATTTAGTGATATCATGTGCCCAAACTGTAGTCTAGCAGACACAAATTAGGTTAGAGTGGCAGGTATTTAGTTTAAGTGATAAAGTCACCATCTAATGGAAGGGGTTGAGTTATTGAAATAAATACAACTACTACAATTTCTAAAATGTACTGTGCACTTTTTTATATTTTGGTATCATGTCCAGTGTGAATTGTTCAGTTAGTCCACACCTCTTACTGAGTGATGCTTGGGCAAAGCTTAAGCTTTTTTGAGAGGGAAATCAGCATTGATGAAAATTTACAGAGTCATCTGCTTGAGGGGAAAAAAAAGAGTTTCAATTTGATCAGCCATCCAGGTCACAATCCCTTAGACCAAAACCAAAGTACCTTTCGCAGCCTGCAAAGATTAAAATCCAACTGTATGACAAAAGATGACTTGAGGACCAATGAAAGCTTCCATACAAACCAAGGCCACAACAATAAAGTTCAGAGCCTAAATCTAGGGCACTGAGCCCCACCCAACAACTCTACTCTATATATTTTGCTCCCTAAAATTCTCCCTAATTATTCCTCAAAATGTATGTCATCTTACACATTCTAATAACTAACATTTAATAACCCATCTCCCCCAAACTGCTTCCAACTTCTCCACCACTCAACCCCAGCCTTAACTTAAGGACAAGCTCTGCCCTTCTAAGCAGGGCATGGAGAAAAACAAGGGAGAAGAGATGATGGTCTTCGGTCAGCCTGGCTCTGAATGAAGAGCAGAGAGAAGGGAGCATGGCTATACATTTCTAGTTTCTCCTTCCAAACCTAAGTCAACCACTCCCATGCACCCCAAGAGGAATAGTAGTTCAGGGTAGAAGGAGAGGTGTGCTATATTAATGGAAGTTCATCCCCTGGGAATGAACTGCAGCCTTAGAATGATTAGAAAGGGTCTTTTAATTCCTCCTCTTAAAGTTGTCTATTCCAGGAATACTAAATGGATTAGAGTTCTAATTCCACGTGCTGTGGTGTTTCATGCTTTTTCACCTTTGCTCATGCTGTTTCCTCTTCCTTGCACATCTTTCTGTCACCGTCCCCTCCCCCACTCCAACACTCTCATGGGTGAGTTTATCCACTATTCAAGGCTCCTCTTAAATGCCCTTTGCTCTGCAGCCCTCTCACTGCCCTTGCACTCTCCAAGCATCCTCATGGTTCTCTAAGCTCTTCTATTTCCAGGCAATGTCCACATATATCGAAAAGGTCTATTTCTATGTTTGTTCCTCAAAAAAGAAGCATTAATGAGTAAAAGAAGACAGCAGTAAAATAAAAAATAAAAAAAACATATGATCATTTATCAGTTTCTGTCTCACTAATTACACTCATGGAATAATTCTTAATGGCATGAAAATGCTCTGAAGGTGTAATACAGTTAAAAGGTGTAGATGTACTATTTGTAACATCCTTGAGAGAGAAGCCATAACATCAGTGTGTGTTTTACCTCCTGACATCATCTTATTTATTAGCTCATTTAGAAACAACATCCAGAAAATAGCCTTATGAGGACATTTGGATGAAATGTTATACTCTCCCAAACAAATAAGTTTGGGGGGAAAGTGAGGAGTGAAGATTTTAAAATCATCATTTAAATAAAAAAGCAGCTATTCTTTTTGAAATGCCATTGTTGATCTAACTATTTTTACCTTACTATTTATTTTTTGAATAGATGCTGCTCTTTCACCCACATCACTTATACTTGTTAGCTATATATTCTTTATGAAAGAGTAAACCTTCTTTCTTAAAGCATGGATGAATTCTGTTAGTCAATTGAAAAAGCCATACCCAATTAGTATTCTAGAAACAGCTTTAGTCTGTTCTTGCGCAGATGGTGAATTCTCAGCATGTACTTATTTGATATACCCCATGCCACAGCGTCTTATGATTTACAATTACCTGCATACACATGAACTCATTTGAGCCTCACAGCAATTCTAGGAGGTAAGTATGAATGTTTTCTTTTTCCCACTTTGCAGATGAGAAAATTAATGCAAGTGATAGATCTGACCTCCAACCCAAGACTTCTCAACCTAGTTCCCATAATATTTCTATCATGCTACACCTACACCTAGCCCAGTCCTAATAGTATATGCAATAAACTCATTCACAGTATGTATCATCACACAAAATTTTTTAAGTACACACAAAACATTCATGATGTATAATTGTTATTCATTTCATATTAAATAGTAACATTCACACATTCAGCAAATGTGTTCAGATTTATATTCATGTCTGGGAAAGGTTGACTAAAATAAACAAAGATAATATTACACAGGGTTGTAACTTATAGTTTATTTTTTATCTGTTTGAGTATTATCAATAGCATGGAAGCTATAATACTTTTTATCTACTTTTTAAATTTCACTTTTTTAAAAGTACTGAAGTAATTTAGCTTATTTTATTTGAGCTTAATTGCTAATGAATTTGTTTGACAGGTGAAACCATAGGGAATATTTGTCAGTATTCAAATATTTTGATCTATAAAAACAGTAATTTATGATTCAATTTAATGTGTGGATAAATTGGGATAGATCAGCAACATTTTCTGTCTCACCAGTCAGTAAACAGATTACATCAAATTATCAAATTTGATGAGATGCCATTCAGCCTAAGACAGATTGGCAATTTCTAAAATAGCATTTTGGTGATGAATCTCATATTTAGGAAAAATCCTGAGCCTTTTACATGGCATGGCTATACTTATATTTACCATCACTGGAATATGGGTATCATGGCAGAGATAGTACCACAAGTATGTCCAATATGTTATGAAAGAAGCACTATTTTCAGTTTGTTTCACATGACATCAGCCAATGGCAGTAATCATGTTTTCAACTTTTTATGTTCTTTGTAATTTCCATAGGAAAATATGAAAATAAGCACTATGGAAATTCCGATTGGGTACATCAGGGTGAGATCCAAGCATTCACTGTCAAAAACTTCTTAAATTATTCTGATCCATGCCATCAGTTAGAAGCCACTTGTAATAAACAGCATGAAAATGAGATAAATGTTGAATACAGACACCCCAAGCCTGCTTTTGTCTATAACTATAACTTATAAGGAAAGCCAGCGGACTGAAAGGTCCCGGGTTCGATTCTGGTAGGGGCATGTACCTTGGTTGTGGGCACATCCCCAGTGGGGGGTGTGCAAGAGGCAGCTGATCGATGATTCTCTCTCATCGATGTTTCTAACTCTCTGTCCCTCTCTATTCCTCTCTCTAAAAAAATCAATAAAATATATATTTAATAAATAAATAAATAAATAAATAAATAAATAAATAAAAATAAAAAGTGCTAATTGCAATAAGGTTTACTTTGGTTCATGATATCCCGCATGACCTCAATTTATAATTGTAAGAACCAAAAGTATGTGGAAAGGAAGGTGAACCAAATTCAAACAAGCAGAATTAGTGCAAATTAATGTTGCAACAGGTTCTATTTCACATAATTTCCCCCCATTTTCTCTGAGTAATATTTATGGCATGGGCGGGGCTCTGTAGCTAAGGTACATGTAGAATCAGATCACGGTCAGGGCACAAACCCAGGTTGCAGGCTCAATCCCCAGTATGTGGTGTGCAGGAGACAATCAATGACTTTCATCATTGACGTTTCTATCTCTCTGCCCTTCTCCCTTCCCCTCTGAAATCAATAAAAACATTTTAAAAAGCACACTCCTCCAGCATTTGTGTCAGCAGAATTAAACTAAGAGGGATTTCTCTTCTGCTGCCATAGTGTTGAATGAAGTCTATCTTTGGCAGGATGACATTTTGCTTCAACAGGCACTTTCCTTATAGATCCAATCTTGTCATTGTTTTGCTTTGCAGGAAATATTTTCATACATGAGGTGGTTGCTTGCTCTCTTTCAATCCTTTCTCTCCTCCCCCTACTCCCTCCTCTTGCAACGTGCTTGTGAATTTACCCAGGAAAGGGGAAACTCCATTTGGGCAATAAGTATACTCTGAATGACACTTGAGTCTAAATTGCTCAAGCTTTCCTCAGTGACTTCCTGCATGAGGCTCTCACACACTATAGATAATGAGTTTTCCTCTTACGGCTCAAAGGCTGCAGTGTTACTTACTTCAGTGTGAGGAGTGCTGTGTTCTGTGTGTGGCTAACCCCTCTGGGAGGGAGGATGGCAGCAACCCTCAGACAGAAAGGACCCAACCCTCCCCTTGTGGCTCACTGAATTGCAATGCTTTTGTTCCAGCTGAAATTCCAATCAGAAACAATAGCCCCTAGAAGAAAATGTCCCAACCCTTGCTCATTTTGACCTGCTGGTGATATGGCACCATGGAGATGCCAACAGGCCAGTGCCTGAGTAAGAGGACTCAGAAACTGGGAAATGCACAGCAGAGGGAAGAAAAAAATAGAAAGAGAAACAATGAGCATAGCAGATGGCTCACGGAAGAGAAGAGGCAATCAAAATATCATAAAAGACAATTTATTCCCAACAAAGTTCTTTCTATCTACACTCTGGCTTGGTGTATTTCACACAATAGTTACACTTCTGTTCTCTGAAAATATATGCTATAATTTATATGTATAGAGCATTTAATATCTACATATATCTGAATCCTATTCTCGGATTCAAAATATAACATCCCTATAAAGAAGTTAATAAGCAATATTAAAAGTGTTTGTGGCCCTAAATGATCAACTCCTTTAAAATCCAGGTTACTTAAACAAGGTATATTTATGCTATTGGGTGGAGCAGAAGGAAACAACGGGAAAGAGGAGAGCTGAGCTGATGCCTCCACCCCAAAGGGCAGAGGTGGGCCAGAAAAAAAACCCGAAGGAGGGTGTTATCAATAATGCCAAGGAATAGAGCTCCATGGTAGAGGCTGCTCAGTAGGTAAAGCAATAAGCAGAGAGAGGCCTCTCCAGAAACAAGGAGGAAAACCTAAGTGAGTTCAAAATATGTCTTCTCAATAATAAAGGGCTTGTCTATAAAGATCATCTTCTTTTAAAATAACTGGGGAAATAGTGATAGAAAACATATTTATTTGAGTTTTTAAAAGTCATTTTATGCTTAACTGTTTCTTTTAATTTTTAATTAATTTTTATCATCTGAAATGAATGTTTATTATTTTAAGTGATTTAAAAATCATCTCTATATAATCATACTAAGTCATTGTTTTTAGGCCAAAAGATTCTGAGAGCTAAAACCAGCTAGAGCCACATGCAGTTTGGACACTGGGAAACCAAATATCTCCACTCACAGAACTGTCCCCAGTAATATGACTTTACTATTCTATTGTCCTTATCAGTATAACTTTACTATTCTGAGTCCCTTACCCAGGCACATAACTTTATTGTTCATAACAGAAACTTCCTTATTACAGAAATGTCCATCAACTCTTCAGTATAATGCATCATAGGCAGTTTGTGCCCTAAGACTGTTCTGAACCTCTCTCCCTGAATCCTAGCCTTTATTGACCTACCAGTGCTAAACTGCAATATCATGGTCCCTACCCAATTCTAATTAAGCCCACTCTTCCGCCCGCCCCCATGCTCATTGAAAGATATATCTTAGCTCTAATCTTATATAATAAAAGCCTAATATGCTAAATGTCCAGTCCTCTGGTCAGCTGTTCAACTAATCAAAGTGTAATAGTGTAATATGCTAATGATATGGTAAGGCTTTTCAACCACTTGCTATGAAGTGCTCTGACCACCAGAGGGCAGACACTTCAACTGGTAGGTTAGCTTGCTGCTGGGGTCCAGCAGATCAGGACTGAGCAAGATGAGCCAGACTTGCCCTGGAGCCCTCCTATAGTCCCTCTCTGGCCCCAATTGTACACCAGTGGGGTCCCTCAGCCTGGCCTGAGCCCTCTTGCAATCTGGTACTCCTCAGGGCATGTCAGAGAGCCAGTTTCAGCCTGATCCCCCAAGTCAGGCCAAGCGACCCTACTGGTGCATGAATTTATGCACTGGGCCTCTAGTTATTTATAAATTCCAATCCTGTATTTACCCTTCAGGAAATATCTCCCCAAGCCAAAGTATCAATTAAAGAATATGTTACCCCAATAATGCCATTTCAGCAGAATTATTTTGAGCTGAAGGTAATTGAAAAGAAGCAGATATAAGAAAAGTTCCCTGCCCTTTCCCTATTTGCATAAAAGCAGAAAACAAATTTCCAAAATATTCCTCCTCCTTTCTCCACCAGGAACAACAAAAGTTAATCTCTAAAGATAATTTAGACCCTATTAGCATGGAGAAAGCATTAGGGAACTCTGCAGAACTAACTTTAGTAGGGCTTTATCTATTATTAGTTTACCTCCCCATAGTTTGTCGACCTTGGAAGCTAAAACTTTTAGTTAGACCTGAACAGAACAAGGACAATGGGCCAGGTACAAAAACTTACCAGGGCAGGAAGCTCTGGATGACTAGCAAGGAGCAAAACTGGGCCAATAAGAACCTCACCCCCAGGGTAATCTATCTTCCTTTGGCATCTCACTGGTCATGTGGTTTGGACCCCTGATCTTTCCAATCACTGGTCAGGTAGTTTAGGACCCTCCCTCTTACCTTTTCCTCGCTAAAGATAACATCTAGGCTCAGTTGTATCTCAGCTCCAGGCCCAGAAAACTAGCAAAATTAGAAAAGTGACACCTTGGCTGCCTCAGAACCAGCTACATTGACTAATGATCCCTGTCCTGGCACTGAGCAATCAATGGAAGCCAGGACCCTTAAAGACCACACCTGGAAAGCTGATGAATATTCTATTGAGGTTCTTTCCTGAGACCTCCTATGAGATATCCACCTGCAAGAGAGATAAATATGCTCAGGACAAAGGATCCAGCATGAGCTCTCCCTCCGAGGTGCATACCCATGCCATTCCCTCCTTCCTTCTCCTTCACCCACAGGCACATATCCCCCAACCAGGGGAGCAGCAGCAGCTCATCCTGACCTTGTCTATAAGGTCCCCTATTCTCTGACTTCCCAGTGAGCTAAAGCATCCCAGCCTAGGTTCCCCTGTTGCTTCTTCCATGCCCTGCCTTGTTCCACTCTCCTAAGTATATTTGCTGTGGTCAGTAAACTATTGCTTTCTTTACATTTATTTTCATTGGCTTTAAAATATTTTCTGCCTTGATGAGAAGAACCAAAGTCCCAGTTGGTAACCCCAGTTGATAACACTTTGTTCTGTGATTTCTCTAGAAAATTGTATTGTTCTTTGCTGAAAATGCTATATATGCCAGAGTTCTAAGCTACTACTTTGCATTACTTATTTTCCCTGGATCTCACCCAAGTATACAAGAGATATAAATGTTAATAAACTTTCATTGGCTTTTTTCTTGTTAATCTGTCTTCATTATAGGATGCTAAGCCAAGAAGGATAGAGGGAAGGTTATTCCCCCCAAAGAATCAATGAGAGCAAGGGGAGATTTAAGTGCAACCTTAGGGGCTTATTGGTCCCATTGTCTAACAGGGAGGACCTGCTCTGACAGGCAACAATTTCTAAACAGTCCAGTGAACTCTTCCTCTGCCCATCCTTACATTGGTAAACACAGCAGCAACCATTAATTAGGTAAAATTATACCATTGATAAGCCATACAGAAAAATGCTTAATTACAAACACTCCATCTGAAATCTATTCAGTGTTCTTTCTATGATTTTCTAGTGCTGATGAGTTGATGATTGCAGATAATAAAAGCTTATTGTAGATCTAGATAGTTTGGCTCAGTTTGGTCTGCAGACCAAAGGTCCCAGGTTCAATTCCAGTCAAGTCCATGTACCTTGGTTATAGGCTCTTCCCCAACCCGGGTCCTAGTTAGGGCTTGTGCAGGAGCAACCAATCGATGTATTTATTTCACATCGATGTTTCTCTGTGTCTTTCTGTCTCACTTTCACTCTCCCTAAAAATCAATGGAAAAATATTCTCGGGTAAGGATTTAAAAAAAAAACAAAACTTATTTTTTAGGTGCATTATCAATTTTTTTTTATAAAAAGTTAATCATCTTGTTCCTTCATATTCTAGAGTGCTTTGTATGTCTGTGGGAAAAGGAGAAGAGGTAAAATACCTACTCTATTTGTTGGTTAAAATTTTTGCAATAAAAAAAGAACAAAATGATTGTAGTCACTTAGATTTCACATTTTCTTTTAAATGTTAGTACTAATTTCTTGCTATCTTTTTGCTTTGGTATTAAGAAAAGAGCTTATAAAATATCAATTGGCTTCCCTTATAAAGAAAATTAGTTCAAATGAAGAGCAATATTATTTTCATTTATAAAACCCAAAGGAGAAAAAAAAAATAGAAAAACATATGGTCCAGTGGTTTTAATATTCAATGGTTGGGGTGATATCATTGTCCAACTAAACCCCTGGACTGACCCAGTTTTTAAGAAGCCAAAATCCATCGGTTGAGGAACCATGATAAGGAATGTGGATATGTTGCTTGGTATATTTGGTATATTTGGTAGACAACCTGTTCACACATAGGTTTCTCTATAGTTTCCTCCAGAAAACTCACATCATAATTCTACTTAGCACTTAGTCTATTCCTCCTCTCAAACGTGCCTGCTCTGTCTTAGGGAAATTTAAATAAAGTGTTTTAGTGAGGGAAAAAAAATGGAAGAACGTGCAATAAAAGCCTAACCTATTACTGGAGGAAAAGAAATGGGTGAAGGATCTCTGAGATACATTAAGGGCCATTAGTTTCACTTAGCGCAGAAGTACATTTCAGTCGTCCCTTTTGACGTGACTGTAAGTACCAGAATTTATTAAGACAGGATCAAGTGAAAACTGGGACTGGATAAATAAAATTGATATGGTAATTACTCTTACATGGCTTTTCACGCTGATAAAAATCGTAAACACAGGTAGCATGATGAATTACAAGCATTCTATCACAGGAAAGCTGGCTAGATTAGTTCCATGGGATTATTTAAAATGCATTGCTCTAATAAAGTGGGAAGAAATATGTGAATAAAAATTGTCCCCAGAAGCCATTATAAATAATGCATGCAAGATGTTTTAAAAATCGGTACAGCTTTCCATTTAAATTGGGTATAATTTTTTCCCCACTGCACCTCCTTTCTCTCAAATTAGCCTGTGTGCTGTGACCACACCAGGTATCCTGAGATCTGAAAGTCAGTAACACAGTCCTGTTTTTATTAATGAAGGGCAGGTATTCCTTTAGGTTGCAAAACTTTATCACCAATGGGATGGGAAGTCCTATACTATGCAGGTGGGAAGTCTTATTCAACATTTTCCTTATTGAAATGGAAAGCCGCCTGTTCCCAGCCCATCTCTATGGCTCCCTCCCCCAATCCAAGTCTGGCTTGTTTATTAGCTAGACTGAAGCCTTAGTTATGATGGTCTCAGATTTAGAAGAACTCAGTGTACATTCTAATGCTTCTAATCCAGCCAGGCGTCATTAAGTCAATCACATAAAAGTGTCAAGGTCTCACTTCCTTCACACAAGGAGAGGGATCATATCTTTCAACTCTGCTGATCTAGAATTCATACTGGAAATAAGATTCCAGATACCCTTACCAACACAGTGAAGGTTATTTATTGCAGGAAGAACTGTAATTGATTGCCCTTTCCCCCTGTTGCACTAACAAAGCCAAAGTGTATGAGGTCAGCTCTGTTGGGAGGAAAAACTTTTTCCTCTTTCGCCTTGAGTCCAGGAGTTAGGGGGACTGCACATCAATGGCAACAGGCAGATAAACAAGAGGAAGAAGGAGGCTAATGTGCACATGGTGAGGGGAGTTGCTCTACAAGGAATACGTGTGAAGTCGCCCTTGATAAAGGTGTATGTGTACTTATCAATGTAACAAAAGAGGGTTTGGGGCCTCCAAAAGGAGAGTATGGAAGATTCAGCTGTGGATGGTGGGAATGGCACCATTTGTGTGACTAGGGGGATCAGATCAAACCTGGGTTCAGCAACCTAGGTACATAGGTTCGGGCTAGGAAAGAATTCAAAGTTCAGACCCAAACTGTAAGAGAACATTTACTGGGTAAATTACAGAGGTAGAGAAAGTAATTCCTAGAAGAAATGGGCTTAGCAACCAAGTTCTAGGGGGAAAGGAAGAGCCCTTGGAGCTTGGGAGTGAGGAAGCGAATGGTGAAGTGCCTGGGAGGGGAAAGAAGAGGGAGAGGGAAAGGCACAGGCATGCTTCGGAGGGAGAGCATACTCTCCATCCTAAGGGTTTTAAGGACAGAGATCTTAGGGGTGATTCCAGGGAAAGATCTTAATAAAATATTCAGCAGTTTTTCCTGTGTGTTTTTTCAGGGTCAAGGTCTCCTCTGATGAATTGGCTGGCATCACCACAGGGGCCCCATGAAGCTGGTCCTGAGGTCAATGATGGCTGGTTTTGTTGCTTATCTGGGCCTGGAGCTGAAATGCAACTGAGGCCTAGATGTGATCTCTAGGGAGGAAAAAGGTCAAGAGGTCCAAACATTAAGACCATCATGTGCTATGGGAGGAAAGGGCAGCTCGGGCTTTCTACCGTGGTGACCTTCTGTACCCGGCTCACTCTCCTGCTCTGCACATGTCTGACTAACTGCCTACAGCAATTCTACTGGGTTTTGTGTGTGTGTGTGTGTGTGTGTGTGTGTGTGTGTGTGTGTGGCTTTTTGTTTGCTGTTTATTTGTTTTTAGATACTAATGAGAATGAGCAGTCTGTTTTCAAGGCAGCTGAATATTCAAGAAATGTCCTTGGGTGGGAGTTTATAGCAGTTGTATTTTCTAAAATCTCAACTTAGGCAGATTAGATGTTTTTCTGATCTTCTGTAGCCCAACTTTTTCCACTTTAAAATAATCTTAACACCAACTCTGAGGGCCTGAATCTGTCTGCACAGCTTTCTTTCTACAGATTCCAATAACTCAATCTTGCATTTATTTTTATTTTCCAGAAGGGCAGTGACCATAAAAATGGCCTACTGCTGGAAGGACTATCTTTTAAAGCTTTTTGCTTGGACTTTTATTTGCATTTAAAAGAGAGACCAACTAGGCTGTGTATGTGATTTGAAAATAATTACACAGCTTGCGGCCACATTAAGTTTGGAGAATTTGTTTTGAGACACTTTTAGGAAAAGAAAAAGAGCCGAAGTTTCTTTTATTAAAAATTATGTATTTCTTATGTAACTATTTGTCTAGGAAGAAATTAGATTTTACCTTTTTAATAACATGTAAATTATGCCATGTTCATTTGTCTTGGTAATATTTTAGGTTTCATCCCTGTGTTTGCAAGTTTGCTGATTTTGCCAGTTTGGGTTTATCCTGAGTCACCATAAAACTTAAAGAACATCAGAGATATTTTTTCCACTCTGTCTTCCATTTCTCTAGGCCACAGATGATGTGTTTACAACCTTTAATATATAGCTCATTTATTTTTATACTGATCAAGGTCACTACTATCTTTTTAATCAAATGGTTGATATATAAAGCTACTTCTAATCTTGTGGAATGATGCAGGAACCAGAGAAACTGACAGATAAAATTTAGGTCTCACTTCAGGACAAAACACAAGAAGAGAACTCAAGTGATGACAAGAATTTCAATGAACATAAATTGATTTTCTTTAAGGTATTTTATAAATTCACTATACATGAATGAGCTTATTATATGGGGTGGGGAGGGTCCATAAATGTTTCAATTAATAAACATCCATTAAATAAATATGAATATATGATCCCTAATGACAGCACTAACACACAATTAGAAACCTAAGACACGTTCAACACTTGTTAATTCTGAGAATGTAAAATATGATCCATGATATCAAGAAGCCTAAAGTCAAGTTTAAATACAAGACAGATACAGGACAGGAAATACAATGAACTGAGACAGCCCAAAGTGTGTATTAGTTCCTTGCACAAATTAGTATTCAATGAATATTATCTTGATAATCAAGATGATGATGGTAATGATCCTAAGTGTCCAATGAGTTAATAAGACATTCTTACAGACATTACAAAATGTCACATAGGCAGCAGCACTATGACAAGGCTTCATAGCAAAAAAGACAGAAATTAGATCATTGGAAAATGGGGAGAAGAAATTGTGTGTAGGTGGCTGGCATTTAAGCAAAGTCATATAAGAAAATACATTGTATTAGATGGGCATGAGAAAGTCCATTGACTGGGAAAACAAAAAAGGTAGAAAGATAAATAAGGTCAAGGTTGTGGGATATTTTAAGGCTCTGGCCTCAGTTTGATATTTATTCTGATTACAGTCGGCAATCATCAGAAGTTTGTGAATAGGAAGGATGACAATGACAAGAGTCATGTTTGGAAGAGCCTTTCAATGATACCCTGTAAGACTGAAAAGAGACTAGAAGCAGTATGCCAGTTAGAAGATTATGTACATACTAGAGGCCTGGTGCACAAAATTCATGCATGGTAGGGTCCCTAGGCCTGGCCTCCCTGCCTCCCCCTTCCCTAACTCCCTCATCCTCCCCCTTCCCTAGCTCCTTCAGCACCTTGCTGCCACCGCTGGTTGCCCAACATATTCCAAGCTGCCCCCTAGTGGTCAGTGCATGTCATAGCGAGCAATCAAACTACTGAGCAGACAATATGCATATTAGCCTTTTATATATATATATATATATATATATATATATATATATATATATATATATATGAATTTAGTAATATAATGCTGTTTGAACAAATATTACATATCTTTGAAAGTCACTCTAGAGGAAGAAAAATGTTAATTTCCCCCAATGAGTCTGTTATCTCTCTAAGGGGAGAGATTTGCATACAAAAAATGGACATAGAATGGTAAATCAGATAAAAAATATAGTAATATATTTAATTAAACTGTGTGCATTATAAATAAAACAGACCAGAGAAAGAGAACATTGGAGTCACAGAAAAGGCTTCATGAACAAAGGGAGATTTGAAATTGTTCTGGAGTGATGAGTTTTCTAAGTGGCCAAAAAATGAATGGGGGAGAGAAACATTTTGATGAAGGTATATTACAAGCAAAAGTATAAAAAATATCAATAAGTATAGCATGCAGTTGGAGCAATAAACATAAAGAATGAGGATCTGGCCGAAACCGGTTTGGCTCAGTGGATAGAGCGTTGGCCTGCAGACTGAAGGACCCCGGGTTCGATTCCAGTAAAGGGCATGTGCCTTGGTTGCAGGCACATCCCCAGTGGGGGGTGTGCAGGAGGCAGCTGATCGATGTTTCTCTCTCATCGATGTTTCTAGCTCTCTATCCCTCTCTCTTCCACTCTGTAAAAAATCAATAAAATATATTTTAAAAAAAAAAGAATAAGGAGCTGATAAACCTATGCAGGGGTTAAAGAAGGGTGGATACACAAATTAATTCTAATGAGGTGCCCAAGTGGAATTACTAGTATAGATCATTATGTGTCCACTGTCTAATTATTGAATGCCAAGTGCTGTTCTAATATTTTCAGATGTGGGTGTGTTTAGTGCTCTCAACAACCCAGTGAAGTTGTAGTTTTCTCCAACCTGCAGATGCAGAAACCAAGACTTGCAAAGCCGAAATTAGAACCCAGGAATTTAGCAAACATACCTTAGCCTCTGCCATGTGCCAGAGTGCCAGTTATTACAGCTAGTCTTTGAATTTAAGACTCGTAAGACCCCATAATTCTCACCCCCATGTTAGATCTATCTATTCAGCAAATTGAGTCTCACCATGGAGTTTGTATTCACTGAGTGGCAGGAGGACACCACTGTCAAAATGTCAAGTTCATGCGAGTATCACATCTCCAGGTTGCCTAACGCAGATTTTCCAGTTTTTTGTTAACAGAGTCGTCCCTTTTATTGCACCCTTTAAAAAGAAAAAAAGTCTTTCTTAGCCATAGAAGCAGTTTCTAAAACTGGAGTTATAAATGGGGCCATAAGCCAGTGCTTTGCAATTCAGATGATATCATTAGAAGGCAGCAGCAACATTGTGTCTCAGACTCCTCATGTGAAGGGTGGCTCAGACTCCACGGGGTACAAACCCGAGCTGAGACTCCTCAGCAAGAGCACTCGGGTGAGGCTGTATCGCAGAGGTTTCGGGGAGAAAACAATCCCACAAAACACCATCGCAGAGCTATCTGGAGAAAACCATAATGGGCTTAAATGAGATTTAAATTAACTGGATACAAGTTCGCAGCGGCAATTAGAAAGGCCTTTTAGCTAACAAGAAAATAAGGCCAGAGAATAGCTATGTCTAAAACTTCCTACCAAAAAGTGGCAGCCCTATATAGATAGATAGGTAGATAAGTAGGTAGACAGGTAGATAGATGATAGATACATAAATAGATAGAGATACTGATATCAAAGCAGCAGAATTTGCCCTCAAAATATGCCTCCTTGTTATATTGATTATTTTGAGCTGAAGGCACTTGGAAAACAGCAAATGCAGGGAGAGGCTTTCTCAGAACTTCCCTGATCTGCCTGAAGATTGGTCCTTCAACAGGTACTCAGTTATCATAAGTCTCCTCCCTGCTACTGTCATCAACCAGGGAGTATTGATTCTTGTCTCAGGAAAGGGGACTGGAAGCCCACACCACACCCAGGCAAGCTCTGTCACAAATTGCCAGACCTCCCACCTATTCTCAGGCTCCATTCATCTTTCCTAAAAGTCATTTCTTCTTCCCAAAGAGACTGACATCCTTCTCCCTTTCCTCATTATGATGCTACTTCAGTCCACATTCTAAGCACCTTGGTGAGTTGCTCATTTTTCCCATTATGTATGAAGCATATGTGTTAATCAACTTCTGTTTGTTTTTCCTTGTTTATCTGTCTTTTATTACTGGGGATTCAGCGAAGGACTCAGAAAAATAGAGAAAAAAATACTTTTCCTCCCCTATAATATCTTTATCTACATATCTACATCTATACCTACATCTATACACACACTTTTGCTGCTGATTTGGCTACAAAAATGATGCCTTACAGGAAGATTACTTTAAAAAGCATATAACACCTCATTTCAGTCAAGCCAAATACAAATACAGGATATTAGACAAAAGCTTACTACGGACTAATACACAGTCAGATTATTATTTGCTTATTTAATTGAACCTTCAGGGAATGCTTGCTTTCAAAGTTCAGCGTCAAGCAACTTAATGCAATGGAAAGAATATGGTAACTGGAGTTTAAATGGGATTCCAACAACACTTACCACTGATGAGTAACCGTAACTGTAGCAAGTTACTTATTAACTTAGCCCACATTTTATAATCTACAAAATGGGGTACAACTACTAGGTTTCATGATTTTTATAATGATTGAAATAAAACGAAGTGACTAGTTCAGGGCATGCAATGAATATCATGTCTACTGACCTTGCCTGTGGTTATTTTTACATTGCCTGAAGTTTTTTTTTATTTAGGATCCCTACAAATCAGACCCTGAGATAAGGATTTAGGAATCAATGGAAATTTCGGAGGAGATGCCTGAAATAATAAAGAAAGGGAGAAGGAAAACAGGGAATGCGGCCAATAAAAACTCTGTTATCAAACCATCATGCTTTGGATAAACGGAGCTCCATCCCACTATGGCAATCTAGTAGAAAAAGTAGAACACACTTTACAATTATCCCAAAGGAGAGGCAAGAAAGGTGGGATGTTTTTCCTTCTATTCCCTGTCTGTCAAAGGATGCTTAGTTGGGCATTAACTGTCTGGCATTTGTGGCATGGAAAGAAAGAAAAGAAAAGAAAGGAAGGAAGGAAGGAAAGAGGAAGGAAGGAAAGAAGGAAGGAAGGAAGGAAGGAAGGAAGGAAGGAAGGAAGGAAGGAAAGAAGGAAGGAAGGAAGGAAGGGAGAAAGGAAGGAAGGAAGGAAGAAGTTTTCAGGCACAGATATTCATGGATAGTCACAGAGCTAAACTCCTTCACAACTGAGAAAAGTGAGAATCAAGAGGATGTGCAGGGCAGCACAGCATCTGCTAGGGGGATATAGAAAAAGTCTTTCAAATGCCCCCCTTTCCAAGAATTTGTCAAGATTTGACTCCTCTAAATTATGTATAGCAACAATGAGGGTTTAGTGATTTATCCCAGGCTCCCAGGGCATAGTAGGCATTTAAAACGCATTTTCATTTATTTTATAATCTATAGCATTTATTCTTCACTTACAAAGAACCAGGCACTGTGATAAGTGATTGTAGACACATTACTGATATATTATTTCATTGGATCATTACTGTCCTATTATCCTCATTTACTAGAGAAGAAAAAAGGACATATAGGGTAGAAAATATGCTCAAAGCCATACAATGAATCTGACTCCAAACCCCCTGTGTATTTTTTTAAATTAATTTCTTTATTGAGTAAGGTATCACATATTTGTCCTCAACCCCCCATTCTAATCCCCCACCACTTCACTCATGCCCCCACCCCCCTATTGTCCTTGAACACTGGTTAGGCTCATAGGTGTGCACATAAGTCCTTTGGTTGATCTCTCCCTTTTATCCCCACCCTCCCTTTGAGGTCCAACAGTCTGACTTCGTACACTCCAGGGGATCACAGCATTGCTCCTCCAAGGATTATACCCCTCCCTTCCCCCTCCAATACCAGATTGTCAGGAGGTGAACACAAGTGTAATAGAAGTCAACATAGCAAAAGGGAGAGGTGCTTGATCATAGAGGCCTGTCAGTATAACCTGGGAAAGGGCTCATTGGTTAGGGGGTGGATCTACCAGAAGTCCATGAAAGCTTGGGAAGTTGATTGATTGTTTTGAAAAGCTCCCGGTTCTGTCCAAGCCCCAGATAATAAAAATCCATTTTAATAAAAACATTCTCTCTTTCTCAGGAACATATGACGATGTCAGTCTAACAGCCAACTGGGGCCTGCAGCAGGTCACACCAGCTCCGAAGGACTAAGGTGTGATATGAAGCAAAAACTCTGGACACTGGCCTTTGTTTTGGCCTAGCCGAAGACAAGATTGAACTTCTTCCATGTAGGGACAGACTGAGATGGGACCCAGGAGGGGCACTCTTTTTATTTTGCA
This sequence comes from Pipistrellus hanaki, assembly GCF_964339955.1. Lineage (NCBI taxonomy): Eukaryota > Metazoa > Chordata > Mammalia > Chiroptera > Vespertilionidae > Pipistrellus > Pipistrellus hanaki. Next base: position 72,126,605 of record NC_140511.1, read on the forward strand.
TCAAGCACCCAAATATATCTTGCCACACCCCAATCTCCCATGCATGGGTCCTTGGGATGCTTTCCTCACAATCCTGGGAAAGAACGTGATTTCCATCAGCAACAATATTGCTTTTCTCCCAACTCTCACCTCCTTGCAGACCTCGTTCACTCTCACACCTTGACAGATGATACCAAAATCATAATCTGTAGTCCTCCTCCCTCTCTGGATGTCATATGATGCTCTTAAATGAAATCTCCCCAACGTGAAGCCCTTCTCTTCCTCCACAGGTTTATTTGTGGACATATTGTGTCAAGAGAATCAGGCTCAAATCCTCTGAGCCATTCTGTTGCTGCTCACTCTCCAGCGCACCATAATGACAAGTGTCTTAATTTATACTACAAGTCCTCTAATTGATTCCCTGCTATGTACCAACAACACAAAAGACTTGGTCTTAAGAAGAATCCTCTTATAAAGATTTGTATAAGTCTGGATGCTAATCTGGGCATAAATACCTTGCAGGAGACAAGAGTTAAGAACCACGCATGAGGTACAAATATTCTTCAGTAGCACCGCAATTTTAGGTAAAATGTTTTGGTGGACTTGCTATTTGATGCTTGTCTTTCCTACATGATTCTGAGATGTGCCTTTTGTTGTTGTTGTTGTTATTGTTTGTTTGTTTGTTTTCTGCTCTGTCCAGCACAAGGCCTGCCATGCAACAGAAACTCAATAAATATTCATTGAATCAATGAAATAAACTGCCCCCAAAATGTTGGTCTTATATTGAATATAGTAAAAGTTACCTGCAGTGTAATGTTTGAAAAAAAAGACTACCCACTGAACATTTTTTTATGATTCTAGATGTAGCATCTGTGATACACGATATATGGGAAATTCACAGTTCCTTACCTTCTCCCTTCTTCTTCTCTTTGGATTCATCGTTGGGTGACGCCTGAGATGCTTTTCTTTTTAAATAAAAATAGGTGTGTTGTGTTCTTTTTCAATGTGTTTTCTAAATTAAAAAGAGAGAAAAATGAGCTGATGTGTCAGATTTCATCCAGTGTGTTTTGTTCTACGATATTTCTGGTCTGCAGCCTTTTGTCTTATTTCATTTTTGCTACCATGCAGCTGTTGTCACAAAAATAATGTTTTGACAGCATTGTTTGTCTGCTGTTTACTCTCTCTAATCTAGACAGACATTTTTTTAAAAATATATTTTATTGATTTTTCACAGAGAGGAAGAGAGAGGGATAGTTAGAAACATCGATGAGAGAGAATCATCGACCAGCTGCCTCTTGCACACTCCCCACTGGGGATGTGCCCACAACCAAGGTACATGCCCTTGACCGGAATCGAACCCAGGACCTTTCAGTTCGCAGGCCGACGCTCTATCCACTGAGCCAAACCGGTGCCGGCTAGACAGACATTTGAATCTGTGTTCACTCAGTTTAGAAACGAGGTGTGTGTGTGCCTGTGTGTGTGTGTATACACATATATATTTAAACTAGAGGCCCGGTTCATGGAATTGTGCACTGGTGGGGTCCCTTGGCCTGACCTGCGGGGATCAGGTCAAAACCTGCTCTCTGACATCCCTGATTATGAAAGGGCTTCTAGTATGCATATAAGATCTTTGGTTAACCTCTTTCTGCCCTCCCAACACCCTTTTCCCCTCTGAGATTCATCAGCCTGTTCCATGTTTCCATGCCTGTGGTTTCCACTCCTGCTTTGAGCATCTGCCCCCTAGTGGTCAAGGTGCATCATAGCTACAGCCAGACAGCCAATGTGCCAGTAGGCCAGGTGCTTAGGCTTTTATAATATATAGATAGGTATACTTATGTATGTGTGTATATACTAGTATATCCAAAAGTAGGTTTACAGTTGTATGTGAAACAGAGTTTTGTGTTGTTGTGTTTTTTTGCATGTTATTGTTTTTGTTAATCCTCACCTGAGGACATTTTCCCATTAATTTTCAGAGAGAATGAAAGGGAGGGGGGATGACAGAGAGAGAGACACATTGATTGGTTGCTTCCGCATGCACCCCTTGATCAGGGCTGGGGATCTAGAGTGCAACCCATGTTTGTGCCCTTGACCAATATAGAACTCAGGATCCTTTAGTCCAGAACCAGCAACACCCTTTCCACTGAGAGAGACAGAGACAGACAGACAGAATGAGAGCACACTTGCCATGAATGGGACTCTTTTAATTTACAAGCTTACGAGTCAGACATTTTTACAAGTTCCCTCTCCATTTTTCTGGAGAAAAGATTCTGATCTCATCTATTTTACATGGGCAGTAGGAAAACTCATTCCTGAGCCCTGAGGAATACTGCACGCTTGAGTTCAGCATAAGGAAAAGAAATTTACACTAAAACAAGAGATCAGCACTTCAGGCAGGTGAGTGATTTTCTGCTGTGTAAGTTCAAGTTTAGGTCAGTGGTTCTCAAATTTGCATTTGTGTCAGCATCCTCAACTGGAAAGCCTGGTAACTCAGATCTCTGGGCTCATACCCAGGTCTGATTTGGACCCGAGAATCCGCATCTGTGATACATTCTCAGGAGATGCTGATGTTGGTGCTCCATTTCTACATTATAAAAACAACTGCATTACATATCTCATAAGCAAACAGGGAGAACAAATACTGTACATAAGGGGTTTATGTTCTCAAAGGAGATGCCTTTGAAAAATGGCAGGGATGGCTATTTCTGATGCACAGCTCCATGGCATGGACAGAGTTCTAGCTACTCTCCATCGAGGACTGGGGAAAATGTGTATCTCCTACACAGTCCAGCAGAATGGCTTTTAGTGACCAGACATTGCTCTGGAAGGTTTTTCTTCCATTGACTAGCCCTATAAACCAGGTTAAATTTAGTTTCCTTTCTGTACCTCCATTTTTTTCAAGTATAAAATGGAGAGAAATATCTACCACGCTGAACGATTACAAATATTCAAGAAAATAATATGACAAAGACCTTAGCATACTACTAGTCAGTGAAAATAAATCTAAGTTCCCTTCTCTGAGTGAAGATTCATATAGGATGATTCTTAGGATGTGAACATCAGCTTTTTCTTCTGCATACATTAGTAGAGCAATATTCCAAGAATGGAGCTCCAAACTGGTCATCTATTTGGGCCATCAAGGAAGGAGAGAGGCTGGGAGACTACTTATGAGAACTGCCTCGATGAATCATGTAAATAAGACAAGACATATTCTTAGGGCAGGGGTAGGGAAGAAAGGGCAACTCTACTATTAAGTTTAGATGTCAACATCATCTCAGAATTAAGGAAGGCATTTAAACTAAGTAATGCATCTGAAGAATAGTAGAGAAGCTGCCTCTGGGGCTAGTAATAAAGGCAGGTCAAATTTTTATAGCAATATTCCCAGCTGATTTCTCCATTATCCTATAGAAATATATAGCTTTGGATGATTAAGCAAGGTACTAAATAGCATTTTTTCTGTCTTCTAAGGAAATATATTAGGCCATATGGGTTCTGGTTGCCTGACCACCTCTGAAAAGAGATTTCTCTGTTCTGTTTTGGAGTCTCCTCATAAATCTTTTTTAAAATATATCTTTATTGATTTCAGAGAGAAGGGAGAAGGAGAGAGAGATAGAATCATCAATAATGAGAGAGCATCATTGATCGACTGCCTTTTGCACGCCCCCTACTGGGGATTGAGCCCGCAACCCACAAGTGCACTTGACCAGAATCAAACTTGGGATCCTTCAGTCCACAGGCTGATGCTCTATCCACGTAGCCAAACCAGCTAGGGCTATACCAGAATCTTTTATACAAAAAACAAAAACTCTTGAGAAAATATATCATTTATCGAACTTAAACTAGACTCAAGAAGAAAATCCTAATAAATTTTCTTTTCATTATTCACTTCAAGGTTATAATAAAGTAGAATCTGGACTGATCACATTTTTTATTTCTTTAAATTATTATATAAAATCTATATTTAAATGTTTATAAGCTCCTAGGTAACTTAACTTTCAGGATGCTTTATTTCTGAGTTGACATGTCACATTGTAATGAAGCTAGGATCTTATATTAATGTCACAGAAAATCTACCTTTGGCTGAGGAGAGAAGCTCCTCAATTAAATTAGAAAAGAATTTAAAATTTCTAACTAGATCAAACTAATAGAGGTGGTAGAAGATAATGAGCTATCCATTTTAATAAGGATTCAAGGCTCATGTTATGTGGGAAATATGTCTGGTAATTCTACACACTGGAGTTGAAACCGCAGTTTCCAATTTACTAACAGTGTAACTAGAATGTACACTTGACTTTCTGAGTCAACTGACAAATCATTTTAGTGATTTACAGAAAACATCTAATAAAATGATTTGCTCATAATACTTGATCTTTACCCCCACCCCAACCCCGCTTTTTCCTAATGTTCTCAAAACGATGGGAGGACGAAGCTAATCTGTAAGATGAAATGATGGTAAAACAAATACCCAGGGTTTACCACATACTACTGTATATTATAATCAATATTGTTGATGTTAATATAATATCTAATAAAACAGTCTAGATAAGATGCTAAAGCATTATGAATATATTCATAATGCCTTAGCATCCTATCTATATTAACATGTGTGTAAGATTTTTAAAATTTAATAAATTATAATTAACAATAATTGCATCAAAACAAGCCAGGATGATTATATTCATCCTTGATTTTGTATTTGTTACCATCTAATAATGTGTAAATCATATAAACAGTGAACATAGTTCTCACTGTAACACATTGTTAGATATAAAGAGCCCACAGATAACACATCTCTCCCTACCCAGACCCTTTCCTGACAGACTGTATATCCCTTTCAGAAAGTACACTGAGCACTTTCTGATAAAACCAAGTGTTCTCAGATACAAGCATGACAAGCATGAGGTTAAGTCTACACTTTTTTGATCTCAGATGCTCTTCTTACGTGGCCTTGACATTCCTCCCATGAAATATTTGGAGTATATATCCCCTCCCTTACATTCAGGCAAATATTTGTTATTCCTCTATTAGAACATGGCAGGTGTCATTATGTGACTTCCAAATCTTGATCAAAATACCAAGCATTAGTTCCTTTGAGACATCTGCTCTTGCCATCTAGCTGCCATGTAGTAAAAAGAAATCTAAATAAGCTCATTCAAGGGGACCACTGATGATATGGTATATCAAAGTTCCAGGAAACCGCTCAACTGAGGTCCTAGTCGATAGTCATCTCCACCTGCCAGATATGTGAAGACACTTCCAGATAATCCCAGCCATCAGCTGTTGAGTTCACACTTTCAAGTCTTCCTGGCTGAGACCCTGGACAAGCCATCCCTACTGTGCCTTGTTCAAATTCTTTATATAGAAAATCTACAAGCATCACAATGCTGTGCATTGTGCTATGAAGTGTTGGGGCTATTTGCTGTGCAGTAGCAGCTCAACAACACCTGAAGAAACATATGAAAAAGAAACGCATTTGGAATTCCAATGCACATATCATTGAAAATGGTTTTTGAAAAAGCTATGATATTCTACAAATTTAAATAAAGGCTCTAGTTGTCCAAAATTGACAAAAGTTGTATGTATAAGCTTTTAGACTAAATAAAATATAAAAGTTATGTTTAATACAGACAGTGGTATGCAATTTTTCCCTTAACTGCTCAGTACCATTTTTTAATTAACTATTTTTGGTAAGAACACATAATACGAATTCTATCCTGTTCACAAAATTTTAAGTAAACATATTACTTGGAACGGACTAAAAGGAGGCAGCATCTGTAAAACTATTTGCGTATCCACATTTCATACAAAACTATAGTGTAGAGAATATTCTCCATTTCTTTCCATTTAGCAGAATTTGATCTTATATACCTGGTATATCAGCACCTATAGAGAAAACATTTTCTCAACTAGAAAACATGATGTCAAATCCATTAAAGGTATCAATATCAAATGTACTAATGAAAAAAAAGCAATTGTGAAAATTATTTCAGTCAATATAATTTAAAAATACATAAGAAAATTATTCTATAAAAATATAATATATATTAAGAATAGACAATATTAAAAATATGATTAATGTGCATAAGCACATACTAAAGTAATTATTATGTCTGTTATTTTAATGTTCAGATTATTAATAAGAAAACCTGTTTTTAATTTTGCTTCAATTATATGAATATGTTACTTTAATTTTTACAAAGAATGTTTTATAAAATAATTGTAAATAGGATTTTTTATGTCTACTAATGCAATAAACCAATTTTTAGTCAATAAGCATTCAAATATATATAAAATAAAGAGGACATCAATCTTAATACAAATTATAAACACAATGTTCAAATACATTTGTGTGCATGCAATTATCTTTAGAAACCTCATAATTTGTACAAGTTATATGACTACCCTAATGAAAAGGGACAATATCTAATAATTACTAAAAACTAAGCCATCTGCTCTCACCGCAGGTCAATAAAGTAGGTAGGATTCTCTTATCATAAGATGATAAGCTTTGGGAATTCAAATCTACTTTTGACTCAGTAAACACAATTGAGAAAATAAATGTCGCCATGGCAGTTCCCCAGTCCTACAGATTGTGGTGTGATCAGATGCTGACAGAGGAATTGGCTTTGTAAGGATCAACGCTACACAGGGCAGGGAACGTGCTCAAGTGCACAGGGGCAGGGATCTGCGATGGCCATGTTGGTGGGTGGTGCCTGCTCTCTCACCACTCTCCTGCTCTCACCCTAATGACTCACCCATCTGCTTCTCACCCATGGGCTTCCACACAGCAAGGCGAGTGTTCTAGAAACTCAATTATGCTGGCAGGCATCAGATAGCAGGAACTGGGTGTTCTTTGAAGCAGGCCAAAGGTTTTCAGCCGTGGTCAACCCCACAACATTTAGAAAGAGGTTTCATTTTCCTTCTCTATACAATAGCAAATTAGGGGCCATGTAATTTAAATGATATTCATTATAAACTTCCTCCTTTGAAACTTCACAAAGTCAGACCGCCTGTGGAGTCCAGGCACTGTAATGAGCTGGCTTCTGCCAAAGTTAGGGCAATGATGATTTCAAGGTCATGAACTGGCAGAACGCTGAAGGAGAAATGCCTGGCAAATATCAGAGATACAGAAAATGGAAGTGTATTCCAAGGATTTGTTGAAATCGTGCCACTGTTCGAAGACGCTGAAGCAGGTTTGAGGGCATAAAATTAGCAAGGTTGTGAACAAATGCTGCTTTGTAAATGATGCCCGTGGCTAAGGAACCAGAATATTTTGCAGCTAATCTGAAATAGGAATAGACAGCAAGAAATTGGGAAAGGGAAAGAGAAAAGAGGAATTATTTATCTTTCCTTGCTACTTCCTCAATCAGAATCACTAAAGAAATACCCTCATTTCACTGAGTATAACCTGATGGCCTCTTATCTTGAATCCAGTGCCCAGAAGACAATCAGTTAATAATGTTATGTAAACATTTTCATATTTCCAAGTATTTCTGAGTCCTACTTTGAGCCAAACACACACATTCCAACTGTCATTGGGTTCATTTTACAGTAGCCAACAGGCAAATACCTGACACAAAGAGTGATAGGTGTTATTTTACAAGGATAATCGGGAGAGATATTTGAGCAAGAAACCATAATGAAGTAACTAGCCATGTGAATATCTGGGAAATGAGGGTTCCGGGGCAAAGAGAGCAGCCCTTGCAAAGGCCCTGTGTCTGAGGCATGCTGAGGAACACGGAGAGAGAAACTTCCTCTGGCATAGAAGGAAGGCTAGCAAGAGGGGTAAGAAATAAGGGAGAGCCGAAACCGGTTTGGCTCAATGGTAGAGCGTCAGTCTGCGGACTGAAAGGTCCCTGGTTCGATTCTGGGCAAGGGCATGTACCTTGGTTGCAGGCATATCCCCAGTAGGGGGTGTGCAAGAGGCAACTGGTCGATGTTTCTCTCTCATCGATGTTTCTAGCTCTCTATCTCTCTCCCTACCTCTCTGTAAAAAAATCAATAAAATATATTTTTTAAAAAAAGAAAGAAATAAGGGAGAGATGTCTCAGGTAGCAAGCAGCCCATCACAAAACACAAAAATCTAGCATCTGGTAAGCTAGTATTTTAGAGTCTTGAAGCCTATATATATATTGTTAAAGCCAGCATTGCAGGGGCAAAATCAGTATTTCAAATATTCCACACATGTTCAAAGTATCTATATGGCACCTATGTCATGGCCCTTTAGACAGACCTGCCTTCCCAACATCCCAGAAGGTGGCTAGGACTTGCTTCTACACAGCATTTCAGCATCTGCTTTGCTAGCTCCTGGCGGGCCACCAGCTGTGGACTCCTCTCTCTATGAGGAACCCCTTTGAACCCTGCATTTTAGCTTTATCCACAGAACAAGGGCAGGTGTTTCCACCCTGTCCAGCCTCCTCTCACTTCACACGTCTCCCTCACTTCCCCCACACACCCGTCTCCCTCACTTCTCCCACACATATTTACACCCACCTACACCAGGTTGCTCCAACAAAATGAAGAGTCAAACAAAGCAAGAAAATATATGTTTAAAAATATTATCCACAATTTCATTAATCTTGTTTTTTTTCTTTTTTTTGCCCTGAAAATTCCCATAGGTTAAAAACACCACAAGCCTCAGGAACTACTCTGTGCTTCCAATAATGCTTATTTTGAGGATTACAAATTTGAATTTTTAAATATCATGCTAATATTTCTTAATTAAATCTCCTTATCATTTTTAAAAAGCTTAAGTAAAGAGTCTTGGTCTAAAATGCCTGAAATCTATTTTGATGAGAAATGCTTTCACAGACAAAGCAATAAATAAATGAATGAATAACTCCCAAACATTCCTCTATCACATCATTTCTTTGCTAGTTCTGTAGTTTTGTAGCCCAGAAAAAAAAATACCACTGAGGTGTGTTGAGTTGATATGACTGTCTTGAGTTTTGTTTTGTGTTTTTGTTTTTTTAGGTTTCTTCTTGTAAACTGTGTTTCTTATGAAGTATCACCTGACCCATTTCCATCCAAGATTTCTCTGTTAAAATAAATGTCTCTATTTGGAAAGAACTCCGATTAGCAATGTCTGTTAAAAATAAAACAAACCCACTGGTGTTGGATAACCAGGCACCTACTTACCCACCTCCTTCCAGCAACAATCTTTTATAAAAATGACCTATTATTTTTTCTACTCTTTTTCCTTCTTGCTTTTTTAAAAAGTAATTTTCTTCAAGTTCATCAACCAACTTTGGTTTGCTTTTAATGGTGGATACAATATATCATAGTTTGAGACTTAGGGTCAGTAGAGAACAATGATATGAGTAAGAAAATTAAACTGGCTTAGGTTGTAAAACCTTGATATATATATATATAAAAAAAAAAAATCTGTGATCTGCTCTGAGTGCTTCCATGCCACATTTCTAATTCTCACCTGTCACTTTGGTCACTTCTTTGGCATTCCTAAATGACCCCAGGACATCTCAATCTGAGTCAGTCCCAGGTGACTTTTGAACACATTATTACCTGAAAGACCAGATTAAAATGACATCAGTGAGAGCTGACTAAAACTCAGAAAATGTTTCTGAATGTGAGAGGTCAGTTGACAGGGCTCCCTCTTTACACATCTAATCAATAGAAACAGATTCTCCCAAAGGGTAGCTATTTCATCTAAAAAAGAAACTCTCCCTGAAGGAAGACGGAGTTATTCCCAGCCCCAGCTTTTGACAGAATGACTATTTCTGAGATGCATTAGCTGCCTGGAAATTCACTGTGCATATATAGGAAATAGAAATACTGCACATAATAGCTAGAAACCCACCACATTTAATGTAATATTATAGATATTACCTTAAACTGTCAGGAAAGGCAAAAATTATAGAGAATATTAGTAATGTGGAGAGTTCTTGAATATTTAAAACACAACTAGCACAATTAACCAGTATTTTTCAGAAGTTTATTGTTCAGAAGAACCAAGTAAAATACCTGGAGGAGTTGGAATGAAAGGTTTAAGTGGTAGTAAGAGGATGTCATTTAAAATTGAGGTCAATGCATGTTCAGTCTCCTATACCATATAAAACTATGAGACTGGTCAACTATGACAGAGAGAGGGAGGAGGGGGAAGAAGGGGAGGGAAGGGAAGGGAAGGGAAGGGAAGGGAAGGGAAGGGAAGGGAAGGGAAGGGAAGGGAAGGGAAGGGAAAAGACATTGATTTGTTGTCCCATTTATTCATGCATTCATTGGTTGATTCTTGTATGTGCCCCAATCAGGGCTCAGACCTCAACATTGATATATCAGGACCATGCCCTAACCAACTGAACTACCCAGCCAGGGTTATGTTCTCTATTTCTATAGGTAGAGATGGTATGTTCTTCAGTACCAGGATTCAGACTTTGACTTTCTAGTTAACTGGTCCCACTCACAGTTTGTCCCATCTTTGATCAATTGTCAAATCATTTTCAGTCTCTACAATATGTTATGAATTCATTTCCTTGTATTTCTTCTCATTCCTTCTACCATAGCTCAAACCCCCCTCACCTCTGAATTCCCTAAAATATTAGAATAGTTTTCTGCTGAGCATGCTCCTATCTTTTCTCATTTTTATCCATTATACACACTGGACCAGCATTGCTAATTATTGCACATTTTTTATGGACTTCCTATTTTCTTAAGGACAAAATCCTAGCTTTGCTCAATGTCTCTCTTGCTCTGTAAAATGGGCTGATGGGGGCTTCAACCTTGCAAACCTTGTCTGGACATGAGAGTGGAAAGAAAACAAGACCCAGATGAACAGTGTAAAGTGTAAGAGGATATCTCATGGCCACACCTAATTTCAAAGGAGTGGGGAGGCACAATCCAACCATGTTTCTGGAAGGAGGAGAATCAGAAACTTGGGTGGACAGTACTCATGATGATCAGAGCCTCTATTCATACACTTTGACAACCAGAAGTTATTCAAGAGGCACTACAAGAGAACTGTGGTTAATCTTGGTGTAGGTCTTTGCCACTATGGACGAGGATTTTGCTCCTACTGCCAAGGGAATTATCCTTTGTTATTCTGCCAACATAGCTTTATTATAACAAATTGATAATGTCCTTATCAACAAGGGAACTTATAAAAGGCCTGTGATATGGAAGAATAGCATCAACTAGCTAAGTTTTAATAGATCATAATTATAGAAGGCTTAGTATGAGCAATATGCAAAACTTTGTGAATGATAATTTATTTAATCCCCAAATAGACACTGAATACTATTTCATCACTATTTTACAGAGAACAAAATATGTCATTAAAAATACTTGCCAAATTGTTTCCACTGAAGCAATGCATTGCCTTGATTTTTTAAAAGGGCTGGCTCTTAGGTCAGACTTCCTGGTTTGGATTCATACTCTATCACATACCTGCTGTGTGAGCCTGGGGGCATCGTTTAACTTCTCTGTGCCTTTATTTTGTTTTCTGTAAAATAGTGGTGAAATGGGCTAGAGGGCCCTGTGAGATCCTTTATAAAAGGACTAATCCTATTCATGAGGGCTCTAGCTTCCTGACCTAATCACCATACAAAGGAAGACCTCACCATCAAACACCATCAACATGGGCATTTAGGATTCCAACCTGTGAATTTTGCTGGGGACACTGACATTCATACTATAGCAGCTGTCTACTTGGGTCTAGGCACTAATACCTCAACTCAACAATACATTCAAGAAAATATATACAAGCAATGACAAAACAATCACTCAAGGTTAATGTGAAAAGAAAAAAATGGTGTATTTTGAGTGAAGAATTTGTTTTTAAAAATGTTGGAGAAAAGAATAACCTATTCCATAACATGTAATCATGGCTGCCACACTAATCTTTTTCTGATGTTATGGCACAGGTTTAAAATTCTATTTCAATTTAATAATAATTTTGCAATTTCCCCATGCCTTTATTTGCCTTCTTGTTGTATTTGTAAAATATTATAATTCAGCACTTATATCTTTATGCTCGTATCCTATGCTAAATTTTATGCTTAGTGAAGAACTAGTTAGTAATCAAGACACTGAATTTAAAGCTTGCCTCACTTTCCATGCTGGGTAGCAATCAGGAATAAGTTTAATGATAAAATCAGGAATGTTTGCAAGATTTGAAGGGTCATTTGTCTTGCCGGGGCAATAGCCAGAACTGGAAACAAGAAATGAATTGCATTTTAGCAATTAGGCTTTTCTAATCCCTTTCATTTGGCTTTAGTCAGGCTATAATCTGATGAATTGAAAAGATGTCAGGCCTTTCAGTACATCAACAAATATTTTCTGGCATTTCTCTGGCTTGAACAAAACTTTGTTTCCATGGATGCTAGTTATACAGCGTCCAGATGTTCAGCATCACAGCAACAGGACCAAAAATAAATAAATAAATAAAATAAAATAACAAACAAAAAAATCCATTTCTTTGGCTGCTGGTCTTTTAACATGGAACACAAAGAGAAACCAACGGATGTGACATTGGTGCGTGATTGCTCTCCCGGGAAGCCCGATCCAGCCTTACTAATCTCTGCAGTGCTAAGGAGCAGCCTCTCAAGACAATGCCCCTGGCAGGCTCACATAGGAAGGACAATGAGGTTCAAATGGAAAGGATGCTCTCAGATCTTTTATTGAAAGGGCTACAGTTTGACCTGGGAATAGCTGGGCTCTGAGCTTAATCTTTTGGTTAATTCCCAGATATCTGTGTGAAATACTCAGTAAGATCACCAATGAGACATTTCCATTAGAATGTGAAGATTATCTGAGATGACATGTATATGTTCATAAGATTGAGGGGGGAAAAAATAATTACCTTGTTGTAACACAGCCACAAAATATCTGGATTGTGCTAGAACAGGGCAGCATGCATGGAATTGAGCTTCTTGAGGGCAGAAACAAAGAAAAGAGTCTTTTTTCCTTTCATCCTCTGTATCTCCAATATTCAGCATAATGTCTGGCCCCATTGTAGGTAATTTTTAGAAAAGATTTTAGAATCAATAAATGTTTTGGGTCTACAAATTATATAATGACTGCCATTTATTGCCATAAGTATATTGTTCTTAATATTTAAGGAGTTGGTTATTAACAATCTACAAAATGGCCTGGGAAACATACTGAATGCAGAGCTAGATTGTGAAATGCTGACTGTGAAAGAATAAAAATGTTTAAAAGCTGTCTGTGTTATCTCAACTATCCAAGGCCCCCGCCAGTGATGGGAACAGGACCCTTAAAGTTGTCTCAGGAAACAGCCCTGAGCAGGGAGTAAACAGAGCAGGGTTCACTCCGACAAGATAAGAGAAACAGGATAACAGAGTAAACCTTGCTTTGACAATTCAGTGAAATAGGGGCGAGATTACAGGACAGGACTGTTGACTTAGCGCAAGCCCTGTCATAAAATACATTATTAACTAACCCAGTCTCCCCTTTTAGAATTCCTTTGTTCCCCTCTTCCCCCTCTGTGTGTAACCCCTCCCGACGTATAGTTTTTGCCTATATATACTTGTGAGCTTTTTTGCTCGGGGCTGGACTCCTCTGCTCCTGCGTGAGTTACGAGTTGAGCCCTAGCATGCTAGAATAAAAAGCCTCTTGCTGTTTGCATCAAGTGACGCCTCCTGCGGTTGATTGGGGTCGCCGTTTGTCCCTGGGACAGAGTGAGGGTCTCCCTCTGGGGGTCTTTCATCTTGGGGGCTCGTCCGGGATATGACGACCACCCCTCATCCGCGGAGCCGACCTTGGAGGTAAGAAGGGGTACCCGAAGTTGTCTGTCTTTGTCTTGTGTTCTGTTATCTGATCTGGATCTGTGTGCGCACTTCTGTTATCAGATCTGGTTCTGTATTGGCAGCCGTTCGGCGACTCGTGAGAGTGGCCAGACAGTGGTCGGTAGACGTGCCCAGAGGGCCACAGGCTGCGACCCTGGGGGACGCCCCAAGGGAGGAGGAGAGCCAGGGACGCCTGGTAGTCTCCTGCTGTAAGGGTGCTATTCGAGTTTAACTGTTTGGATCAGGTGTTGTTCCAAGATCGCGCCCGTCTGATTCTGTTGTGTGTCAGTGGCGGACAAGGTGGGTCCTCGTGTCTGTGACATTTCTGTTATTTGTGCTTCTGACGACCACCGAGGCCTGGTTCTGTCTGGGTTTTGGAGTCTGAAGACTCCCTGGTTCTGTCTGGGTTTGGAGTCTAGGAACTCCCTGGTTCTGTCTGGGTTTTGGAGTCTGGAGACTCCCTGGTTCCTGTCTGAGTGAGTGTTGTTCTGGTCTGAATGAGTGTTGTTGTGAGTGTTGAGAGAGTGCAGCCGCAATCGAGTGTGTGGGAATTGGTAAAAGTGTTCGTTTTTCCTCTTTGGGATTTATTTTGGACTTATTTGTTGCCTAACTGTTTATAAATTGGGAAGAAAGAGAAAAATGGGGCAAGGAAACTCAAAAGAGAGTCACCTAAGTCCCCTTGAATGCATGGTTAAAAATTTTCTGGACTTAAAAACGAGGTGAAGGCTATGGTGTTTCTGTAGATGCCTTCACTCTCTGGAGACTCTGTGAATTGGACTGGCCGACATTTGGGGTTGATTGGCCTTCAACAGGGACCCTAGACATGGGGCCCTGCACGGGAGTCCGGCGGATAGTCTATAGGAGCCCTGGGCATCCGGACCAAATTCCATACATTGATATCTGGATTGATGTTCTTTTTGATAACCCCAAATGGCTGAAGGAGTGTGGTTGTCTCCTTGACAAAGGAAAATTGGGAAAGAGACCTCCCAGGTCTGTCTTACTCGCCCGGCCACAGGCGAGCAGAGAGAAAGAAAGAAACCTTTAATTTGTTTAAAGCTGAGTGCTCTGATGGCTAGCAAACCGCCCCGAGTGGCCACTGGGATTCCTTTTTCCCAGGAGTGCTTTGCTTTCTGTCAGAGGGGAATCGGCCCTCCTAACAGGATTTATGTCTATGTTTATTGATTTGAAGGTATGAGGTTGTAACAATTATAGTCTAAAAAGATTAAAAGCAAAGACCGAAGTCTAAAAGTAACTATTTACAAGAAGGAAGCTTGAGCTGGCAAAGTCGCCAAGTCTGCCCAGCGAGCTCAAAAACTAAATGAATCTTATTTCAGACACCTGCCTCCACCCAGTCTTCATCAGTGCTGGAGGAACGGTCTCAGAACTGTTTGTTTCAATTAGCCATTTAAATTTAAGGTGATTAATGATTACAGTACATTGTAAAATCTTTAAAGGAAAAAGAAAATATTTTGTGGGCCTCTTGGTCCTTGTATGTGTGTCAACTCAAGTTATAATTTTAAAATCAGTAAGAGCTTGTCAGAAAGTTCAAGGAGTGTGATTGCAGTGGAAGGGTCACCGATTCCCCCATTGCACCTTTGCTAGCAAGAGGCAAGCGGCGGACAGTCTGATGAAAACGCCCTGGTGGCAGCACTGCCTTCACCACCTGGGACCCGCTCGCTCCCTGCCTCCATTCACCTCCAGGAGTTGTTTGAGTAGCTGGAGGCAGCAGATAAATTAAAACTGGTTTCCCAAGTCATTGTAAGCAGCTTTTAAAATTCCCCACCATGAGGTGGAAACTACCTAGTTGATAATGGTAACAAATTTACATGAATGGCTAGGAGTTTTCAGCTAAAGAATGTGATCTGCAAGGAGTGGCAGGTGATTCCATGGCCTTGCTTACAATGTTTAGTTTTTATCATTGATATCAGCTAAGCAGAGTCATAGCTACTTAAGTATAAATTGAATTAGGAAAAAATTAATTGCAGTAACTAAATGCCTAGAATATGGCAGGCTAAACTGTATTACATGTGTTAAGAATAAGCAATAATGATCAAAGATCTCAAGGATTAATTTATTTTTATTTGTCAGATGAGGAATCTATATGATGCTTGAGCCCTATCCAGATTGTTTCATACAGACCTAAGTAAATTTGTTGGGAATTTATAGTGTGCCTCTTGTGAAGAAGTAGGCCAAGTCATATATTTTTCTCTTAATGTAGAAGAAGTGATAGCCATATTAATTTGTTTTATTTTACTTTTCTCATATGCCATTGTTATTATCATTTCTAATTGCATTGTAAGCTTGAATTGGGCTCGTACCTGCATCTTGTATTTTGTTTAAACTGAGGGAATCATTTTTGGTTTCAGTCATGTGTGTCTACTTTATAGATTTAAGTAGACTTCATCACAAAGGTTTATAATTTATTTAGAATTGTGTTAAAACAATGTGAAAACATAATTTAACCCCCCGTGACTGCTTGGACACTTTTCACCGTGTTCTATTAGGGGACTTAAAGGCGCAGTTAGAAATTCTCCCATTCCCCTTTTCAGTCTTATCAGA
Source organism: Pipistrellus hanaki (assembly GCF_964339955.1). NCBI lineage: Eukaryota > Metazoa > Chordata > Mammalia > Chiroptera > Vespertilionidae > Pipistrellus > Pipistrellus hanaki. The sequence goes on from NC_140511.1 coordinate 72,142,897, forward strand.
ATCTGAGATCTTTATCTGTAGGAAGAATGTGGCAGTTTAAAATTCAAGCTGCTACTGGGAACAGAGTGCTAGACCTGCTCTCTCTTCCCTCTGCCTTTTCTAAATATTTTAAGATAAAAGAAGATTTAAAAGCTAGTGTAAAATAATAAAAGTTTTTATGAAAGTTGTACATGTGATGAGAAGGAGAAACTGGGAGAGAGGGAAAGAACAAAACAGAGACTTAATAAAAAGACTCTGGGAGTCTGAGAGGGAAGGATTTAGACAGAAGCAGAAATAAAGATTAAAAGAGAAAGTAATATGGGTGTATAAGTATAAATGTGCATGTGAGAAAGGGAGGGAGAAAGACATGAGCAAGAGACAGGAAAGGGCAGAGAGTAGAGAGGGAGAGAGACAGAAGGTGAAGTCAGAAGAGACAGAGACTATCTGAAAGAAAGGAAGACTTAGATTCCAAGGGTTTTAACCTCAAAGAAAAAGACTGACAGGACCAGGCTCCTTTCAATTAAGCTCCCAAGGGTGACCTTACAAGTGAGAGGAAAAGCTATTAATTTCCTGATGAGCACTGGGCAGTTTATTCAGTCTTGACAGAGCCGATGGGACCTCTAGGAAGATATCAGTCCAGGGAGCCACCAGACAAACTGACTGTTTTCCTTGGACATCAAGAAGGACTGTAGACCTAAGAAGGAACACGTACTGGAGGAACGCAGCCGCTGAACTGGACTGAAGTAGAACAACGGGCCTTTGAGGAGCTAAAGAAGGCTCTCGTCTCAGCACCTGCCCTAGCCTCGCCAGATATCACGAAGCCCTTCCACCTTTACGTGAGTGAGGTAAGAGGCATTGCCAAAGGGGTTCTCACTCAGACTCTAGGTCCCTGGAAGAGACCTGTGGCCTATCTAAGAGACTGGACTCTGTGGCAGCAGGGTGGCCAGCGTGCTTCCAGGTAGTGGCCACCACAGCATTGCTGGTGAAGGAGGCGAGGCAGATAAGCGGACTCTGGACCAGGAGCTAACCTGGATGGGTCAGGCTTTTTTCTGGGACCAGCCCTGTGTCCGGATTCATAAAACTCTGGCCATCAACCCTGCCAACCTGCTTCCAGATGATGATGAGAAACCCATTCATGACTGCACAGAGGTAACAGACGACAAGGTACTGTTCACAGATGAGAGCAGTTACGTTCAGGATGGGACCTGATATGCAGGGGCAGTGGTAGTCACCTTGGACCACATCATTTGGGCACAGTTCCAGAACTTTTGGCCTTAATCCAGGCCCTTTGATGGAAACACTGTGCCATCCACAGAGGAAAGAGGGTTACTAACTGCAGCCAGAAGGAATTGGCTGAACAGAAGCAAGCCACTGAAGGACCAGATGGTTGATGGACCCTCCAGATGACAAGACTGTTGTCCCAGAGGCTCTAGGTCAGAGTTGCCCGGTGACACCAGGTTAAGTGTCACCAAGACTTCTGAACTTCTGTGAGGCAGAGTCACTAGAAGTACTGTTTATATACAGGTAAATGCTAAGCAAGAATAGAGGGACCCCCTAGGAATTTGGGCCCCAGGAAAATTCCCTAGGAGAGCATTAGAAGGTGGGTTTCACAGAGATTAAGCCACCAACATTAAGATACAAGTACATGCTAGTTTTTATAGACACCTTCTCAGATTAGGTTGAAGCATAGGATAGAAAGTGCCTCTGTAGTAGTCCAGAAATTACTCCAGGAGATTATACCTAGATTCGAGCTGCCAGTAGTCATAGGATCAGATAACAGTCCAGCCTTTATAGCAAGGTATCTCAAAGTATAGCTCAAGCTTTAGGACAGGCCTGAGTGGAACTCTAAAAAGTTTAATTAAGTTTGTTCTGAAAACCGGTGAAAATTGGACCAACCCCCTGTCCTTTGCCCTCTTGAGGGCCAGGTGTACCCCTTACTGGGACAAGTTTCCCCTTTTTTGGGAAGGGGATCATGTATGGTAACCATTTCCTTGCTCAAGTCCTTACAGGCTCTGCAGTTTGCTTGTTCCAGATGCACTGCCAGTGCCCACCACAGACCCTGTAGCCCCGGAACTCAATATGGGTAAAGAAATTTGCTGCCCAAGGACTCAAAGGGATGCTGCGCTGCTGTCCTGAGCACGCCCACGGCTGTTGAAGTGGACAGCACCCAGACCTGGCTACACCGCTCCCAGCTCCTGCACAGAAAACAACCTGGATCCTAGCAACCAGCAGCCTCACCCGTGAGATCCCAAGCCTGGCCTAGGAAGAGACTTGATGTCTGCAGGAGGAGAACTGAACTTCAGTGAAGACAGTACTAATGAGAACTGTGGTACTGGAGATTTTGGTAACTGCAAGAACATTTTTGCTAGCCAGTGAGAAAGTCCAGGGCTAAATAAAGTTACATGTGCAAGGGAATAGGAGAGCAGAAAGAGAGGAATAGAAAAGGCAAAAAGAAAATTAATAAAAGTACAATCAGCAAGGTAGAAAGGTCACTAAGCTCCCTAGCTAAAGTTGTCCTCCAGAATAGACGAGGTTTAGACCTAGTTTTTACTCTGGAGTCATAAAGGAGAGCCTCAGCCAACTTAGAGAAAGATTAAAAACAAAGCAACGAGATCGGGAGGCGCATCAAGGGTGGTTTGAGAGTTGGTACAGCTGGTCCCCTTGGTTCACCACCCCCATATCCACCTTGATAGGTCCCCTTATTATACTGCTTTTAATTCTCACTTTTGGGCCCTGTATCCTAAATCGCCTAGTCACCTTCATCAGGGAGAGGATAAGTGCTGTACAGGTATTAATGCTCAGGCAGCACTACCAGTCCATCAGCCAGGGAGATAGCCTCAAAGAAGGATATGTAGAGACAGAAGTTCCATGATTAGAACTTACCAAAAAGCAAATGGGGGAATGAAAGAATAAAAATGTTTAAAAGCTGTCTGTGTTATCTCAACTATCCAAGGCCCCCGCCAGTGATGGGAACAGGACCCTTAAAGTTGTCTCAGGAAACAGCCCTGAGCAGGGAGTAAACAGAGCAGGGTTCACTCCGACAAGATAAGAGAAACAGGATAACAGAGTAAACCTTGCTTTGACAATTCAGTGAAATAGGGGCGAGATTACAGGACAGGACTGTTGACTTAGCGCAAGCCCTGTCATAAAATACATTATTAACTAACCCAGTCTCCCCTTTTAGAATTCCTTTGTTCCCCTCTTCCCCCTCTGTGTGTAACCCCTCCCGACGTATAGTTTTTGCCTATATATACTTGTGAGCTTTTTTGCTCGGGGCTGGACTCCTCTGCTCCTGCGTGAGTTACGAGTTGAGCCCTAGCATGCTAGAATAAAAAGCCTCTTGCTGTTTGCATCAAGTGACGCCTCCTGCGGTTGATTGGGGTCGCCGTTTGTCCCTGGGACAGAGTGAGGGTCTCCCTCTGGGGGTCTTTCAACTGATTCAGAGAAGGAGCAAAAGTCAATAAACACCTTGCATCAATCTATTGTAGGCTGGAAATACAATTATAATTCCGTATTGAAGACCATAGTACAATTTTGCAACCTCAATTAAACACTATAGTTTATGTTCACATGAGATTAACTTTATATTCAATGATGAAAATCCCTTTCCAGAGATATACAGATTACATTAATTTGAGTGTATTTATAGTAGTAATTGTTTGTCTACTGCATGGGTACACACATGTTTGGGCGTGTGTGTGTGTGTGTGTGTGTGTGTGTGTGTGTGTGTGATGCCTTAAGACAAATTTTAAACCTGGGTTGTATCTATTATAATTATAGGAAAAATACACAGATCAGCACCCTCTTTTCCCATACAAAGTGATAATTGTTTTAACAGTAAAAAATAGTGGTAAGCAAACATGTAGGAGTGTCTAAAATCTGTTTAGTAATATAGGTAGTTTGGAATTCCAAATGATTGTGTTATTTTGGGTCCCATGGATTTCATTAATTTACATGACAGACAGTAATGGGTTGTTCAGCCTAGTCTTCAGCAAGTGCAAAATGACTAATTAATTTAAAAAGCAGGTGAATTATCTAGTGTAAAATTAACATTATCAGCAAACTGCTACTGGTAGATGGAACCCAACTTTTGAAAACTCAGGACGCAGATGAGAACTCTTGATATAACTAACAACCAGAAATATTCCTTTAAATGCCTCATTCTCTGCTACTGAATCAGAAGTTTTTGGTTAATCAGCACCCCAACTTAACTTTTGATTGGACACATTGACTTCTTCCTCCCAGTTCCACCTCTAACCCCCACCAAGGGGCTCTGACCATTACATGAGCTGTTAACTTATAATATACCTGTTCAGTTCAACTTTCATTTTCCACCACTTTTTAAAGCTCAACTAGCCCTTGTAGAAACCCAAAAGAAACAGCTATATAACGAATGAAAAGACAAGCCACAGTTTTGAAAAGATATTTGAAATATATATTGCACATAAATCAAGACATACTATATAAAATACTTCCACAAAACAATAAACACACAAAAAATCTGAAGAAATACAAATAACCAGTAAATTTGACAAGAAATTTAACTTCATTACTGATTCAGGAAATGTGAATTAAAGGTGAAATAGCTTTGATAGCTATCAAATTGATGAAATGATTAATCGGTTTGATGATACCTAATATTGATATTAAGATATATAGCTTTTGGGAAGTGGTACAACTTTTTGGAAAGTGATTTGGCAATACCCAGTAAAATTAAGATGTGCATTCTAGCTTTCAGACCAACAGAACTATTGCTAGATTTATATCCTAGAGAAACCGCTGCCCAAGTTCACAAGTGACATGCCCTTACATGTTAACTTGTAGCATGGTTCCTAGTAAGAAAAATGGAAAACAACTTGTTTTTCAGGGAAGTAGAAAAACCCTGGGTATTATGTGTGTTTGTCTTATATTATGGTTAAAAATAACAAACCACAGTCTACATGTTAAAATATGGAACATTAAAAGAATATAGTGTTGAGTGTGTAAGGCAAATTGCAAATGAACATATTCAAGAATCACTAAGTACCTGCTTTGTTCCAGAACTTATCCATGGCGTGAGCTAGGAGTGAATAAACCAGTGAATCCTATCTCCCTAGCAAATCATTTACATTTTCTAGCAGAAATGGTAGCACTTTTGACTCACGATGGTTAGTAACTTTGACCAAGGCCTGGGAGCCCATCCAGGTATTGAATCCAAAGCCCAAGCTTTTCCCAACACTTCATACTCTCATCCAAGAATCCCTTCCCTTTGGTTGTTTCCTGTTACTCAGGAATCCTCTGCCACTCTCTGTAAAGGATGGCAAAAAGTAGCAAACCACATTCTGAGGGATTCCATTAATTCCTCCCTCAACATGTTCAGACTTTAGCCGGGCCAACCTTCACTGCGACAGCAGCACCTGCATCCAGTGCTGTGGGAAAACAGGGCTACATTAGCTAGAAGAGCCAGGAGGCTCTTGTGGGCTCCACCACGTGTTGTATAATAAAACATTCCACTACAGAGAGTCAGGTTTAAAGGGCCTCCAAAGATTAGATGGAAGAGTGGCACGGGGATAAAAGTACAGTCTTAGAGGTTGAGTATATAAATTGCAGAGCTGAATTTTGGAAAACACAAAACCATTTGAGAAAATTATGGCAAAAGATTCACATAAACTCTCTCCTTACCCCTCACTTTTAAGCTTAAGCATTGGCTCCATTCAGACCAAGTCCAAAGCCAAGACTCTATCAAAGCTGATTTTGTTCTTTGGCCACCAGAGCTCACTGGGAGTGAGCAGGCTACTTTTCTACATTTCCTATGGTTATGTCTCCATTTACATCCTTTTTCCTTAGATATAATATAGGCACATCTCTGCTCACCTAGTAATAGTTTCAGAAATGTAAAACCTAGGGTCCTATTTATCTAGTCATTGAAAGTCTATAAAACAGTAATGTGGGATGTAAAATATTCAGTGATTCTAAAGGGAAGAAAATTCTATATTTGACCTTATTTCCACAGTTCCATTCATCAATGACACAAAAAAATATTATCAGCTTGATCATTTTACATAAATAAGGATTGAATCTCAAATGAGGGATTAAACTAAAATTACTTTAAAGGCAAGTATAACCAAGTCAATGTTTTATAAAACTTTGACTTGGATTATAATTTTGCATGTCATCTTTTTCATGTAGGAAGATTTACACATCCTATGATAGCACTAACCTTTCCAAGAGGCAAGTACACTTCATATATTTAAGTAATTATGAATTATGACCTCTAAATTATGGTAACTAAAAAAAAAAAATCAGGGAAGTGTGGGAAAATGGGAGAATGCAAAATGATAGAATGTGACTTTATTCTAGTTTTAACACTTTTGTGCTTAACTCAATAATACTTTCATATCTGGTGATTAATTTCAATTAAGTGATTCTAATTTCTTTTTACTTCACAAATCATAAGTAGATGTATAAACCCTAACTAGTTAATTCATCATTATTTATTGAGTACTTCCTGTTTACCAGGTATAAGATGTTTGGGGGACCTAATTGTTTAGGAATTTAGGAGGCAAAGAACACTGTATCCCATAATAACATTCATTCAATCATTCCATAAACATTCATTAAGTATCATCTCTGATACTGAGACAGAGAGGGGAACCAGAACTAATGTCTTTCCTTGAGAGCATGGGGGTGGGTAGAGAATGACTCATAATTGGAATAGAGTATAGGAAGCACTAGGATAAAAGTCTACAAGAGGTACAGTGTGGCACAGAGGAAGAAGGAAGGCAAGTCAGGGATCCAGCAGCTGGATTTTGAAGGACAGAGTGCGGCAGTGTAAACAGTAGAGGTAGAACATAGTTACTGACACATTCAAGGTAGGGAAAAGCATGTGCAAAGACACAGATGTCCAAACATGTAACTGCGAGTGGTTTAGCTGGAGCTTGGTGTTGGACAAGAGGTCCTATAGGGCACAGTATGTCACACCATAGAGTTTGGGCCCCATATTACAGGAAACTGGGAACCGTTACAGGGCTTCAAACAGTGGATTTCTCATATTTTAAGAGGTTATCCTGGAAGTAGCATGGAGGATAAGTATAAAGAGGGGAAAGAAGAGATTTTGATTCAGAAACACCAGTTAAGAGTAAACATATAATTAAAGCCAAGATTAAAAATTTAAATAATGAAGATGCACATATTGCCTGCATATTCCCTATCTATCAATTTCCACACTATGCAATTGAAGAAATTATCTCACTGATTTTTTTCACCCACCCACCCCACTCCCTCTGATGTTTATAGCTTCAGTGTGTGCATTTTCTAGATGTGAAAAGGGGACCCAAGGAGAGTAAACAATCTGAACAAGCTAGTAAGTGATAGAGCCAATAATCATGCCTGGGGAAACATTTGAGAACTTGTTAGGAGGCATAATCAAGAGGTAAACAATTAATTAGATGTAGGAGATAAGCAGGGGGAGACATAAGTAAGTACTCCCAAACTTTCACTTTCCTTTCCCCATCCTGCCAAGAACATCGGGGCATGTAGGGAAGGGAAGCCATTATTATACATAAGGAAATTTACAACCTAACAAGAGTTATGACTTCCTTGGCATAAACAATATGAGCTGGAAGGAATAAATGCTATATTAGGGCTGGAATGACTGCGGGAACAAGTGCCTATCTTGGCAATTATACTCCTATCTTTCTCACAGAGGTAGCCTCTTTCTAGAAGAAGCAGTAAGAGATCACACAAAAATTCTTCTACATAAGTACAGAGTCCATACACACAATCAGAGAATCCTATAATTTTTTGAAAAACTGTCAGGTGGAAATTACTCTAGCAAATTGAGGATGCCATACAGCTATGATTGCAATGGCTTACCTTTCACATCCTTCATCCAATTTATATCACACTCTTTACAGAAATAAAAGTGAAATTAAAAAAATGTGGTATAATTAGGGAAAAGCACTGGTGCCATCACAGTGAATAAATTTAAACCTTCTAGCAATAGCATGCATATTCCATATGGTTTGTGCACACATATACTATGTGAGGGCTTTTAGTTCGACTTGTGTTTTTAAAAATAATTTCTATACAAGTTGACAATATGAAATCAATTGGCAAATGCTATTTAGGTAAAATTAGTTGATGGATGAAGGAAAATTAAAGCATTAATGGACAATTAGAGCATGTTCCTCTGTAAGCCCCTGTCATCTATATAAAAACTGTTAAAATTTCACTCATAAACCTAAACTTCATTCACAAGCATATCCTTCTAATGGCCTATTAAGGAATAATTTTTCTACATGAAATGAATTTTTTAAAGTGGTACTCCTTATAAACCATCATCGCACACATTCCACCAATTACTTATTACAGAATCACAAAATATTAGAATTGTAAGGATCCATGGACACATACTGTATAGCATTTTCCATCTGAGTTAATAAAAAGGTTCAGTAGGATGGATTTATCAAATGTTTGGGGAATCGGGTCCTATCAAGTTCAACATTATTTCTTTATCAAAACCGTATTTAATCATATTTAATATGCTAATCAGCAAGGTAAATTACCTAGAATATTCTAACATGTCCAGAGATGTTTTTCCTAAGTTTAATGTGCAACTCTTTTTTTTTTAATAAGGATAATTATCAATATCACTGTTCTTCAGAGCTGGTTCCCATAGCTAATCTAATTTCAGATCCTCATTTTATACACAACACTGAGGTATGGAAAGGACAAGTGACCATGTGACCTTTCTGGAGGTCATAACTTTCACTAGTGACAGAGCTCTAACAAAAAACCTGTTTGGGAAACTCATAGATTCAGAGAAGAGACTGATAGTTGCCAGATGGTTGCCAGAGGAGAAGGGGTTGGGGGACTGGGTAAAAAAGATGAAGGGATTAAGAAGTACAAAAGAGAGTTACAAAAGACCGTAGTGCCAGGATGTAAAGTACACCATGGGGAACAGAGTCCATAACATTGTAATAACTTTGTATGGTGCCAGGTGGGTACTGGAAATATCGGTGAGGGACCACTATGTGAAGTATATGTTTGTGTAACCTCTATGCTGAAACCTGAAACTAATGCAAGATAATATTAAATGTAAACTGTAATTGACATTTTAAAAAATATGTAAAAAAAGAAACACAATGAGAAAACACTAATCATGACTACTGTTACTGAGGACCCACCACATGCCAGATAAAATCCAAGGAATCTAGCCATCCGGCTTGCCTTTTCACAATCACACTGTCACCTATGGAGGTACATATTCTCCTTATTGCATAGGTGAGGAAAGTGCCTCAGAATCATTTGTAATTGGTCACATAGTTTCAAAGGATGGAGCAAATCCAGCTGACTCAAATCCCCTGCTCTTTGCCCTTGACGGCCCCACCTTTCATGCCAGAAAAAGTAGTGCTCTTAGAAGCACTCAACATGAAACCATTTCCAGACTAAATTCTGCAGACGTAAAAGGCGAATGTGCTTTCTGAAACAGCCTTTTTCCCTGTTCCTGAAGACACTTAGAACCCATCAAATGTTGACTTTTCCACAGTATGTGGAGGGGGAGGAAGCCTCTAATTTGGGCCACTTTGTCCTCTATTAGATTTCTGGTTCTGAAACCTAATGATCCATGATATTTTGCAATGGAAAATGTTAAAAAATTATCACTGAATCATATTCTAATTATTACATTCTATAAAAAACAAATAGCCAAGATATTCTAGGTAGAATTTCAGCTAAAGCTATTGCAGATTATGTTAGCCAAAGTAAGGAAACTGAAATATGGTCTAATCAATGCAACAAAAGTATATTTGAGTTTTAACAGAAAGAACCAATTTGATATCATTCTATAATACCTTATATGAAGGGCCCACTGTTTTAAGATTTTTTAATAGAGTCAAATTAATTCATCATGATTCCTCCACATAGGATATGTATTTACCAGAGGCTCCATGCACAAAATTCATGCACGGGGTGGGGGGAACAATCCCTCAGCCCAGCCTGCACCCTCTTGCAATTTGGGAACACTGGCTCCTAACCCTTCACCTGCCTGCCTGCCTGCCTGATCTCCACTCTGCCTGCCTGCCTCATCACCCCTAACCACTCTGCCTGCCTGCCTGATCGCTTCTAACTACTCACATGCCTGCCTGATTGCCCCCCAACTGCCTCTGCCTCGGCCCCCACTACCATAGCTTCATCTGGAAGATCACTGTGCTGTCTGGGCTAATTAGCATATTATGCTTTTATTATTATAGATTATGAAGCATAGCATTAGGATTAAATGCATTATAATCCATGTCAAAACCAAATGCTCACTTATCTGCCTACATTATAAAAAGTAACAAATTTAAATCAGACACTATAATCAACAAAATAATACTAATAATAATGGCTTTCAGAAATTAGCTAAGAAAGGTACCAAAATCGATAAATATTTACCTATTGGTCTGCATTGAAATTGGGCAAAATAAAGAAAAAAAATGGCTCCTCTCTCTTTTTTTAAGTTGATCTTTATTGTTGAAACTTTATTGACTGATGAATGTTAAAAAGAGGACTACTAAAGTCTTGAAACATCCATTAGACATTAAATGGAAATAATTTGCTGACTCTTGCTGTTTGGTTTCCAAGTTGTAGCTTTATGAACAGTAAGCCTGATCCCAGCAGCAAGGGCATGAATGTGACTGACACCAAGAGTAATAAAAATATTACCCATTGAGGCTTGTCAACTGTACTTGCTCATGGCAGCTTGAGGAAATCCCTTGACAATGATTCATGGCTTGAAATTCAGAACCATCTGCTCTCTTGGAGAGTTCCTCAGCCAAGGTGAAGAGGGGAGTTTTCACAGCTGTAGTCTTTCTCCTTCTAAAGTCTATGGAAAAGCATCCAACAAACCACAAAACCTGGCACTAATTTGAATACGCAGACATTATCCTCCATATGCTCTCGTTTCAATGGGCTCTTTCTACATAGTAACTATCTCATCTGATGCCATTTCTTTTACCATCTTCATGATGTGAAGTGCCAATTCTTCTCACTCTACAAACTCCTTAATATCCTTTCCATCCTAGACAGTTCAGTTATTTTTGCATGACTCTTTTAATGGAAAGTGTTTTTTACTGATTATAAAATTTTCAGGGTTTAACTGATCAAAATAAATGATTGATCAGCTCAATCATTTATTTTGTATGTAAGGAAACCGAGGGAACAGGAAGTGAATTGATTACCCTAAAGTCGGGGAGCTTGTCAAGAAAAGAATTAGGACATGACGACTGATCATCCAGAACTCTGTCCACTCTGTCACCTACTCTTGAAAGTCAGTCCCCTTTAAAATATAATAAATTAATTTTTATGCCACATTTATGGTGCCAACAACCAAATGTGGTGATGTGTTAAATAAACTCTCTTGAAAAAAGGAAGAAGGGGAAAAGACCTCTGATTTCTATCAATTTCCAACTTCCGTGGTTATGGAAATACTCCTCCCAGGGCCAAGTTCAAATTATTAATATTTTAACACTCAGCTTGTGAAATTTCTGAATATTTTTATCAGTAGGCCCTTATGGGCCAACCAGTTCTAGCACACCACTACAGAATGGATATTGAAGACAAAAAATAACAATGAGGAAAAGAATTAATGAATTATCAAATGCATATTTATTTTATCTTTGATCCAGTGGTTTCTAATACAAACAGAAAGGAGCAGAGACAAGATATAAGATTAAGTCCCTATGTAAAATGTGAAGATGAAAGAATAACTATAATTATCCTAATTGGGCAAACCCCTGTCTATAATCCAAGAATCTAATGCATCACCTATCCTAGCAAGAAATTAAAGAACTAGGAGAGAGAATGAAATATAAATAATTTAGAGGAGCTGATAAAGTCAAGTCCTAATTCATCACAGAGAAAGAATCCTCTTAGAGTAGACTGAGAAAGAACTCAGATGGTGCAAACTGTCATTTAATCTATTTCACTTTTAGTACACAGAGTTTCTAATTTTCTCTGAAGTGATTATAAGACACCTATGGCTACCTTGGAGAGATTCAAACCCGGGTACTCCAAGGATGGCAATTAGGAGAAAAATTCACAGATGGCAAGAAACAGCTAAATATTATAGTTCCTACATCTGTTCAGGGACAAGACTGTTTTCTCACCCGGAGCCCTGTAGTTCAGTCAATTGAGCTTAGTCCCTTGCACCAGGAGGTTGTAGGTTCGCTCCTGGGTAGGGAGCATGCAGGAGGCAGCCAATCAATGTTTCTCTCTCATCAATGTTTCTCCCTAAAACCAATAAATATATATTTTTAAAAAAACAACAACAGTTATCTCTAAGATTCACCTTCCTGAAGTCGAACAGATCCTTTCCTTAAATCTCAACAGCATAATTGGCCAAGACTTTACATTTAAACCAGTCTTTACTAATGATTCAGGTTTATAGAGATAGTTCAATTGAGGCAAATATACTTCATTGATCTAATAGAAGCCCACTTAGCCCAGCCTACTCCCATGAGGTCCAGATCACATCAATCTCACTTGGTAGAGACTATCTTTCCCACCGGAGCTTATTTTTGAACATATTCTAAATTTTTAGAATCCAAATCCAAAGAAAAATAATTATTCTTGGAAGAGAAAGCCTACTGTATTCCTTCTCTCCTATTTGAGACTTATCTTCCAAATCCTTATCCTCCATATTAGGACCCTCCTCTTCCTGGGATGTTTGACATCAGAATATCTCCTTATTTAGAGGAAGACTTCCCTTTGCCCATAGAGGTGTGGCTCACATCTGGTTTCTACCACAAGCACATCAGAGAGCTGTAAGAGGCCATTGTACTGTACCAATGGTTGGGATTTCCCCTTTGTTCCTCATAGCTACTTTCTTCTGGAGATTCCTGCTGTTGTTCTAAATTATCTTCAAATGCTATATTTTTTATTTAATTTATTGGGGGCAGTAAAACACACTTGCTTAATGTGTTTTCTAGGAGGCACCTATCATTCAGCTGACCATTTGGGAAACATAGATAATACCTTAATCACACGATTGTCTTAGTGGGGGTCTTGGCAGCTATACTTGTTGTAATTAAAAAGACTGGAATTTTGACAGCCAAAAACAGAGATACAGAGATGGGGCTGGTTGAAGGCTCCTGTAAAGATTCATATAAGGGCCTGCATCATTCTCAACTCATATTTCAAAGAGCAAATGACATTGGACATCGGGTTAGGGCACATGTGTCAAACACAAGGCCCGCGGGCCAAATCCAGCCCGCCAGGCCTTGCAATGTGGCCCGAACCACGCTGTCATCACTGCACTCTGCTGTCAGTTTATGACATTGTCAGTTTATGACTGTTCAGTAAACCACTCGGCCCGCGATTTAGGCTGGATTTTAGATTTTGGCCCCTTCCCTGATTGAGTTCGACACCCCTAGGTTAGGGTGTGGGGAGAGGATATAGATTGTTTGGTTTGAAAAGATGACAAGCTTTGGGGGATGCCCTTTTTCAAAAGTGATATTAAGTGAGTTTGATCCTTTTTTGATTCCTTATAAAAAGTAAAATATCAATTCTGACGTCAATTGAGGAACAACATTAGAATGACACTGTAGAGAAATTTATAGCAGAAAGGCAGCATAAGGATCATAGATAAGAAAAAGTTAAATTCTTTCAAAGCTAAGGGGGAATAAGTAGTGCCACGACCAGGGAAGTTAACTAATACACCAGCTCAGGAACTCAGAAGTCCATGAAGGGTAATAGAGCTCTCATTTCTTCTGATTGCCTTGTAGGACAGAGTGGAGAAATAGCTCAGTCATCAATATGAAACTGCTCGGAATTTCAGAAGCCACAGCCAAAAGTAATATTATTATGGAATATAAAAATTCTCATTGCCTACAGTATCAAGGTGACAACTGCACTTGGCATCACCAACTGCCAATTGTGTGGAAATCTCCTCTGCTGTTGCAAAGGAAGCCCTGTTTATGTTCTATCAGTGACAGGGCCACATCTTTGCAGTCAACCAAATTAAAATAAGAATATTAGTCTCAATCCAAAATAGAACATATAACTTTTAAATGTTTCTGCAAGATCATGACATGTAAATCCTTGGTAAACTCTCAGTGAGATCATTCCCCAGGAACCTTGTTAGAAGGTCTGATTGGTTTCACTATTATTTCAAACCAGCAACCACTTTTTCTCAGATACTTAAAACCTGTCTTTTCATCAATCAAACTCCTTCAGACATTAACTGACCTATGGAATGCATCCAGCATTATAGTTTCCCTAAAGTAAGTGTGGATTAAAGGTCAGGACCTCTCATGTGAACTTTGGAAGTAGATTCTGGGATGTCTTGAGATAAATGATGTGCTGAGGAGGGAATCCTAAACTTTCCAAATAAAGTTCCTTTGATTCAAGTTTCTTCCAAGGGAAAATATCTTGGCAGAATTGGGCTGTGATATACTTGCATTTCCTAATGGCAGTTCTAGAACATTAGGCACATGGTCTCATCCTCATTATGAGTACAACCTCCTATAATCTTTCATCTGCCTGAGAAACCTGCATTAGGGCGATGGCTGAATAATGTAATACTAAATCCTCTCAGCCACTGAGACTCATTCTCACTACTCTTAAATACTCATTTCACACTCTATAGTTAAAAACCAAAGTTAAGGTTTCATTTGAAAGTTTTTAAACAAAGTTCTGTGCATGTGCATGTATTTATAGAGACAGACATATAATTAGATATATGATTGATAGGTATATAGGCAATTATTGTATTTACCAGAGCAACCTTATAAGGTCATCTGGTCTAGCACCAACCCATTGAATTGATTACTTATTATTAGAACCTATTTTCATATTTGAAACAAATAATGTATAGATTTTAACTGTAAAAAATGCCAGTAGGAAGTAGTAAAATAGAGATAGGAACCCAGATCTCCTGCTGCTTAATAGATTTTGTTTTCATTAATAATAAATTTCATTTTCATAATTTTAAATACAGTTGATCTCTGAGCAAAGAGGCAGTACAAAATCCACATATAACTTTTGACTCCCCAAAAACTTAACTATAGTTGGACCTTGGTATCTGTGGGGGATTGGTTCCAGGACCCTGTGCAGATACCAAAAGCATCAGATGCTAAAGTGCCTCATTTAAAATGGCATAGAACAATAATACATAGAACCATGGGCTCTTCACATCCATGGATTCCATACAAACAAAAACACTGCTCTCGGATCCACAGGTGGTTGAGTCAGTGGATGCTAAACCCAGGGATATGGAGGGCTGAGTATCTTTACTGAAGAAAAGTCCAAGGACATGTCAAGTTGTGCAGTTCAAGGCCATGTTATTCAAAGCACAACTTCAGTGTTAAACATTCAGGAAAGCTGCAAAAATAGCAGTTTCCATATATCCTTTACTCAGCTTCCCCTAATGTTAACATCTTGCATAACCATCCTATAATGATCAAAACTAAGAAATTCATATTGAAACACTACTATGAAATAAATTACAGATATCACCAGCTTTCCACTATTGTCACTTTCTGTTCTGGGATCCAGCCCAAGATCCCACATTGCATTGGTTTTTACGCCTCCTTGTTCTTCCCATTCTGAGTGGTATCAGAACTACTTAGTATAGGAACTTTGATATCTTTTTTTAAAAATATATTTTATTGATTTCTTTCAGAGAGGAAGGGAGATAGATAGAGAGTTAGAAACATCAATGAGAGAAACATTGATCAGCTGCCTCCTGCATACCCCCTACTCGGGATGTGCCCCCAACCAAGGTATATGCCCTTGACCAGAATCAAACCTGAGACCCTTGAGTCCACAGACCAATGCTCTATCCACCGAGCCAAACCAGTTAGGGCAGAAACTTTAATATCTTGAAAGGAACAATTACCACAGTGTCCCAAAATAAGCTAAGTATTAATTGGTGATAATATCTTGAAGTCCACATATCTATTTCCATTTCATACTTCATCATGGCCATTACATTATATATGTTTTCCTTTCTATAATATAAAGTGAAACTATCAGAAATTATGTATCTCTTTTTTTCCATAATTTGCCTATATTTTTTTTAGAAGTGGAAATATAAGATTTAGTCACTCTATCTCTATGGCAAGAGAAGGATCAGAATGGATAATTAATAAAGAAGAAAAGTTGATCTTTCACAATCTGTAACCATAGGGAAATTACATAAGCTCTCTGGATTCCTGTTTCTGTGTCTGTAAAAATGAAAGCAATAATGCCTACTTCTCAAGGTTACTTAAGGATTGGATGTAAAGCTCCAAGCCCAGGGTTTGGAACATGATAATGCTCCCTCTCTCCTCTCACCCTCACACAAACACACTCACCACAGGGGACATTGAGCAGTGTTTGGAGATATATACTTTGGCTGTCACCACTTTGAGGAGTTGATACTTGCATCTACTGGATAAAGGCCTGGGATGATGCTAAACACCGCACAATGCATAGGTTAGTCCCCAGAACAAAGAATTATCTGGCCCAAAATTATATTAGTATCAAGGTTAAAAAAACACACCTTTGTTTTAAAGCATATGTGTCAAACACAAGGCCTGCGGGCCAAATCCAGCCCGCCAGGCCTTGCAATGTGGCCCGCACCGCGCTGTCATCACTGCACTCCGCTGTCAGTTTATGACATTGTCAGTTTATGACTGTTCAGTAAACCATTCGGCCCGCGATTTAGGCTGGATTTTAGATTTTGGCCCCTTCTCTGATTGAGTTCGACACCCCTATTTTAAAGGATGAGATCAGTTATTCTACAACCTGCCCTGGGACATGGGTAAAGTTAACAGAGAACTAAAAAATATTTCAAAAAATATACCTCACTCAAACACCAACCAACCAAAGGTTTACTTTACATTTAAAGTAAAGAACGGAAGCCCAAAGCTAACATTTGAACACTCTCTCTCAACAGTCACTATTGCTTTGCCATCTGTGTCTCCCTCCTCTGGTTTACTGGATCTCAGACCACAACCCAAAGAGAGAGTATGTGAAAACTGAGCCTGCCAACCTCCCATTAAATTAAGGGCAGGACATGTAAAGTGTTTGCTTTCCATTTCACTAGACTGCATCAGGGAGCCAGGGGTAGAGGCTGGCAGCTGTTCACACTTCCATCATTCTTTTCATTTAAGAAACTCTCATTACTGTTATTACCTTTCCCGGGTACCTTTCTCCAGGAATATGACCTGTTTAAAGCCCAATTCAGTGTTCTCCCTGTTTGAAAGCCACTTCGTTTTCAAGTATCTGAAAAAGAAAACGAACAATCAGGAGATTCGGTAATCAAAACAGAAATAGCATTTTCCTCAGATCTTAACAAAAGTGAAAGATGAAATATTTTCTATTATTATTTTTGAGTGTAAAAGATCATCATGTGGAATGTGATCATAAAAAAGCCCATTTACCTTATTCTCCCTGTGGAATCCTGTGGCAGCCAAACAACGCAGTGAAGATTAAACCTGACAAGTTCAATTGTAACTAGGATGCCGGGTACCTTAAAATAACTTAAATACAGAAAGATATACACTGGCAGAGGAAACCTATGACACCATTGCTTCCAAGAACAGATCACCTTGCTACATCATAGAATTGGAAAGAATCTTGAATATAAGTCAAACATCTGATATTATTATTAACAGCCTTCATAATCACAACTAATAAAAAATAATAACAGTAGTAAGAATTTTTGAGAATTCAATATGTAACAGGCATTAGGATCAGTTTTTGCACAACTTAGCCCATTTCATTTGAATAATAACTGACTCAGTTACTTATGAACTATCAACATCATCATTTAACACTGGGGAAACTGAGGCACGAGGTCACAGAGCTAATAAATGGTGGATTCCAGGACTGAAACCAGTACACCATATTATTCATGGATGGTTCAAATCTGTGTTCAATCAAAACACATGCATCTTTTTTACTAATTGGAACAAAGTAAGAAAAAGGTTTGGGCTAAGAAAATTGCATCTTAGCAAACCATTTCCTCATAAAGAGTATAATCACCTCGCTTGTTACAAAGCCATTTCCAAGTGCAAGATGCTCTCTTGGAAATTACTAGTGATACAAAGATAAATCAAATAGCATTATAATCTCAAAGAACTTATAGTGTACTATGAAATAAAAAAAGAGAAAGAGGGAGGGAGAGGAGGGGAGAGAGAATGACTGACTGACTGAATGAATGAATGAATGAAATGATTCCAGAAAGTTGAAGGGAGGGATGAATTCCTCTTCTAGAGTAGAATTCATAGTGCCTAGAACTGTGCATGGTTCATGATAAGCAAAGAACGAATGAGTACGTGCATAAATGAATGTGTGAACAATCAAGGATGCATATGATCTGGGCCTCAATATGGAGCTAAGGCTCACATACAAAAATGGAGAGAAAACAGTCAGACAGAGCTAATAAAGAGAGATTAAAACAATTAAAGGTATAAACAACACTGAGTATATTAACCTAAGTATTGTGTTTAAATAAAAGAAAACAATTTTTCTTTATGTAAAGGACATCTTTTGTAGAAAATTCAAACAACAGATTAAGGAGTACTAATAAAGAAGAAATTGAAAAAGCCACAGCAGACCATAGGTAAGTATTAAGAGGACCAATAAGTCTCAGCTATTCCATTTCCCTCATCCAATGTCTGCTGCTGTGTGGTCACTATGCTTTTTCAGCGAGACACTCATGTTTGTCACATAGAGGAGAACAAAGGTATTTGTTGGTTCTCGGACCACATAATAAACTACCATACCAAAACAACAAACAAAAATAAAAGAAAAAGAAAAAGCAGAAGTTTGGGAAATATTATACAGGGCCTTGAATAAAAACAATTTTTTAAATCATTTGCTAAGTTAATAAAAACATGGCCTGAAAAGCTACACCTCTGGTTGTGTTGGCCTGCCACTCTGCCACTTGGCAACTGTACTTTGATAACTGTTAAAATTAAACTCTTGTTTCATTCTAAATATGGAAGTAAAAACTCGTGGCAAAAAAAAAATGATTTCAAACAAAGCGTAAAGGGAGATGACACAGGCAGAGATGATAGTTTTGACTGCCTACAACACCAGTTGGGTGACCTGTTTGCAAATGGCAAATTTATTATCTTGACCACAACCAACAAACTTGTTGAACAGATTGGTTCCAGGATACATCCACTCTGCGTTGATAGGGTCTGCTTAGTGCTGTAATTTTCCTCAGCAAATGTATGAAAGACAATACCTTTCATTGTCCTCTTGATGGCAGGATGTGGTCAACAAAATTGACCATCTCTTGTAATACAATGCCACCATAGTCAAAAAACCAGTGTGACACATGAAACTTAAAGGTGAGAGTCCACCACACTGCCCACAAATCTCACATTCCACTTGATAAAACAAACTGACAATAAGACGGTGGATACAGCCAATGCATCCAAACCCGTGTTCAGTAAGGGCACCGAACTTGAACTTGAACTCCACATCCCCTCACTGCCCTGATTCCCTAATACCCTGTGGACAAATGCTGGAGTTACATACCAGCCAATTGGTAACTGTAGTATAAATTGTATTAAAATAAATAGAATTCATGACTAAAATTAAACAGCCCATGGTAAGGCTCTTATGTATATAAAACCATTGTTCCTTGGTATATTAAAATTGTATTTATCAAACACAAAAGGAGAATAAACACAAATTGCATGACAAAAGCAACTCATTAAGGACAAAAGGGTAGTGTGTAATAAAGAGATTTATTGTGTGACTAAAATGAAAATTAAATTCCTGTTAAAATATTTATGAAGATGTGGCTGAAACATTCTGCTGGGAGATAAATCAGAGTGGCCTTTGGGATTCTGCAGACATAATTCCTCTATTCTTCTGCTGTAAATTTGGAGCTTACAAGATGCTAATGGCATCATGGCTTCCAGGACAGTCTCTGCAGACTACTTTTGTTCAGCAGGTGGTCAGAATTTGCATCTATATTTCAAATATACTTCTCTCTCATTACTGACTTCTTCTTTCTTTGTGATTTATATCTCTATAAAATTCCAGCTAGTGCAATGGGGAATGGATTTCCAAAAGGCAAATTCTGCATAATATGGACATTCATTTTTTCTTTCTTTCTTTCTTTCTTTCTTTCTTTCTTTCTTTCTTTCTTTCTTTCTTTCTTTCTTTCCTTCATCTCCAGGGAAAGGGGGAGAATGATGTGTGGCACTTAAAATAGGGATATACTTTCTTTTCTTAAAATAATGTCACTTGAAAGCTTTCAAAATTAGGATTATTGCTTTAAGTAGTACCCTTCCTAGTAAGTGGCACTATTATTTGCATCGTTTCCCGCATTTAATTGAACTGTGATCTTTATTTTTTTATTGAATGCATTGGGATGACATTGGTTAATAAAATTATATAGGTTTCGGGTGCACAATTCTATATAATACATTACCAGTACACTGTATTGTGTGTACACCATCCCAACTCAAGTCTCCTTTAATCACCCTTCATCCCTTTATCCCCTCCCTTTACCCTCTTGTCCTCCCACATCCCCCCTTTCCCTCTAATAATACCATTCTGTTGTCTGTGTCTATGACTGTGTGTGTATGTGTGTGTGTGTTTGTGTGTCTTTTTCTTTTTAATCCCCAAACCTTTTCACCCAGCCCCACAAACACATCCTCTCTGACAGCTGTCAGTTTGTTCTCTGTATCTATGAGTCTGTTTCTATTTTGCTTGTTATGAACTGTGATCTTTAAATAACATATGTACATTAGAAAGTAAACTCACGTGGTAGCTATTAATTTGTAAGAGCCTTAATTATTTAAAATTCATAAAGTGCATTTTGTAATAAGGCTGAACATAACGTATCTATTTGGTATTCATGCAGGTGTCACAAGCAATTTGAGAATTGTTACACTGTAAAATTCTGTGCCACTTAATAGATATTAGGGCGGTAGCAGTTGTGTCTCTGTAGATAAGACTCTTTCACAGTCTCCATGTCAAATTCACCTATTACTAGTGTTTAGAATTTAGCTAGAGTGAAATTACATGCCTGTGAAGCTTGACAGGTTCGGGGATTTAGAGACATTTTCCGGGAACAAGAAAGAGTGGGATACAGTGAAATAGGGGGGCAGCAGGGAAGTATGTAGACACAGTAGTAGAATATGGCTAAATTTAAAGTGAGATATGTAAATTTTTAATTTATATGGCAAATTAAATTATGTAAATTTATGCATTTCCTATTAGGCCTTCTTTTATTATGATTACATCCCAGAAGAAAAATGAAAACAGTGAAATCTAGACCAATTTATAGGCCAAGTACTAGAATACAAGGTATCGAGATATCGCTCCTAAAAAATTCATTGATAGTTCAAATATTTTTTTCAGTTAAATTAAAACATTTTGTGGTGTGACTCAAAATATGTTACATTTAATGAACAGTTCTTAAGTGTTTAGGTACTCAGAAATTCTTTTTTGGATTAACAAAAAACTGAAGTCAACAGGCTTAGACTATAAAAAGAACACACTGGTTTATGTAATTAATATATTCAGAGAAGAGGTCTGTCCCATAACTCAATATCATCCCCAAAGATTGAATTGTACTCTTTCTCTCTCTTTTTCTCAGAACATCAGCTTCCTTGCCCAATGACTGCCAGCATGCTTCCTCATTCACATCTAGCATGGTAAGGGGTATCTCTTTACAGACTTTATCTTTATTCAGAAGAGTAAGAAATCTTCACTCTTGGAACCCACAAAAAATGTCCAAAACTGAGTGATGGGCTATTTTTAAATCAATATCTTTGTCCAGAAAAATGGGATGGACAGAGTAGCTTATGCTAACCAGGGCCAAACACTGACCTTAAAAATGGATGTTAAATCTATGGGAATAGAGTGACTGGGAAATCCTTGGGGGCTTTGTTAGCCATAGAAAGGCAGGAAATGGATGCCGGTGATGTTATGAACAATCTGCACCCTGGGCACCATGTACTTTAAATACATTTAATAAATTTCATTTATTAAATAAATTCCATTTATGCCCCAGAGTAGGCCTATGTCCTAGACACTGAAGACTCAAAATTCCTGAGATGTAAAAAAGTTGAAAAACATTTCAAAACTCACTCTGATAGCCCTGACTGGTATAGCTAAGCGGTTAGAGCATCGCCCCATGCACAAAAAAAGTCTCAGGTTTAATTCCCAGGCAAAGGCACATATCTGGGTTGCAGGTTTGATTCCTGGACCCGGTCGGAAGTGTACAGGAAAGAAGCAACGATGTTCCTCTCTCGCTCTCCCCCTCCCATCCCTTCCCTTCTTTTCACTCTCTCTAAAAATCAATGGAAAAAATATCCTCAGATGAGGATTAACAAACAACAAAAACCAACAATTCACTCTGATATAAATTATGGAAGAAGGCTCAAAACAGATTATTTAAAATCCAGATACAATGACTTAATCATCTTATAAATTGTAAGCTTTCATGACCTGAAACTTTATAATTAAAATTAGAAATAACATAGAAGACATGGGAATCATTTGTGTATCCATTTAGATGTGGAGCCAGAAGTAGAGTCCCCCCCCCCCTTTATTTCTGTGTTTCTAAACAGAGGCTTTTCACATAGGCTGGGAAGGTAAGCCTTAACACTGCCCTGGTTCTCCTCCAATGTAGAGGGGAGTAGTGTGAAGAGGCTTGACCACAGCATAAGCTCTACAGAGGCAGGCATTTTTCTATGTACTTTTCTCCCTGTCTACATACCTCTAGTTGTAAGAACAGTGCCTGAGCCAACGTAGACACTTGAGAATGTGCTGAATGAATAAATGAACAAAAAGACAACCATTAAAATTCATGGTCTCTCATGATTCTAGGCAAGCCTGGATGCTTGTTAATGGTGGAGAAAGAGGTCATGGAACTGAAATTTTTCAACAGCCTATTTCCTTGTCCAATGAGGGAGGAACAACACTTCAGTCAGTGGGTCTCAACTGAGACCAGCGGGTGCAACCCAGAAAGAACGGGCCAGCTGTGTGTTCCGCAGCCTTGAACTGTTAAGCAAAGCCATCCATCTGTTCTACATAAGCCAGCGAGAACATCGCCGCATTTAGAAGTGGGGCTTCATGGAGACATTCAGGACAGCCCCACTTTATGGGAAAGGGTCCCCGAGGCATAAGTAATACATCCAGATAAAAATATTCTTAATTAGCCGAAACCGGTTTGGCTCAGCGGTAGTGTCGGTCTGCGGACTGAAAGGTCCCAGGCTCGATTCCGGTCAAGGGCATGTACCTTGGTTGTGGGCACATCCCCGGTAGGGGGTGTGCAAGAGGCAGCTGGTCAATGATTCTCTCTCATCGATGTTTCTAGCTCTCTATCTCTCTCCCTTCCTCTCTGTAAAAAATCAATAAAATATATTTAAAAAATATTCTTAATTAAAAGCCTGTTATTAATTAGTGTCTTGAACAAAATAGTTCCACCTAAATTTGATTGCATGAAACAGCTTTATATTCCAAACCTGATGCTTTGTTTCTTTAGGAGACAGTCTATGACTAAAGGAAAATCAGTTTCGTGGTGATTCATGCTTGGGGAGGTCTCAAGATCTATGGATTCTCCTAGGATACACTCACCAAAATAAATGGATTCCAGAAAATCTCTTAGGAGTGTGTAAACCAGTTAAATCTGAGCCCCTTGTCCCTTCCTGAAATAGAGCCACATTTTAAAAGTGGAGACTGATAGTCACAGATAGTCTAAAGTAAACATCTATGTCAATAAGCCTGACTATGGAAATAAAAATATTCACTCTTCAGGGCCCCCTGCCTGGGCTTATGATTAGAATTCCTTTCCTTTCAAAATAACTGTTACCCTGAAATGCTGAACTTTACGCTGGTCAGTTACTTTATTTTATAGTTTTAAAACCCTATGTATGCATCTCTAAAACAGCATAATTTGTTCTTCGCTATGGCAAATTTTTAATGTTTTGCTTCTTTCCCTGAGATAAAGATCTTAAATCTCCTCCTTGCCTTCCACTGTCACCAGAGCCATATAGAGTGAAGATATGCCCCCAACACTCTTTCTTCTCCAAGTGGAATGAGAACTTTGTGGAAGGATAAGAGACACACAGAGTTTAAGAAGAGTGATGGAATACTTCTAATACATGGAGAGATGGGGAGGAGTTTTCTCCCAGAACAGAGAGGCTTGGAAACTAAGTCAGGGAATTTACCAAGAGAAGGTCCCCAAGAAGTACAAGTCCCATTGGGTAGGACCTACTGAGAGAGCCCACTGCAAGCAACGTTATCTAGCACTTCTCTCTCTCTGCTCAGTCATTGCTTACCAAGCCCCTCCCCCTACCTTTACTCAAGGGCTAACTTCCAACCAGGAGTCTAGAACCCTGTCAATCATCAGCTTCCAGCATTTCACCTGTTGCCATCCCAGCAGGAGTGAGGTCTGTTTGCAGAAAATTTTGTTCTGATTTCCCCTTCACAACTGTCATCTCAAGAAAATGATTTGGGACCTGTACACCTTGTCGAGTAATAGCAGGGAAGTCTTGGCATTTGGAAAGAGGGGACCGACCTTAAATTTTTTTTTTAAAAGCCTTGCACAGTGAAAGCAACGAACGACACTCCTCTTCATATCATTAATCTATACTTTGGAGCCTTCCAAATTTGGTTTCGTGTCTTACCCTAAACATTTCTTTGATGACAAATGTAAACCTTATTTACTTCTCTCTTTTTTTTTTAATGTATCTTATTGATGTTTGTACAGAAAGGAAGGGAGAGGGATAGTTAGAAACATCAATGAGAAAGAAACATTGATCAGCTGCCTCCTGCACACCCCCTACTGGGAATGTGCCCATAACCAAGGTACATGCCCTTGACCACAACTAAACCTGGGACCCTTCAGTCCACAGGCCGACACTCTATCCACTGAGCTAAACCAGTTGGGGCCTTTATTTACTTCTTTCAAGGACAAAAAGAATTATGCAACTGCATTGTAATTGCAATGCCGCAAAAGCAGAAAGCTCTGAGTTGCAGGAGTTTTTAAGTTTGGTATTGTTCAAATGAATGTCTCAAAGTGTCTCTTCCCAAAGAATCTGTTAATTAAGGAATTACTGTACCTCTGACACTCCCATAATCTATCCATGAAGTCTGCAGGAAACTGATATTGGTTTCCTCGTGTTTTTTCCAATTAAGAGAGAGCAAGTGAGTTCAGATGACTTGTCTAGGGTCACAGAGCAAGTCAGTGGCAAGAAGCTCAGTCTATTAATCCCAGCCAGACAGGATGCACTGAGCATTGCTAGTCAGTTCTGCTCCCTGGATGACCACAGAGAAGACAGAAGTCGGCTGTTTGCTACTGAGATTTTCTCAGGGTGACACCCACTGACCTGCAGAGGATTGATTGAGCCTTCAGCATTGCCAAGGCCAATGAGGGGAAGCTCTCTAGTAAATTAAACCTTGGCTTATGGTTTCTCCTTCAGTTCTCAGCAACATCTAGAAATGAATCAGGAAGACATATTCTCAAATACAGTATGTGACTAGCACAAATATTTTATTAGCCCATATTTTATTCAATTTCTACAACCAAGAAGTGGGCTAAAAATCATGGCCATAATGTATTTCATAAATCATAAAAATGCCTTGATCTGCATGTGTATATATATCTATGAAGGCTTTACAGGTTTTTGTTCAAAACTGATCCACTCCAGAACTCCAGAAGTAAGTTAAGTGTTTAGTCATCCTTTAGAAATTAATGAATAGACCCAAGTGTGTTGTAAACAATTCTATTGATGTGGAAGAATTCAGAATAAAAAGAGAAAGGTCCATCTTCAACTCTCCATGATTATACCCTCAAGATGTAAGTATTTTAATCAAGGTGATGTACATCATTTCAGATCTTTTGCTCTAAATTTTCATAATAGCCCAGCTGGGGTGGCTCAGTGGTTGAGCATTGACCTAGGAACCAGGAAGTTATGGTTTGATACCTGGCCAGAGTATATGCCTGGGTTGTGGGTTCAATCCCTATTGGGCAGGGGTGGGGGGAAGGGGGGAGGGAGGGTTGGGTGAATAGGTGCAGGAGGCAGCCGATCAATGTTTCTCTCTTATCATTGGTGTTTCTACCTCTCTCTCTCCCTCTCCCTTCCTCTCTGAAATCAATAAAAATATATTAGAAAATAAATAATAAAATGAAATGAATTTTCATAATAAGTGTGTGTATGTATATGTACACTATGTAAAAATGATATTTTTCAATAACTTCTTCCTGCAGGTGTCCTCATTCTCATACAAAGAAACTCTATTGTTGTGCTCAGATAAAAAACAATTTTAAGTCATCATGACTTTTCTCATAGCCAGCTCTTCTATCATCAAATCTTATTGATTCTACCTTCAATATATGTCCAGGAATCATGACCATGCTATCATTGGGTACAAGCTACCATTGAGGCTTATCAGGATTACTGCAGTAGTCTGACAAATGCTATTCAGCTACCTCTTTGACACCCTTCAGTCAGTTCTCAGAATAGCAACATGAGAGATTCTGTGATAATATAAAGCAGAGCCTGTCACTCCTTTTTGCTCACACCTCACTCAAAGTAAAAGCCAGAGAGCCCTACTCCTGAGCTACAAAATATGACCTGGAACGCCCTCATCTCCACCCCTCCCTCTCTCACCCTACCCTAGTCTCAACACAACCAACACAATCCAGTCTGACAGCCTTTGCCCTTGCTGTTCCCTCTTTCCAGAATACCTCCTAGTTTATACTTACAAGTCGCTGTCACAGAAAGCCTTTTCTGGCCACAGCATCCAAACTGCAATGTCTGCTGTGAGTCACAGCTCATTCCACAGTTCATTTCATTTCTCCTTAGCACATTTCACTATCTAACACACAGGATGTGGCAAAAGTAGGTTCACAGTTGTGAGATATAAAACACGATTTGTTCTTGTATTATTATTTATTAATTATTGTATTATTTTCCATAGGAACAGTTGTCATCTTACTTTTGCCCTGCTCTGCATAGCTATGTTTTCATTTACTTAGTTTAGCAGATCTCCCTCAGGAGGATGTAAGATATGAGAGCAGGACTTATTTTTCCCCACTACTTTAGCTTCAGTTTCTAGAGCTACCTTAAACTTTTGAATGAAAATAATAAGTAAACTATATTTTTTACTTGATTATTTTATAGCTGTCTTTCCATTGTAATTTATATAGAAATGTCTATGGTTGCATTACATGGCATACTACTTTAACTTAATCATCTTCATATTTATGAATTTTTCCAACTTTTATATTAGGAAAAATAATAATCTTTTACATGTATCTTTCTGTTATGCATATGCTCTTTAATCATATTTTATAGAGAAAGACGTGAAACCCAAAGATACCTTGAGGGTTGCTTAGAATTAGGAAGAAAATGACAGAGTCTACACTGTGGTTTCAGACCCTGGCCCAGCACCTGTTTTCTTATTTAGAGTTGCATTTCACCAGTTATATCTGTTATGAGGGTTTTTCAATTCCACACTCTCACCAATTTTATTTTTAAAACAATCACTGAAACCTTTATTGATGACTAGTAGCAAAGAATATTGCAAGACTGGTCAGAAGCAAAGAGAAAGGTAAAGAAGAACAATAAAGCCAGTACTGGCAAGAAGGAAGAAGGAGAGGGAACTGATAAGAAATAGGATTCATAACTTAGGGAAGAATAAGAAGTGGTTAAGAATTCATATAAATGTGGAAATACAATGAGTGGCAAACAAAAATAGGTTGGACACAGAGAGCTAGTGGCTCTAGAAAACTTGAAAGTAAACACATGAGAAAATGACTCTGAGAAGAGGAATGGAGCTGGACACTATAGAAAATGAAATTAGGAGGCTTTGCATGCCTAACAGGAATATTGTTGTGAAAGTATGAGCATCCATAGTTAATTAACTGTTACATGGAAAGCCCAATGATTAAGCTATGTTTGTTTCTACAAAGATACTCTGTGGTTAACAGAGTAGCATTAACTATTTGAATGTCTGGAATTTTCATTCTCATTTAAACTGAGTATGAAAGAGGAAAAAAATAAGGCTCAGCTCTCCTGTGGTCTGTAATTGAGAAA
Organism: Pipistrellus hanaki; assembly: GCF_964339955.1. Lineage (NCBI taxonomy): Eukaryota > Metazoa > Chordata > Mammalia > Chiroptera > Vespertilionidae > Pipistrellus > Pipistrellus hanaki. The sequence continues at coordinate 72,170,901 of NC_140511.1, forward strand.
GCCTACCTGTGGTAGATAATACCATTGTTGTCTGTCAATTCTTCATGCCCATCTGAATCCTGCTGTAGAATTACTTATCCACATCCTTTGCTATCTGTCTTTGAAGTTCCTCCCATTACCACAAGCATCTCCCTCTCACTCCCCACTGTTAGGCTTGGCTACATGATTTGCTTTTGTCAATGTAAAGTGTGAGGATGGGACAGTATGCTAGCTCTGGGTCAAGGCCTTAAGAGATATCATGCATAACTACTCATATGCTTACATATTTTTGATCACCATGAGAAAAGCAGGTACCAGAGATCTTCTGATCTTTCATAACAGGCCCCAGAATGAGACACATGGGGTACACCTGAAACTGACAAGCCCAGAGTCCAGTCAAGCTCACCTGCTGCACTGATAACCAAATAGCAAGACAAATAAATCCATGCATTTGGGGATGGATATTATAAAGCATTATTGCTGCAATAGCTAAATTATATACTGTCCAAAGGTTTGCTCTGGCTCTCACTCCCTTTATAATAGTATAGCCATAATGATATGCAACTGACTTCATATCTCAGTTCTAAAACTTTCCATCTATGTGACTGTGGGCAAATTAT